>NC_072854.1:43642550-43960675 GCF_028858705.1 Grus americana
GTTTTCAAGACTGGGAAAGATGCTGAAGTCCTTGCTAGCAAAATCTGTTCTGCCTTCAACGATCATTTACACAGAACAGTAGCTTGTTTTTGTTGGAAAACAAAATGAAATGGGATGTAACGGCTCCTGCAGGAGAACTCTTGAGGGAATAGAAACAAGTGGAATATAATGATAATATTTAGAAAATATAAGAGCTTTCAAAAAGTACCTGAAATGGCTCATAATAGTACCAAAGGAAGAAGCCCTAAGGTAAAATCTTAGCCCACAGTCAAGTCAGAAAAAATTATTATCCTGGATCTTCCTTCTTGCACTTTTTGAAAATAGGAG
Source organism: Grus americana (assembly GCF_028858705.1). Lineage (NCBI taxonomy): Eukaryota > Metazoa > Chordata > Aves > Gruiformes > Gruidae > Grus > Grus americana. Next base: position 43,642,878 of record NC_072854.1, read on the forward strand.
TGATATTTGTTCTCTTTCAGTCTTCAGGAACTTCTTTCAATTGCAATGACTGTTCAAGGATATTCAAGAGTGGCCTCACAATTACATCAGCCAGCTCCTTCAGCACTTGGGGGTGCAACCCATTAGGCCCCATTGACTGTATGTCCAGTTTGTCTAAATGCTCTGTATCCTGGTCCTCCTCTGCCAAGAGTAATTCTTCCTTGCTCTAGACTTCCTCTCTGGTCTCAAGGATCTGGGATTCCTGAAGGCCAGTTTTACTGACAAAGGCTGAGGCAAACAAGGCATTGAGATCCTCAGCATTTGCTATGTCATTTGTCACCATTTTCCCTGACCCATTCAGCAGTAACTTCCTTTTACTGTTATGTTCCTGTAGAATCCTTTCCTGTTGCTCTTCACATCCCCTGCTTGATTAAACTCCAGGTAGACATTTACTTTCCTACACCTATCCCTGCAAGATCAGACAGCAACCCCACACCCTGCCTGGATCATCTGCTCCTCCTTTCATGTTTTGTATACCTCTTTTTATGTCTGAGCTCAGTTTGGAGCTCCTTCCTCATTTATACAGGCCTCTACTGCTTTAGCTTGATTTCCTGCTTGTCGGGATGGACCTTTCTTGAGGTTGGAGGAGATGATGCTTGAACACGAGCTAGCTCTCCTGGACTCCTCTTCTCCCTAGGGCCATATCCCAGGATATTCTTCCAAACAGATCTCTGAAGAGGTTGAAGTCTGCTCTCTTGAAATCCAAGGCTGTGGTTCTGCTTTTTGCCCTGCTGCCTCCTCTTAGGATCCTGAATTCCACCATCTCATCATCAGTGAAGCCAAGGCTGCCTCTGACTTTCACTCCTGTGATCAGTTCTTTCGTGTTTGTAAGGTCCAGTAGAGCAATTTTGTTGGCTCCTCAATTACCCATGCAAGAAAGTTGCCATTGATGTGTTCAAGAAATTTCCTTGATTGCTTGAGCCCTGCTGTATTGTCCTTCCAGCAGATATCAGGTTGGTTCAAGTCCCCTATGAAGACCAGGGCCTGTGAACATGAGGCTTCTTCCAGTTGTCTGAAGAAGACATCATCTACTTCTTCCCGATCAGACGGTCCATAGCAGATACCCACGAAATCAGCCACCACATTGGTCTGCCTGATAATCCTCATTGGTAAGCTCTGACTGACTCCAGAGATGTCCCAAGGTAGAGCTCCACGCATTCCAGCTGCTCTCTCATCTAAAGGGCAACTCCCCATCCTCATCTTCCCAGCCTGTCCTTCCTAAGGAACCTGTGAGCTTCTCTCCACGGCATCACTCCAGTCATGTGAGCTATCCCATCGCATCTTCACGATCCCAGTGAGGTCATAGCCCTGCAACTCCACACAGAGTACTAACTCCTGTTTATTCCCCATGCTGCATGCATTAGTGCAGAGGCATTTCAGAGATGCATTTCAGAAGAAAAAGACTTAAACTGTTGAGAAGAAGAAAGCATGGACTTGTGTTTATTTTTTAGGTTCCTGCGCCTATGCAAGATAACTTATATTAATGCAAAGTACCAGAAAGCTTTCAATGTCAAAGAAGAGTCAAAACTAGAATCTATGATTAAAATAACAAGTTCATTTAAATAAAAGCACCATTTTGAGCTTTTCATTACGCAAGCCATATATTTATTATGAGGTATATGAAAAATATTCTTAGACTTCATTTGGATAACAGGGAATTTGATTTCTTCCTACAGAATTTCTGGTACTTACCAGTACAGTTGGAATATCAGACTAGACAGACATTAGGGTAATCATCTGTGATAGATACTTGTATTATTAAAACCTCCACACATACTGTTGAATGAAACAGAACTCATCTCCTAGACAGAATTCACTTCCTAGCTTCTACTGTCTCATAAAGCCTTACTATAATGATATAGTAAAGCTATCAAAGTAACAGCAAACTAGAAGAATTAAAAGTAATAATGAAAGGTGAGCATGCATTTAGCACAAAATGAGGATGTTAAGTATAAAAGTAATGAAGCCACCAGTTAGCACTGAGAGAAAATATTTTCTAACTACTTAGATACCAATTCTACAAGCTCAGGTAATGAAGGAAGCCAATTAAGGGACCATTTTCCAACCAATGTCTTTTTTTAGTGGAAAATGCAATTTTATTTTTTTTTAAACAGATACTGTTTTGTTGAAACTTTGTGATTTGACAATTCGTTTTAGGAAGAAACAAAAATACAGGATGCATTTACCAGAATATCGGGACATTTTGGCCTTTCAAAAAAAAAAAATACATTTTAAATTTTCAAGTTACTACATAAAATGTAGATTTTCCACATCTGACTTGAAACAAAACATTTGTTTTTTTTGTTTTCATTGGTAGGAAAGGCCAAAGTAATTTTAAAATACTGATTAAAAATTAAAGAAGGATATATAATTAAAGCCAATTTGATTTCTGAAAAATACCTTGTCATACTAGTTTTTGCAAATTTCTAATGACATTACTTGCTTTGGTGCTAAATCACAGAGCTTATATTAACATGGCACTTGACTTGTGATACTGATATTTTGATTCTGGACTCAAAAATATTGCTATATGCTACATTATAAAAAGCAATTGCATCAAATACGTTCACATTTGATACATTCAGAAAAGCTTCCAGGGAGATCTAGCAGCAATATATATTTGAACCTATAGTTTTCAGCTTAAAAATAAACAGATAAGGACCTAAAAAAACCTGTTACTACTGTTAGCCTACTGGTGGACAAAATATTCTCCAGTGTGATCACCAGCAAAGTAGTAGTAATGATGGTTTCATGTTACAAAAAGAAAAGCAACCTTAACAGTTTGGTAAGGAAGAATGCAAGGCTAGACTGGATAGCCACCAGTACTGCATAAAAGGATTTAACGTTACACTGAACAGAGGTTAACAATATCATTTTGTCGTGATAAAAAGCAAATTTAATTCTGGGATTGATATGCAAAAGTGCTGCACTAAAAACATTCAGAATACATTTTTTAGTCAACTCGGTACTCTTAAAGCATCTGCTGACCTTTTTTGCATTTTGAAGGACTACAGCTCAGGAAGGATATGGGATAATTGGAGACAGTCCAAAAGAGGCAAATAAAAATGATCATGAGTATACATAGCTTGACCTACAACATATATGATAAGTCTTTAAGAACGTAAGAGGAGTTGTTAAGAAGAAAATTCATCCATCTTTGTGTAGTCTGAAGACAAAATAAAAAGCAACGCGCTAAAATTCCAGAAAAGGAGACTGAAGTTAGAAATCACAAAAATCTATTTGAGAGTGAGGACAGTGCAACATTATAACAGGTTGCTTAGGAATGCTGTGCAATCTTTTAATGGAAATTTTTTACAACCATCCCTTCAGAACGACAGGATTATAGTATATACTGTCTTCATGCAGCAAATGTATCCCAGGACTAGATAACCTCTTGCATTCCTATTTATGACTGCAATGATCAAAGATACCTGTAAATATCTCCTTATACCATGTAAGTCTTTTCCCAGGAAAGAAACACCACTGGAAAAAAAAGGTTTAAGTTGCTGTAATGTATCTAGTTCTTATGCTTTGAGTTCACACCAGACATAAACGGAGAAGATTTGAGGAAGATTCACAAGAATGATCAAAGCCTTGTGAAGAAATTCTTCTAGAGGTATGAATTAAATTGAACCTATCAAACAAAAGAACAAAGAGTGACTTAGTCTCTCTACCTCCATAAGAACAGAAATTTCAAAAATAAGGGGATCTTCAAAGCAGCAGACTAGGATATAAGGCAGTATAACAGCTAATGAATACAGAGCATAATTTTTTAACAATTAACCATCAAAGTAATTTACCAAGGACTATGATAGGACGTATACATTTATAGAAACAGATCTGAAAGTTTAACTATATATTTAGACTCAGAATAAGAATTTTGCCTTGATCCACTGAAATCTGAACTTTCATTCCACACCACAGATGCAACAGCAGCAGGCAGGAGCTGAGTGTTGAAGTGTTCAAAGCATCTGGTGAACTCTGAGTTCAGGAAGAAACATGCCACAATACATAGGTATCTTTGGCTTATCCAGAAAGTGAACTTATATTTTCAGGATTGCATAAATATCTATGTCACCCCTGAAAGGGGAACCGAAGCCCTGTGAAACCGTAATTACTTATTTTTATCTTTCCTTCAGGAGGGATTGTTAACATTTTAGTCCATCACACTGGATTCTTACTGCCTCCTTCTGGTAAAACAGCAATGTCTCAAGATTGAAAGTACTGAACAAAAAGATGTCACAAGGCTGTGTGGTAACAAGTTATTTTTAAAAATTTTGGTGATATTTTAGTCATAGAATCATAGAATCATTTAGGTCGGAAAGGGCCTTTAAGATCATTGAGTCCAACCGTTAATGTCCAATCTGTCATAGCTGTGGTGGAGGTAAATTAATGTAGTAAAGATACACTCTAAAACACTTCCTAAAAACTGAATGATCAGGGACTTGAAAGTAAAATTTTCTGCCTCAGGCTAAAAACAGGAGTACTGAAGGGAAATACTGAAAGAAAAACCATGCTTGTACAGCACACTATTTTAATTTCAGTAGTCTGTACAGGTTATAATCAAGATTAAACCCTACTTATTCTACATATTTTGCATGTGCAGAACAAAAAAAAAGTAGCTTCCACTTCCTAAAATATTAATGCTTACAGTCTATCAGGCTTCTCTGATAAATAATGCATCATAAGTTAAGAAATGGAAGGGCTTTTTCTTTGGGCTATTTTCCAATGCACTGTCATGTAACTTAGTTCCCAGCATGTTGCTAACGACTCCTAAAGAAGATGGTCAGAATGTGCATTTGACCTCTGATTCCAATAAGTACACAAAGAATCACTATCTATAAAATATATCATGTTTCAGATATAACCTTTTTTACATATTTTTCTATTTTCTTCTTTCAGAATCAGTTGGAGATCAGGTCACTTCAAATCCCACTAAGAAAAGCAAATATAGTGAACTATCATTTGCCTTTCTTGTCCTCCCCCATCTTTCCCACGAGGCTTAGGCAAACAATTGTTTCCAGGCATCTGTTGCTTTTACTCACAAATTAACAAAGTCTACAAAGCCATCAAAATCTCAAGGTTAACTTTCAGAAAGTAGCAACTGAAACGTATCAGTGCTAACATTATACTGTTCCTTTTATCTCCTGTTTTGCAAGATAGATTATAAATTATCACCTTTGATTCAATAATTTTTGTGCTAAACAAGTATGTTTGGTTTTTTGAAAGCATATTCTAAAACATCCCTGGAAAAGAAAAGAACAAATCCATATACATAGTACGATGCCCATCCGTGGCTCTGTTTAACAAGTAGTCTACTCCCTAATATACCTTCAAGGTAGTAGGATTAATCAGCTGTGCAGATCTCATACTACAAGTTGATGTAAAGCAATGCCCTTGAACCAAGAGTAGAGGCTGAAATGTGCCTACAGCTGAGAAGCTTATTTGAACGCTTTTACAGTTGTGTAAGTTTTTCATAGCATACCTGACCCTCTGATGACTCCTGTGAATAAAATGCTTTTTAAAATGTTTTCCGCCTTAGAAAAACAGGAGGAGTAATTTCTCATGATCTTCTACTTATTCGTATGAAAATTGCAAAAGTTATGAAATGTACAGAATTTTTTTAATCAAGGGGTATGTTTATTCCCTAAGATGTGCTTGTTGTATCCCCAGTGACATCCTGGAAGGGATGCAGCCCTGCAGCAGAGCTGCCAATCAACCTCCATATGCCTGCAGCATAATACTATATCATTAGGCAGGACTAACTATCTTTACAATAGAAAATCAGTAACTATAAAATGATTTTCAAGTCATCATCTATGCTGTGAACCATATTTTGATTATCTTCCTGGCTCACATAAGCTGATTTTTAAGAAGTGGGCGGAAAGTGAGTCGTACAATAACTCTTAAGAGTCTATAGTCTGGAAGTTTCATTACAGATATTAGAGAAATGTATTCTTCCCCCAGGAAGGACACTATTCCTAGAAAAATCAAGTCATCTAAATATTTCCATGTGAGCACCAACTGGCATGTCACCTCTTGACAATATAGCTCTCTGAGAGTGAACCAGAAATAACTACATATCCGACCACTGCATTTGTTTTAGTAGAACAGAAATTTGGTCAAAATCTGTGCTCTCACTTGGCATTTTGCTACCAGCTTCCACACTCATCTATGCAATTGTCTATACTTCCCAAAATTCTACATAAGTTTTCTCTTGAGCTGATTTGCACTGCCACTAAGGTCCACTCTCAGACCAATTTATTTCGGAGATCCTACAAGAAGCCAGCCAATTAAAACTTGGATTTTATTCCATTTTTTGGTAATACCAATAGTAAAATGGCAGTAAGACAAGATAAAGCCATTAATGGCCTACGACTACCTCTCACGTCTAACACCGCATTGAATCATGCTTGAGAAGTCTCTAAGCCCTCCGGATAGACAGTGTTTCTTTTCATCTATTTTGAGAAGCACTTTCCTCCAATTAGGTGCTACAGGAAATAAATTATTGTTGTTATTATTATAGAGGCATTGACCAATGGAGAATCATGCTCTGTCAATAACCTAATATCAAAAAATGTTAGTGAATGTAATAATGAAAGCTGCAGTGCTTGATCATTTGTTAGCTCAGTGAGGTTTCCTTTTCTCTTCGTGATAAATAAGCTGCCAAGTTTGCCTACAGTCTTGAGTGCAACACTAACTGCATGCAGTTCATCCCTCTCTCATCACGTAAAACAATACAATCTTCAAATTAATCAGATGCCTTCATGATGCAGGCAGTTTTAACTGCATAATTAGGGAAATTACTGCACTCACTTGGCAACTTTCCAGGCTCTAATGCTTGGCTATACAATACGAACACATATTTTTGTGAACTGATGCAACTTCTTAATGCATCTCGCTCTCTGTGATCTTGCTTTGCTACTCCAAATTCTAACAATGTTCCACAATGTGACACCCAATACAGGAAAAGTTTCTTGTAGGTTGAAAAGCTCTTCAGGTGCAGTTTGTGTAGAGAATGGCTAAAAGAACAATATGGATTCTATGTCAGTAATAGGCAGCCAATGTTTTATGCATCTCAATTACATCCACGCAGATATACAGATGGAAAAAATGTTGGTTTATAGAACAACATTGTAATAAAAATGGTAAAACACTTTCCATTCTAGTTTATGAGCTCAAACTAACTGGAATGGAAGGCAGGAATATTTTTAACACAAATACATCTTTTTTCTTTTCTTTATGAGGAAAATCTGTGCTTCATAATGCTTCCACTATTGGAAGTTCTCATTCCATAGTCTAATTCCACATATTCCCTCCCATTCCTTTGTGACTCCTTCAACGCCAGCACTTTCACAGTGCGGCCTGATTAGGCTGTAGCCTTTCGCCATCCCAGCTGCACTACTATTATCAGGCCACACAATACTTTTTGGCGGTTTAAGGTACTACATACCTTTGACTTATTTTAAGCCAATATTTATGCTTCATATATGACTACAAATTTAAAATTGTTGTTTACTGGGAAACGAGACAAATAATTTATGTTAACCAGCAATCCTTTAAAAGAAAAATCACAAATTGTATTTGTGTTACTATTGTGTTACTATTCAATCACTTGCAGATTACTCATGTACCTAGTAGTCAAAATGAAAATGCCTTTGTATGACAGTTATGCGTCTCAATGTGAAATTTATTAATGCTTCATTTATTCCTAAAATATAAGCTAGCAAAAAGTTGGAATTGCAAACATAGCACATTGTTCAATACTTGCACATCCTCATCACTGATGTTCCACCAAAAAAAAAGTCGCTACTAATGATGATACTCACATGTATAGGCAGTAATTAAGCATCTAGTTCCTTTGAACCTCACAGTTTTGAACACTGGTGGTAGTTTTATTAACTCTGCAGTGGGTTATGCAATCTCAATCTTTGCTGAGTCCCTTAGAAGACTGGAAGAACTGTTTTCATCCTGCAGAGCTATCCTGACCACAAAACAAAATCACCAGGCTGCTGTGTGTTGAGAAACTTAACGGGCACTCTAAAATGGGGCCTCTTAAAACTTCAAGACTAAAGCCTGTTTGAACATACACTAAGGGAAATCTATGCATGTGTGTTTGCACTTTATATGCAAATTGTCTTGTACGTCAATAAGAACAGTACTTATTTCTTCTGAAAGTTTGTATGCATTAATGTATGACTAGCAAGTGAAATGCTTGATTACTCTTAGAAGTGTGATGAAATACTATTCAGCTAATTTATTTCCTCTATTAATACTAACCCAACTAAGGATGCTTAAATGGTATTGGAACACTCTGAAGCCAAATGGATATGTATTCAAAGAGTACCCACAGGCCAAATGTGTCACATTTTTTTAAACTCTCCCCTGCCTTGGCTCCTTTTCTTGCCAGTATCACTTAATTCAGGTATTTTAAAAGCATATATCACCCTGTCACGTAAACATTCATCTTCCTCTGAGGAACTATGTCTTCTGCTGCAAGTGCTGAAAAAGTAATAATAATTAAAAAAAAAAAAAATCAGTGCATAAGACTACCTAGGCTGAATTACATTTTCTGCCAGAAGAGAAAAAACATCATTGTCTCATCACAGTTCATTTAATCTAAGAGGAAGCACAAATGAGGCTTCTAATTTCTGAAGGAGATGAGACTCCAAATCAAATACATCTGTAGATTGATAAGTACTCCAGGGAAAATCTTGAAAACAACATGCAAATTCTTTCTGTACCCTTTTCTTTATGGGCAGAGAGAAGAAATTGTTTTCCCTCACCCTCTAAAATACTATGGAACTTTACTTCGAACAAGTGTATTAGAAAGAGTCACGTTTTAACTGGCTATACCTTTCCAGAAAAGGTCTTAAAACTTAGTAAGAAATAAAAGAAAGAAAAACTACATCCAAATATAACATAACATAAGTGATGTGCAAAATATTTTCTGTATTCATTGCCCAATGAATAACCTTCAGAGATATCCAATATATACAACACCACACAGTTCAATAAGCTTGGCAGGCATTCCTATATTAACAAGTTATACAACATTTTGGCCTCATAAAATTATTAGCTACATTAGATTATTTATTTCTGTAAGTAAAGGAAATTTCTACGTGCCTAGACATACAAAAAGTAAATGGAACTTTCTGAGGTGAGTATAGTATATGTCCAATGTCTATAGTTCCAACCTTTTTTCCAGCTTATCCTGTGTTTTGGTTTGGTTTTGTGTTTGCACTTTGTGGTTTGGGTTTGTTGGGTTTTTTTGTTTGTTTGTTTGTTTTTGGTTTTGGTTTTTTTTTTTTAATTTCACAACAGAAGTTAAAAAATATGCAAAACCTACTGTTTTTGAAAGAAAAACACCAGTTTTCTAAATTTCAAAATTACTTTAGACCCTGACATAACTTCTATATGTATAGAATAGTTTCATTTCTGAAATGCTGGAAGAAATCTCTAATACACACAACAGTTTAGTGAACCATTCAATAAATCCAGGGATTAGTTTCATCACAGAAAAAGAGTATGACCTTTAATAAGGTTTTTTATATTCACAGCTTGAAGATCTACAGTTGTCCATGGCCTGCAGTCAGGTAATCTGGCTGTGCACTACTGAAGTCTTCATAATGAAAGGTTTCATTGCCCTAAATAGACTGCGCAACAAGTTTTTACTGTTTCAAAATTACCTTTCCAAACTTGTGAGAAACAGGTGTATACCTATCCAAATCCCAAATCCCACCAAATAGTATAGTATCTCTGCTGCTGTTGAAACCTTTAGGTGAAAAATGGAGCAGGAATTTGCCACTTTTTGTAACACAAAAGCAAGGTTGTCTTTAGCTTCTGCCCAGGAAAATGCAGGATGCAGCAATAAGAGGTTCTGGGAATAAAGACTCAAAGAGGTGGTTATGCATCAGATAAAGTGGCAAAGATTCACAAAACTTCAAACGAGGAGCTCTGGAGTAAGAATGACTAGCACAAGGAAAATATTTTGTTGCTCTCTCAGTGTCCAGAGGAATCCAGTATTAAAAATGAAGCATCAGGATTACAGTATTGATGCCACATTTTCAGTACCAAGAGGAAAACAATGAAAGAGGGATGTATGTTCCACGTTTAAGGTAGTATTATCTGATTATCTGTATTCTGACTCTGTAGGAGTATTTTCCTTTCTGGGAATATAGCTCAGAACTAAATTTCAGTATTAGATTAGGCTTCATTAGATTCATGAAATTAAAAACCTCATTTGTGTTGTCACTAAATAAATTGTGATGGAACAATGAGGTTTCCAGCTCCTGGCTTCTCACCTAACTTAGTCTCAAGGGAATTTTGCTTTCATACTTAGCTCTGAAAATTGTCTGCTAAACATTCTAGGACAAAAGGTGATTATAGTTAGGATTTGACGAAGTAAGGAAGTGTAAGAAAGAGATTCATGACTTTTAGACAGATAGGACTATTGAGAATAGAATGAAAAGTGACAAGCACAGGCTATTCCCTCTTTTGTGTTTGTTCTGAAGCCAGAACACTCTGTTACAACTATTGTATCCATAAATAAAGAAAAAGAGAGAACTTACAGGATAACATAGAATCATAGAATTTTGGGTTGGGTTTGGGTTGGAAGTGACCTTAAAGATCATCTAGTTCCAACGCCCCCTGACGTGGGCAGAGACACCCTCCACTAGACCAGGTTGCCCAAAGCCCCATCCAACGTGGTCCTGAACACTTCCAGGGATGGGGCATCCACAACCTTTCTGGGCAACCTGTTCCAGTGCCTCACCAACCCTCACAGTGAAGAATTTCTTCCTGATATCTAATCTAAATCTACCCTCCTTCAGCTTAAACCCATCACCCCTTGTCCTGTCACTACACTCCCTGATAAACAGTCCCTCACCAGCTTTCTTGGAGGCCCCCTTCAGGTACTGGAAGGCTGCAATAATGTCTCCCCAGAGCCTTCTTTTCTCCAGGCTGAACAATCCCAACTCTCTCAGCCTGTCCTCATAGGAGAGGTGCTCCAGCCCTTGGATCAATTTTGTGGCCCTCCTCTGGACTCTCCCCAACAGCTCCATGTCTTTCTTGTACTGGGGCCCCCAGAGCTGAACACAGTACTCCAGGTGGGGTCTCACAAGAGCGGAGTAGAGGGGCAGGATCACCTCCCTCGACCTGCTGGTCACGCCTCTTTTGATGCAGCCCAGGATACAATTGGCTTTCTGGGCTGCAAGCGTGCATTGCTGGCTCTTGTTGATCTTCTCGTCAACCAACACCCTGAAGTCCTTCTACTCAGGGCTGCTTTCAATCCATTCTCCGTCCAGCCTGTAGTTGTGCTTGGGATTGCCCCAACCCACGTGCAGGAGCTTGCACTTGGCCTTGTTGAACTTCACAAGGTTCACACAGGCCCACCTCTCCAGACTGTCGAGGTCCCTCTGGATGGCATCCCTTCCCTCCAGCATGTCAACCACACCACACAGCTTGGTGTCATTGGCAAACTTGCTGAGGGTGCACTTGATCCCGCTGTCCATGTGGCCAACACAGATGTTAAACAGTGCCGGTCCCAGTACTGATCCCTGAAGAACGCCACTCGTCACTGGTCTCCACCTGGGCATTTAGCTGTTGACCACAAATCTTTGAGTAAGACCATCCAGCCAATTCCTTATCCACGAAGCGGTCCATCCATCAAATCCATGTCTCTCCAATTTAGACACAAGGATGTCATGAGGGACACTGTCAAATGCTTTGCACATGTCCACATAGATGACGTCTGTCACTCTTCCCTTATCCACCAACACTGTAACCCCATCATAGAAGGCCACCAAGTTTGTCAGGCATGATTTGCCCTTAGTGAAGCCATGTTGGCTGTCACCAATCACCTCCGTATTTTTCATATGCCTGAGCATAATTTCCAGGAGGATCTGCTCCGTGATCTTGCCAGGCACAGAGGTGAGACTGACCAGCCTATAGTTCCCTCGGTATTTCTTTTTTTCCTGTTTAAAAATGGGGGCTATGTTTCCCCTTTTCCAGTCAATGGGAATTTCACTGGACTGCCTCGACTTCTCAAATATGATGTACAGTGACTTAGCAACTTCATCCACCGGCTCCCTCAGGATCCGTGGATGCATCTCATCAGGTCCCATGGACTTGTGCACCTTCAGGTTCCTTAGATATTCTCGAACCTGATCTTCTCCTACAGGGGGTGGTTCTGCATTCTCCCAGTCCCTGCCTTTGCCTTCTGTGACCTGGGCAGCATGGCTCAAGCATTTGCCAGTGAAGACTGAGGCAAAGAAGTCATTGAGTACCTCAGCCTTCTCCATATCCTGGGTAATCAGGTCACCCGTTTCATTCCGGAGGGGACCCACATTTTCCCTCATCCTCCTCTTATCACTAACATACCTATAGAAGCTTTTCTTGTTGCCCTTGACGTCCCTGGCCAGACTAATTTCTATCAGGGCTTTGGCTTTCCTAACCTGATCCCTGGCTGCTGGGCCAGTTTTTCCGCATTCCTCCCAGGCCACCTGCCCTTGCTTCCACCCTCTGTAGGCTTCCGTTTTCTGTTTGAGTTTGCTCAGGAGCTCCTTGTTCATCCATGCAGGCCTCCTGGCGATTTTGCCTGCCTTCGTCTTTGTTGGGATGCATCGCTCCTGGGCTTGGAGGAAGTGATCCTTGAATTCTAACCAGCCTTCTTGGGCTCCTCTTCCCTCCAGGGCTTTGTCCCACGGTATTCTACCAAGCAGGTCCCCGAAGAGGCCAAAGTCTGCTCTCCGAGGAAGTCCACGGTAGTGAACTTGCTGTGTGCCCTCCTCACTGCCCTAACCCCACCATTTCATGGTCACTGCAGCCAAGGCTGCCATTGAGCTTCACATTCCCCACTAGCCCCTCCTTGTTGGTAAGAACAAGGTCCAGCGTGGCACCTCTCCTCATTGGCTCCTCTGTCACTTGGAGAAGGCAGTTATCATCAACGCATCCCAGGAACCTCCTGGATTGCTTATGCCCTGCTGTGTTGTTCTTCCAACAGCTATCAGGGTGGCTGAAGTCCCCCATGAGGACTAGGGCTTGTGAACATGAGGCTGCTCCTATCTGCCTACAGAGGACTTCATCTGCTTGGTTTTCCTGGTCAGGTAGCCTGCAGCAGACCCTCGCGATACTGTCATCTGTCCCTGTCCTCCTTTTAATCCTGACCCATAAGCTCTCGGTTGGCTCCTCATTCATCACCAGGCAGAACTCCATGCACTCCAGCTGGTCATTGACATAAAGGGTGACACCCCCTCCTCGTCTTCCCTGCCTGTCCTTCCTAAAGAGCCTGTATCCTTCCATCCCAACACTCCAGTCTCAACAGTCATCCCACCACATCTCCATGATTCAAATAAAATCATAGCTCTGCAGGCATGCACATCTCTAACTCCTCTTGCTTATTCCCCATGCTACGTGCATTTGCATAGAGGCATTTAAGTTGGGCCCCGATTAAGCTGACATACTGGCTGGAGTGGCTCCAATTCCTTTGTGCTGCACTTCAGGTATTCTCCTGCTGACCTGTGATCCTTCTCCCAGATCTGGGTATCTATTGCTGGCACTGGGATCAAACTGGTAGGAGTGGGATGGACTGAAGTTCCCCTCCCCCAGCAACTTTAGTTTAAAGCCCTCTTCACCAGCTTGGCAAGCCAGTGACCAAAGATGCTCTTCCTCTTCTCTGACAGATGGACCCCATCAGACCCCAGTAGACCAGGTTTCTCAAAGCGAGTTCCATGGTCTAAGTGGCCAAACCCCTGGCTGTGGCACTAGCCCTGTAACCATTTTTTGACTCAACAGATTTGACTGGCCCTTTCGAACCCCTTCCCTTTGACCGGGACGATTGATGAAAAAACTACCTGTGCTCCAGAGTCCCTTACTGCTGCTCCCAGGGCTCTGTAATCCTTCTTGATACTCCTCAGACTGCTCCTGGCTGTATCACTGCTGCCCACGTGAAAAAACAGCAGCAGATAACAGTCGGTGGTCTGCACGAGGCTTGGCAGTCTCTCTGTGACATCCTGGATATAAGCCCCCATTAAGCAGCGCGCCTCTTTGGAGAGTATGTCAGGTTGGCAAATGGGTGCCTCTGTACCTCTTATGTACCCATAATGTTAGCTGCACTGGTTGTTACACGGGGAGCAGACTGGACTGCCTTCCTCAGCTCCAGCATCTCTCCTGATGTGCCAGGTCTTTCCTCTTCAGTCTGCAGAGCAGTGAAAGGGTTCTGCAAGGACACCTCAGGCTTTGAGGGAGATCTCTTCCTCCTGCTGGTCCTTGCCATCACAAGCTTCCTTTATTCTGCATTATTGGCCTCCCTCCCTTCTTTGCGTGCTGGTGGGGGAGATTCTGGCTGTTTGGCTGTGGGCTGTGGTTCCATTGCAGACTGCATTTGGAGCCAGCTATCTAACTCCTTCTCAGCCTCCCTGATGTTACGTAGCCTTCTCACTGCCTCCTATAGCTCAGCCACCTGCTGCAGAAGGTCCTCCACCTGGGCACACCTTTTGAAGCCAGGTCTGATACCTCTCCCTGCCCCAGAAGAAAGGTCTGGGCACTCCCCGCAGCCTGAGGTCTGCACTGCAGCCTCCCCCTTCAGCAACTCCATCTGCATGGAGGCATCAGCCACCGCTGGGGCAGATGTTGCAGACCCCCCAGCCAGAGCTGCAGCCCTTGCTGTCAGAGAAGTGCCCACCATTCTGCCTTGGGGGTCAGGTGAGATGGGTGCCCTTGGCCTGTCACAGAATGGTGCCCAGTTGCTGGAGGAGAAAATTACGGAGGCTGCAGGAAAGATAAGAATATACACTGAAGGCAGGCTAGGGAAAGGTACACCAAGATCTAACACAGAAAAATAAGCAAGCGTAAGACTGAGAAGAAAAAAGAAATATAACACAAGATATTAAAAAATAAAGTTACCCAACAATATTACCACAATCATATTAACCTCCCTGGTTCCACCTAAACTTAAACTGAACATAATTATTTAATTTCCTTACTATGTAGAAAGGCTTAGAGGAAATAGTTTGATAAAATAGTTTTGGTTTGTTGTTTTTTTCAATCTTAGCAAAAATGTTCTAACATAATAGAACTATGTCAGAACAACAAATTTTAGGGTTTTTCCCTCTGATTAAGTGAATATATTTTTTATTTCTGTTTATTTCCAAAGACTAGTAAATTTTTATCCTTTAAATATGTACTCTTAATGGAACATGACCAAATGAAGCTTCAGATTTACTTTTTCCACTCTTAAGCTTTCTGATTATCTTATTTTCAAACAAACTTTCTTAGATCCAGTAGGAGTCCTTCCACATGATAAAGAGAAAGTGAAAATTAAAATTATGTCCTCCATAAACAGAAGTGAAGAGCATCCTTATGTTATCTTTTCTTTTGAAAGACAGAATGGAAGAAGGAAAGAAGAACAAGAGAAAGAAAAAAGAAGAGAGAAAAAAGGAAAAAGCAAGAAAGAAGACGATGAAAGAAAGAAAATGCAGTAAAAGAAAAATTTTGTAAGACTGTGAGGAAATGATATGGATATGAAGTTTTCAAGTTTCAGTCTCCAGTCTATTCATGTGCCAACACATTTGTTATGAAAGCATGATATTACTGAATCACTTACAACATATTCCCTGTTAATGAAATTATTCAGATACTCGCAAGAAATAATATTAGAAATAAGTATCACTGCAAATGTATTTCCCATCAGAGCACTCAGACAGCATAAAGAAAACATTGTGCAACAATTCTGCCTGTCAATTTTCTCAGAACTCAGGGAGAACCACGGGAGCTGTTGAATTTACTTGTTTATATCTACAGTGTGAAACACTCATTCCAAGTCTTTTCATCCACATATGAGGTGAAATACTGCCTCTATTGAAATCAATGAGAGTTTTGCTATTGATTTCAATGAAACCACAATTCTGGTCACTGTTTGTGTTTCTCAGGGCTTAAAGACGTTCTTAAAAAAAATAATAATAATCAGGCAAACTACACCACAGGGATCCAACTCATTATAGTCACTTTTCAAAAGGCAACGAGAAGAAATACTTTCATTCTATGGGAAAGCCATGCCATTTACCTAGTGCAACAATTTGTATCAAGTCAATCTGAAGTGCTCATCAAGAAGAGAGCAGCCCTGAGGAGAAGAACTTGGGGGTGATGGTGGATGAAAAGTTCAACATGAGCCAGCAATGCACACTTGCAGCCCAGAAAGCCAACTGTATCCTGGGCTGCATCAAAAGAAGTGAGACCAGCAGGTCGAGGGAGGTGATTCTGCCCCTTTACTCTGCTCCTGTGAGACCCCACCTGGAGTACTGTGTTCAGCTCTGGGGGGCCCAGTACAAGAAAGACATGGAGCTGTTGGAGTGAGTCCAGAGGAGGGCCACGAAATTGATCCAAGGGCTGGAGCACCTCTCCTATGAGGACAGGCTGAGAGAGTTGGGATTGTTCAGCCTGGAGAAGAGAAGACTCTGGGGAGACATTATAGCAGCCTTCCAGTACCTGAAGGGGGCCTCCAAGAAAGCTGGAGAGGGACTGTTTACAAGGGCATGTAGTGACAGGACAAGGGGTGATGGCCTTAAGCTGAAGGAGGGTAGATTTAGATTAGATATCAGGAAGAAATTCTTTCCTGTGAGGGTTGGTGAGGCACTGGAACAGGTTGCCCAGAGAAGCTGTGGATGCCCCATCCCTGGAAGTGTTCAAGGACAGGTTGGATGGGGCTTTGGGCAACCTGGTCTAGTGGAGGGTGTCTCTGCCCATGTCGGGGGGGTGGTTGGAATTAGATGATCTTTAAGGTCACTTCTGTAGCCAAAAAACAGGCCTGTAATGAAGGCCTACCTGTATTATATGTGATAAGAAACTATTCATTGTGACTTTAGGTAGAAGGCTAACGATTCTTAGAATGAGCACCTGCTGCACATCATGATAAAAAGGAGGAGCTACAAGACACTGCAAGGGCATTATGTACATACTTTTCAGAAAGTGAGGACACTAATTGCCTCCAAGAGCATCGTTATCTTCCTGAGGCATATAGCGAACAATTACCAACACCAAAGTATTGAAAAACTAGGGGAAAGGTAACTTGGGCCAGGGTCCCCACGACCACCGACCCATAAGCCCCCTACCCAAATTATACCACCTACTCAAAAGATAGAGGCAGAGAAAGGAACTGAGCATGCGTTCTAGTTTGCATGCTAGGCGAAGAAATATAAACCAATTATTGTAACGGGGAGTGTACCACTTTGTAATCTTGGTAATACTTGTGTATAAATATGACAAGGGAACCAGTGTTAGGGGTGCCTGATTAGAGGAACTATCCTCCTGACACCCAGCACTGCAATAAAAGGAAATGCCTGCTTCTTAATGCTAAATTGGTGTTAAGGAGTTTTCTTTTATTCCCAAATTTCAGTGACACTTCCAATCCAAACCATTCTAGGATTCTTGACAGACTTCTGATCTTACATTAGAAAATAGGTATATACTTTTTTAATTGATCTTACTTGGTTACTAATCTTATTATGGCAACTATTCATAGCCCATTTTCACTATTTTACATAAAATAAAGAGTAAAGCACACCTGAAATGTTAGCCTAAGAAACATCAGTGAAACCATTTCTACATTACTGCAATTACCTGCAATTACAGAGTGACTCTATAGTAGGAGTATTTATTACACTTCTATCCATGTATTTTTTTCCTGAGTTATTCCCATATAGCTGACATGGTATAAAGGTGGGCAATTACCCTAACGCACTGACTTTCTCAATGTATCACCATCCTGATCGCCTCACTCTAACGCGAGTGTATCACCATCCTTAGCAGCGCAGAGGTGCCACTTTCACTCAGTATCACCCATCGTCCACAGATTTCAGCCATGGGCTTTATCTTGCCACTACCATTGAGAAAGTTCTTTCTCAGTTGAGAAAGCAGCCAACAATCCAGCAAAGAACTTTAAAGAACTGAAAAATTTTTAGGCCTTGTGAGTAAACAAGGCTATTTCAAAGCCCAAGGAGGTCTAATACGCAGCTGCTCAAGTTCTTTCCTCACAGAAGGAAAAGGCAGGGAGCACCAGCAAGCGCCCAGCCGCAGGCAGCCTGACGAATTCGGCTTCCCGTCCTCCCCGGAAGCCCGCAGTAACCGGCGCCAAGCCCTCACAACCGCACACGAACAGCGCGACTGCAACCGTGCAGCAACGGTGCAAGTGCCGCCGTACCGCCATTCCGCCCACAGAGCCGCTTCCCCCACCGCCCAGACCCCGCGCATGCGCAACTGCTAGCGCATGCGCAACTGCCCCCCCCAGCCTCGGCGGAGCGCTGCGAGCCCGCCTTAGCCTTCCCCGGCCCGTCCGGCCGCCGTGCCCGGCTTCCTTACGAGCACGTCCCCCTTCCCGCCCGCCCACTGGCCGTCGGGCAGCGCCCCTGCTTCGGGTTGGTGAGTAATGGTAGCGGCCCGCGGAGCACCTGTTCTGGCGGCCCTTCCTGGGCCTCAGATGCGCCGCGAGCGCCGCCGCCCGCCCCAGGGGCAGGCGAGGAAACGGCCGGGCCGGGCCCCGCGGCGTGCGGGTCAGCCAGGTGCTCCTCGGAGTCGAGCCCTGCTGGGGAGGGCTGGCAGAGGCCGGGAGAGGAGGGGAACGTTGTTGGAGGGGCCGGGAGCGCCCGTCGGGTGGTGTTCGCCTTCCTCGCTCCTGCGAAGGCCCCTCGCCGCGCCTCTCACTCGCGGCAGATGCTCAGCTTCTGGCCGTGGGCTGGCGCTTGGCTGAAGGCTCCGGCGCTTGTCTCATCCGTGTAAGAGAAAAGTGCGAGCGCTTGTAATTGGGAGTCTTGTTTAGGGACGGGGGGCGAGGCGGCTTCGCTCGCCTTTCTTAATTCCAGCTCTTGTCAAACAGCCTCGCTCTGCAGCTGCCTGTGCTGTGAACTGCCCCGGGAAGCTGGTTCCCCATGAGGAAGCAGGCTGAAGGTTGCTTTCTTTTCGTGGTACGCAGCTGCTCGAAGTTAGGTGTGTGTTTTGATGTCCTGTCGAAGTAGGAGAGCACTGGCATGTTGAAATCAAATAGTCATATATATTAACTATAATTTAATGCTGGAGGCCATCATATCATGTTTAGAACAAAATGCAGCAGGATTGCTTTTTGTTCTTGCTGCTTTCGTAAATTCAAATCTGGTTAGCAAAAAACCACATTCCCTGTTTTATGAAAGCTAGTTATCCATATTAGAATTGTCATGTTTTAAATACCTCTTTCTAAATTACGTGGACCAAAAAGAAACCTTCTATTACTGGAAGTACTTAAAAATATTTATATTTAGTATATAAGCACAACTATAAATTGTCTGCATGCCATATGTAATGTCATCTTTTACCTTTAATGATTTTCAAGAGCTTTTCAAAAAAAGTTTTTAGAAAGAGGCTTTTCCTATGCAGACACTTCTTTGAGAAATTTCCCAGTTTTTCTAATACTAGAAATACTCCTGACGCTCTCACAAGGAAGATGTTGTCAGCCTCTGTTGCTTTTTTTTTTTGTTGTTGTTGTTATTTGTGTCTCCAGACTGGGATGTGCAATGTAAATGTCATGTTTTGGACAGATTCTTGTCAGCCCTTGAGGAAGTTTACTAAAGCTCACCTGGTCAATCTTTTGGGAACCAAAGTACTGTTTCTAGGTGCATCTCTGCACAGGAGCTCCAGAATGAAGGGCTTTGAAGGCCTAGAAGCTTCAGTTTAGAGCTGTTCTGTCACTTCAGAGTTTTCAGGTTCTTCCAGCTGGGAAATTTTAGCAGAAGCTAAGCTTAGAAAACGTAGCTGAGAAGCTTTGATACCAGCTGTGAGCTGACAACCTCAGTGACTTTTGGATGATCTTACCCTTGCATCAAGAAAGTCAGATTTTCAGAGCTTTCTTCTCTACTGCACTTTCATTCGTTATGGTCAAGGAACATCAGAACAAATAAATTATAGCATTTGCTGGTTCTTACTAAAATAGATACATCTGTTTTATCTGAACATACTTTGCATTGCATATTTCTCTTTTGGAATCAGTAAAACTGGAAAAAACAACCTGTAGAGTATTGAAACTTGAGTTACCATATGACCAAAATGATCTAGAGTAATTAACCCCCTTTTTTTTTTTTCTCTGACTGAAGAAGCATCCTTATTTTGGGAACCATGATGTGGAAAAAAAGCTCTGTTGTATCTGTCTGTACCCTTTTTTCTTCATATAGTGGAAAGGATAAACAGAAGGTTTGTCTGCAGGATATCTTAAGGCTATAAATACCAGCAGTGAGGGAGAAAAAAAACACATCACTGTCAAGTACAAGCTTGAATGGAAGAGGTTATCCTTGAGACAGGCTTGCTATTAATTTTGGGGAACAGTTTAGAAAATACTTCAGCTTTTTTCATGGATGCAATTTTTTTTTTTTTAATGGAGGTATTAGTTGTTTTAGGAAGAACAACTGGAGGTTTTTTTTTACTACTGGGATAAGTTTCATACTATTTATTCCCATATAAGAAACAAACTAATTTGGAACAGAGATGGTCATAGAAGGATAAATATACTTACATCTGTTTTCTGCTTTTAAGTCTATATAGCAGCTTAAAAACTAAAACAACTCTGTAGGATTTTTTTTTTTTTTTAGAAGGAGACTCAATGGTATGGAAATATAGGTTCTACCCTTTTGTGGTAAAGGAAGGAAATGTAGTATCTGTAATCATGAAAGGAGAAACCAAAAGACACCAGTTGACTTCTGTGCTTTTGGTCTGGACCTGAAGGTAACAATTCATGAATTGGAAAAGTGTGTGTGGTAGTGAAGAGTACATTGACAGAGTTAACTGAGGATCCTGACTTCTCCAGGCACCTTTCAGTGGAAAATTTGCCAAAGGACTTTCCAGTATGGAATGACTTAGTGATTAAAAAACAAAAATAAAAAAAGAAATATTAAAAATAGGTAGTGTAATGCACAGAGTGAAGAAAGCAATTTTCTTTTCACAGGAATGACCTCTGAGCTCATTTTTACCATTCAGAAACTAGATTTAGGGATGATAATAATTCTGCAGTCAGGTTGCATGCATTACCTGTGAACTGAATTGATAGAGAAGTTTTTGGAAAAGGAGCAGAGAGCAAAATTTTAAAAAAAGACAAAAAAAGAGGAATTTTTTTTTTTGTCCAGGATGCATGTTGGAAGTCACACTGTATTAAAATGTGTTCCCCTAATCTCAGAAGGGAAGCATGTAGTAGAGCTGAAACAATACAGAAAAGAAACACTTCAAAAATGTTTAAATGCATCCAGTGATAGGGATACAATATCCAGACTAGAAATTTCTCTAAAGGAAAGCTCAGAGAATCTGATAGAATCAATTAAATTATTAGTGAAGTAGAAAATGTAAATAATAATTAATAAATGTAAACAAATGCTTGCTTACTCTCCCTTCTAATTTGAGAACTAGGGGCATCAAATTAAACTAGCAGGTGAGTTTCTAAACAGCAGGTGTCTTTTCATCTTGTACAAAGAAATGACCTTTTACTCAAGAAGTCTCTGATCCACAAATAGCTGAAGGTGCGTATCTGTTCTGGTAAAGCATTGCTATATATTGGACCTGTTCTTTGCCCATAGGCAAAGAGTGGTGATCTAAACCAACTTGCTCTTTCTTCTGGCCTGTTACAGATAGGGTGTTTTTTTTGTTCTTTTAATGTGAGTTCACTGGGCAAGAGAAAGAGCTTGAACTACTTAAATTTTTTGACTGGTACACCAACATGGGTCAACAAACTTGGGGTTAGAATCCAAAAGCTGCTAACAAGTCATCACATGAGTCAGAGTAACTGTCTGCATGTGAGATTTTAATCTGCATAAAGCTGAAGTTATTCAGGCTGACTTTTTCCTGCTGAGAAAGGGAATTGCTGTTAGATCTAAATGTACTACCTCAGTAAATTGAAATCAGATTCTAAAATTTGGATGTCCATGACACAAAGACAAAATCACAGCTATGCTATCTCTAATAGCTGTTGAATCAGAAATGTATTCTAAGATTTTTCCAGTTCCAAGGAGAGACATAACTTCAGGTAGCTGTTTCATATGGCATGTTTGCGCAGTCTGTTTCCCCAATATTACCATTCTGCTGTGGCACTAGCGTTGATGAGCATAATTTATCTGTCACTGTCTCTAAAGAGTAGCTCTGAACAAGATTAAATGACATAATGCAAGCATTGCCAACCTGTAGCGCTTCAATGCAGTTTTTACAGTATAGGTATCTATGCCAGGGCTGAATTATGTCATCATCATTTAGACTGACGTCTCCCTAAAACACAAGCCTTTACCATAGGTATCACTTACTTGTTTTAGAAATTTTACATTTTAATGCTGAACCTCTGTATAAGCACACTAGAGGTTCATAATATGCTATGGTAGACCAAGGTCTGTCCTGATGCTAGTCAAATTTTAGTTAGTGTGCTGCTTGTTTTTTAATATACTTTCATGATAAATATTCCATTGAAAAATATTTGTTGAAAGAAGAACATGAGAAGATCAATACCTTACATTTCAGAAAAAGCACTTTATGATAGTGAAATCTTGATGCAATAGAGGAAGAATTTAGTAGCAGATATGTCAAAGAAAGAATAAAAAGGAACAGTTTCTTCAATATGGAATAGGAAAGCCCCAATGAAAGACTTTATGAACACTCCTAATTATAGACATTGGAGTCATTAATTCTTTTTACAGAAGAGATGAGATAATAATTGCAGAAGTAATTTATCACTGACAGTCCTGCATATTGTTTGATGAAGATCAATACCATCTGGGTTAAATTAAACTGAATACATTGATACATTAGCCAGGCGAATAATACTGTTACCTTTAAGGAAAAGAAAAAACCATGACCCTTTAGAAAACTTCAGTTTGTCTAATCCCGAAATTGAGTTAAAATCACAGGGAGGGGTAGCATGATAGACTGGAAAGAAGACTGAAAAGGTCAGGAAAAATAGTAGAAGTAGTTTGAATGTATTTAAAGTTTCTTTCTTAGTAGAAGAAAAATGTTCAGGACTCCAAATCATCTCTTTGACAAAATTCTAAGATTTTGTGATAGATTGTGAGCTATAAAAAAACCAAACCTGTAATTTGATGTAGTGATGGGAAATCTGTTAATGAAAAGCCTTAATTGAAGTACAGTAGGCATATATGTTGTAAAATGATTTTCCCTGACAGTAGCCAAAAGTATGGTTTCACAATCCATTTGGGCAAAATATGCAGCAGCATTTTCATTCTCTTCCCTTACCCAATCTGTGCTATTAACTCATTTGTTGGCATTAGTGCTGTGGTACTCATTCAGCTGAGTCAGCTCTCTAACAAGGTGAAAGTGCACAGGGGTTTTTTTTGTGACTTATTTTTGAGATGTTAACAGGGTTTTGCTGTTGAAGTGTATGAGTCACCTCACTGTGAAAACCAGATAAATCCCAGAGGTAACTAAAGGTAGACAGCAAGATGAATGGATTAAGGCTGAAAATGGAAACAGAACTTCCCATTTTGGTAGTGTCATACTGCTAATCCAATCAGGCTGTGTTGTTAAAAAGCATATTTTAAAATTCCTTATCTAAAATGATCACAGTAGTAACAAATGAGTGTGTTGTGACAACTGAGCTATTAATGCACTTTAACAGTAGTAAATCTCAGTAAATTAAAGTAAGATCCTAAAATTTTGAGGTCAATGACAGAAATACAATATCACAGCTATGCTATGTCTAATGGCTGTTGAATCAGAAATTTATTCTAAGATTTTCCAATTTAGTGTTGTCACTTTTATGCATAATAATGTTCCACATAGTTCTGTGGTAACCTAAATTTCGTTAATTCTTTTCTCTGGCTCTCCTGTGTTTACTGTTGAACAGAAATTAAAGTTATAAATAAAGTAATCAGGCATTCCATTATACTGATTTTCTTCCCTCTACTTTCATGGTTCAAATCTTGCTGTGTACTGTTGGTCTTGTTTTGAACTTAGTCCTGGAATTCTGTATAAAGTGTCCCACAGCTGTGACATTGTACTAACAGGCTGCCAGCAGCTAACTTACAGTCTTTCTGGTTGAGGTACATCCTTAATGCTATGCTGTTTTTTGTTTACATAATTCAGAAAACAAATTAGAATTTTAGATATGTAAAGTAACAAAGCATCATTGTTTCGAGTTCAATTTGCCAAAGTATTTAGTCAGTGTGCTGGTTAATTAAACACGAAGTGGTTAATCTGAAGCCACTAAATAGCTTAGTAAATGAAACCTGCATTCTGAACATAAGCTGTATTTCTGTCATATCCTATTTTGTCCTTTACTCTTGTTCTGCCATGTTACTGTCCTTTCATGGCTTCTGCTTTTTTTCTTCTATTTTCTGTGTTATTTCTATCAGACTTGTCAAAACATGATAGTTCTGAAATAATGTAACAGAATTTCCATTTCATGGGATTTATTTGGGTTAGGAAAACAATGAAGTTCAAAAGAAAGATGTTTTATAAAATATGTGAGTCCTAGGTGATAGAACCTCAGAACCTGATGCACATTCTCAAATGCAGAAATTTTTTTTTTTCCCCCCTCTCCCCTCTTTGCAAAGGGCTGTTAGATATGCAGTCAGTGTATGCATCACATTTGTCTCCATGTTATTTCTATTATGTAGAAACTTGATGAAGCATTTCATACTGTTGAATTAGGTAATAAGAAATCTGACTTTAAAATATTTGTCTTTTGATCAGTTGCGGCCAAAATCCTTCTGTTTGGATTCTGAACTATGACATCATGGCAAGATTTCGCAGAAGAACATGCATCATTTTGTTGCTTTTCATTTTGTTTATTTGCTCCATAATGATGGCTTTGAAGACTCTGAGACCTGACAGAGCTGGCTTTGGGGATCCATTTGGACTTGGTTTGTTGCCTGAACTTCAACAACGGATAGTGCTCTTAGACAATAAACAGAATTCACTAAATAGGGTTCAAGGAGATACTGTAACACGTGTCAGTAATTTGCATAGTATCACAGTCAATACTATGAAAGCATCTATGGCTCCTGTAAACAAGCTGGAAGAAGAACTGTCTTCTCCTAATTATAACTTTCATATATTCTACTATAGTTGGTTTGGGAATCCACAGTTTGATGGTAAATATATTCACTGGAACCATCCGTTGTTGCCACATTGGGATCCCAAAATTGCAAACAATTATCCAAAGGGAAGGCATAATCCTCCTGAGGACATTGGGGCCAACTTTTATCCTGAATTGGGATCTTACAGTTCCAAAGACCCTTCTGTCATAGAAGCCCACATGAAACAAATGCGTTCAGCTTCAACTGGTAATGAATGTTAACGTTTCAGCATGTTGTTCATTTATCCAGCCTTAAATATGTGAATGAACACAATTGACCAGTTCTTCCATTTTTCTATATAATTCTGAAAATGTCTGAAACTAGTAAATGTCTTTGTATTTCTGAGTTTTAATCCTCAACCGAAACCTACATCTTCATAGCTCTGATGAGTGTAACAGCACAGAAACGTAAGAACTGTATTTGTAATCCTGTAGGTGCATGTGTTTCATGACTTACTGTTAAGCACTGATGACCTATGTAGAAAATACAGAAACCATTGCTAGAATATATTGTCTGTGTATTTTATTTTTGGAGATGAATACTTCAGTTTTAAGAACAGGTTTCAGTAAATCATGTTAATATGGTTATGGAGCAGTCCATTCAAATAGGAGCATAGTATCTTTTTTTTTCCCCAATACAAATTGATGTTCCCTTTCTTAAATAAGATGGACTATATACATAAGAATATTTAATATGGTTTTGGTGGCATTCTTTGTTGTTGGGCTTTATGGTCCTTTTTATGTTCATTTTCTTTAAAATAAGTAGTCATATAGTCTAATAGTAAACTCTGAACAACTTCTGTAAGTGTAACTGGAGGAACATGTCCAGAGCTCATAGCGTTATTTGGAGTGCTAATCACCTTGGATTGAATCTCTTTCATTCACCTAATCACTAAGGTTTGATGTAATTTTTAGATTTCCATTAGTAGTGTTTACTTGTATAATGTTTACGTCTTGGTTATTGTTTTCTCCTGTTTTTTAACCTAACCTGTATTTTGTACAAGAGTTAATACAAACATAGGAAATTTCTCACCCTTTTCAGTAATACAACTCCGTTAACAGGAACACCAGCAACAGTGGGAAATCTGTGGCAGAGATCACAGGTATTAGTTACCAGTAAGGATTTTTTTTAGTCTTATCTAAAGCAAAATAATGCATGATAGTGTGATGAAAGTGGAGAGGGCACATGTAGCTTTAGAAGAATCTGTGATGTTTCTCATCCTCTTAATACAAATGTCTAATAAAGCTGAACTGCTGGTAGAAAAGGTGCAAAATACTAGGCAAAATGCTTTCAAAATAAGGGTGTTTTTTAGTAACTGAAGTTGTTTTTTCTTTGAAAAATCAGCAATGTGAATGAGTAGTTCATGCTTCCTGTGACGTACACTTTGTAATATTACTGATATTTGTAAAAAGTGCTATTTTTTTCTGCTGTTATTCTGACTTACGGATTTAAGTATACTCTGATTTCTTCCATCTAGATTTGACCAACATGAATCGTCAACTTTTTTCCCTCAGGTTATTACTTCAAATATTGCACCTTTTTTAATAAGAATTATACTTTGTTCATATTTTGGTGTACTGTGAGGATGACTATTTACAGTTTCTTCTTTTTGTCTCATAGCCAATGTCTAATCCATGACTGCATTTTACATTCTGTCAAATAATAATTTTTCTTCTAGCCTTTTTTGAGGCTTTATCAAGGATCTTACAAAAGCAGAAAAATGTAAGTGGTTCTTTCAGCTAATATTGTGTAATGATCAAAGACATATAAGAGATTGGAACAGCAGGAGGCTCATGCAGTGCTTCCTTGTATTCTTATATTTTACAATTCTTTCCTTATTTATTATTTTCCTAATTTTTAACAGATTAATGCAATAGATTTTATTCCTCAGATTGCATGGTGAAATTTATTTGTTTGCATCAGCCTATTTTTGTGGTAGTCCACTTTGAAGTCCTTCATTTGTCTTGAATGACTCTGCTCTGGTTTTAAACATGTTTATGCTACTGTTTTTGGCATCAAGTCCATCCTTTTTTAGACTCCTGAAGTGGTACATAACTTCATTTTTCAGCCACAGGAATATTTTCTCTATTAAATAGTCTTTCTCAAAGACCAATGCAAACGTGAATTTATGTTCTTTGATGAACAATTCTGTCTCCTGAACTTTTTCCCTATTTCCTAACAGTATAGAAGAGGGTCTTGACAGATGATGTATACAAAATACCTTGAGTATAACCTGGGTTTGTTGCTGCTGTTGTACTTGTCCTTTACATCTTACTCATTTGAATTTTGTCCTTTTCTATGTGTGAAATAAGAAAGGGTGATAAAATGCAGTAAAATACTGCATTTTTCTTGTCCTTGAGCAGACTGTCTCTTGTGATAATTAGTCTATTATTTGTGATTGTCTTTTTGATAAAATGTGGAGAGAATATTCTGAGGGTAACTGAACTAACTTCTATGTACAAGTGAGCTCAAATTTCTGGTTTTGATGTTAAAAGATGATTGTGTATTCACTCTAATTTATGCTTGCTTTTTCATAATTTTGGACTTGTTTGCCTGGAAATTGTTAGTCAGAAATGTTGCAATGTTAATAAAATAGGGAAGTATATACTCTAAATTCCATCTATTTCAGTGACCTGATTTGTGTACTTAAATCTTTACCTAGTTAGAAAGAATCCCATTGACTTATTCTTCCATATGTTTTAAATAGTATTGTTAGGAGAACATTGCTATATCACTATTTCATGTATTTCTTTCTGTCTTACCTTCTTCCTGATATTATTTCCAACTACACACCTAAAAGGTCTAACTTATTTATCTGACAGTGTTTTATTTTAGGAGGAAAGGGTTTAGCCTTTCTGAAGAGGTATGTGTTCTTTTGCTTTCATGGAGAACATCAGGAAAATTTACAGTATAGGGACATGTCAAAAAAGATGACAACAAATACAGGAATAGTAACATCCTTAATTTACTAAGAGTTACTCAAGCATTTTTTTTTTAGGTAATAAATTTAAAAACTAATTTCACATGGTTGGAATGGGAGATTACAGCATAACAACTGCTTTTAGCAAGAAGAAAGGTTGTGGGATTACAGTCACTGCTTCTAGTATGAAATGGTTGTTTTGTAGTAGAGGCAGAGGTACAGTGCAGAAATATGGTGGGGAATAAAATTTCATAAAATAAGAATCTCTTTCGTCACATGCATAGCCCTCATCTCTTGAATGTTCTCTAACCCTATGTATCTTGATGTTCCCTGGCTGTACTGTGGCATAGCTATAATGCCTTAGTTGGCAGCGTTCTCGTCTTGGTACAACCTGGAGGTTAGGATGCTGTGCTGAAAAGCGGGAGGGAATAGCTCGTAGTGTTAGGCGTGGGACACTGAGCACAGCTCTGTTCCCTTGACAGATGATCTTACCACTGTTTGTTTTTATTGTCTTTTAAACAGAGAAATCAAAATCCGCTCTGAGAATACTGGGATTTCATAATTAGTTAAAAAGTAATTTGAACTTCTCATTTGTATTATGTAGATTTCACATCAAACAATAATTATAACTCATGACAATGTTATAACATACATTTTATATGTTAAACAACATGATTTAAAACTGATGTTTTGTATTTTCAGGTGTAATAGTGCTTTCATGGTACCCACCGGGTATGGCTGATGAAAATGGAGAACCAACTGATGATTTGGTACCTGTTATTTTGGATTATGCACACAAATATAATCTAAAGGTAAAGTATTTTTAAAGATGCGTAAAATAGGACTACTTAGGAAAGTAAACCTCGGTAAGAGTTCACTGCATTTGACTCATGGTATAGAGCAGGGAGGCTTGTCATGTAATGGTGGCGATTGTTTCTGTCTGTTTCTATTATGCTGCACTTCTTTTGGGTCATAGAAGCAGGTATAAGTGCCCTGTGACTTACACTGAATTTTGATAGTACTTAAGCAATATTGCCTTATAACTAGAATAAATATCATCATCTGCCTTTTTTCTGTTTTGGTTCAGATCTAAAGCTTACAGAATCTAAGGTGTGGTGTTGCAGATTTTTATTTTTTTCTTTTTTAGGAAACAGTTTTTAAAAGTAGACAATGTGTTGTTTTCAAATGAGTCTTAGGAGTTGAGGGAAGTATTACATATTTCAAAATATTATGGAATACAATGATTTATAAACTAAGGAACTTGGAGAAAGAAGAAAGACTAACCTCATTTTTTCCAGTACCACATAACTTGCTGGCACCTGATCACAGAGGTCAGCAGCAAGCATCTATGAATAATAAAGAAGGATTTAGAAGTTCTAGTTTGAATGAATGTCTTTATCCAGAAGGTATCAGGAACACTTGCCTTGGACAGTAAGGTCAGAGAGGTGCTGCACTGACTTTAGGTTATTCCAAGGCATGACAAGATAGAAGGGCTAAATAACCAGCTTCCTGAACTATCAGATCAATTAAAGATTAAGTGGATTGATCAGTAGAATCTAAAATTGTGGCTTGGTTTTATTTATTTTTGGAGTAAAACTTGTATTTTCCCTTGGGATAAAGAAAATATCAATTGCCTTTTAGTCTTGCCGAGTCATAAACTTGAGGTTTTAAATTATCTAAGTAGCTGTATATGTTTCATCTCTGGAGGGTGTTGTCTGTACTAGGGACTAAAAATAGAGCCTGTTCATCTGCTCTGGTTTTAGTTGGTCATGCAAGTTGCAGATTCTCAGAGAAATTTCCTGTCAGTAGTAGGCACTGTAGATTATTTGACAAGCAGGAGGAAAGTTGGATGGTTAAATCAGATACAGAATTAATTTTGAAACTGTTAAAAATGCTTGGTGAATTGCATCATGTGACATACGTTGCACATATGTACTAGTAAATTCTTAAAAAGAGGAAGAAAAAATGTATTATCCTTCCCCAGAATTTTCAGATCATTTGATGGAGCTTGCACTCACCTAAAAGAACTTGTTAACATTCAAGTCTCTCAAAGGAGCCAAGGCAAAATGAAATAAGCTACCAAGGAAAATGCATGTAATAGTATGGTAGTCATTGGAATATGGGTGGAACTGTTTACTGCTTGGAATTATTACTGGAATACAGATAGTAAGTATAGATATTACTAGGGAATTCTACCTTCACTGTAATGTTTTTAAACATTCTTGCACTAGTAAGTTATTATAGCTAAGTATTAGGAATGTCAGTAGACCAAAAACAATATAGAAAATACATTCCTATTATGTCTGCTAAATACAAGTGTGCTAAAAGATATGTCCTTTTGATTTGCCTGGTTTTGATAGTTGGAAATGAAATGTGAAATTATAGTGCTCTTCAACCTGTCAGTCCTAGTTATTTAGTCTAACACTGTATTTTTCTATAGTTTGTACCTAGTAGAGATAGATATTGGCTCTACAATAGAACTTTGCTACTGTTGCAGAATTGTTGAAGACTTTATTAAATGCATTCTGCTCTAAAATTGATTCTGAAAAACTATTTGCTTTGATTAATGTAATATACTCTTCCGTTTACTTGTATGTTTGAAAACAATAGTATTTTAACATTGAAGTGACTTCACATGTATAGGTTAAATAATTCCATAAGCTCCAAGCTTGAAATTCAGAGCAGTAGCAGTACGTTATATTAGATTTAGTTCCAAGAGTTTATTGTTGTTGATAAATCTATAAAATTTTAAATTAAAGTTTTCATATCCCATATCTTAAAATCTGTTTTGACACTAAAAACTCTCCTTGGAGAATTATCTATAGCAAATTTAATACATTGTTTATTAATATATTAAAATGTTTCATTGTTTAATCAGTTCTTTGACATATTATTAAAGATACTACTTTACATCAATTTTTAGTTTCTGTTGTAGTTGTCTAAGTTTTCCGAAGCTTACTACTCACTGTAGCTTACGGAAAAGAAAAGCAGTGTTTTGTTTTAATGTAAAAAACTAAATATTTACTTTATTACCAAACTTTCTTGGATCTGAAGGTTCTGATCTAGAGCACTGTAGAAGTTGAATTAGGGTTGGATTATTTTCAAAATAGACTAAGGAAAATGTTTGCTTTGTAAAGAGCTATATTTAATATGACTAGTACTTGCTTCATGTAATATGCAGTGCCCGTGTATTCGATAGTGTTTTACATTTGTGTTCCTCTTGCTACATTTTCATCTTTCAGGTCACTTTTCATATTGAACCCTACAAAGATAGAGATGATCGCAGTATGTACCACAATGTCAAATACATCATTGACAAGTGAGTGCTTTCAGAGTAATGTCCTTTGGGGTTTGTTACATGCTGGTTTGAGGGACTTCTGTATATTATCTAAATCTTGGAAGAATATATAAAAATGTGTACTGAGACTGAAGAAAACTATAAGAAACTGGTCATATTTCAGTGGTACAAAACTCAAAGTTTATTTTTTAAATACTGAAGCATGTATTTTACATAGATACTTAAATGTAAATTGCTTTCAACATTCATTAGTATCACACGTCATGATACTTCAGATAAAAGCAGTTAAAGTATTAGCTACATGATATATAAATTAAACATACATTTTTATAGTGACAAACTAGCAGCTAGAGCTTTAACGTGTTGACCTCTAATGATTTTAATTCAGCTTGACAAATTCTGTATAGCTACTGGTTGTTTTGTTTATCAGTGCTACTTAGACTGTCTTACTTCATACTGAATTAGAGAATCGTCCTTTGGAGAAAACTAATACCTATAGCACAGTTTGACACTAAGTTACTGATTTGTAGTAATTTAAAGGTTCTTTGCAGGTTCATGATTTAATACTTCAGCAAACACTGGATTGAAAATGGATATGAATTGCTATGTTTTGAAGTGCATGCAACTGTCTTTTAAAATTAGTTTTTAGGGAAAGTCTTCAGCTCAGATTGTAAAACAGTATTTTCCAAATGGCAAATTTTGTCTTAATGATACTTGTTTGCTTTATAGATATGGAGGCCATCCAGCCTTTTACAGGCATAAGACCAGCACAGGCAGATTTCTTCCCATGTTTTATGTTTATGATTCTTACGTAACAATTCCTGAAATATGGGCAAATCTGTTAACTGCTTCTGGATCCCAGACTATTCGAAATACTCCGTATGATGCGTTATTCATTGCACTTCTTGTAGAAGAAAGACATAAGCATGACATTCACAGAAGTGGCTTTGATGGAATGTACACGTACTTTGCCACCAATGGCTTCTCTTATGGCTCATCTCATCATAATTGGGCAAGTTTAAAAGCCTTTTGCGATAATAACAACTTAATGTTTATTCCAAGCGTGGGGCCAGGGTATATTGATACCAGTATCCGACCATGGAACAACCACAACACCCGTAATCGTGTCAATGGGAAGTACTATGAGACTGCCTTCAGCGCAGCCCTTTTGGTGCGACCAGAAATTATTTCTATCACATCTTTTAATGAATGGCATGAGGGAACTCAAATTGAAAAAGCTGTCCCCAAACGGACTGGACAAGTGGTTTACCTTGATTATAAGCCCCACAAACCAAATGTTTACTTAGAGCTTACTCAGAAGTGGTCTGAGAAGTACAGAAAAGAACAAGAACAGTGGCTTATGTGAGCTATTGCTGCTGCAGTCGTTTCCTAACGCATTGAATACATTGAGAAAGAAATCAAGAGCTGAAAAATGTGTTTATTATAGATATGTTCAAATTATTATATATCTTGAATGTATATGCACTACTACTGAATTTGAATTTTGAAAATTAAAAAGATGATGAGAATATCAACATTTCTGTCTTACTGGATATTGTAGTTCAAGAACATTCAGGGAAAATGGTGGGGGTTTGTTTGTTTTTTAAACTTCGTAATTTGCATGCTGAGCTTCTGGAACATCTGCATGGGATAACTCTACATGACCAAACAAAACAAGAATTTGGCATAGTTACACTCCTTTTATTCTTGTAGTTGTGTTTCTAATCAAAGTGATGCTGTAATCTAGATTTTTCTCCACATAGCCTCCTGCAGGATGCATGTCTGTAGTACGTGGAATAATCTACATCTACTATTTTTAATGCTTTGCACACAAGTTCTTGATACATGACCAGCTTGTGGTAAAAACACTGACGAGGTGTGTGTGATGCAACACATGTGTTTTTTGTTTAAAAAAAAAGAAAGTTTTTTGAAAGATTGTCTTCCAAAGAACTGCTGAAAGATTTCTAGTCTGCTTCCATTTGTTCTGTTCAGTATATGGTGCAGACTTTTGTGGATTACTGGATACTGGCCAGTAACATAGTTTTTTCTATGTTACTTTGAGTTTTTAAAAAAAAAAATTGTTTGAAACTGAGAGTGGAAGAGATTTTTCTGAGCGGGAAAAACCCCTAAACATGCAAAAAATAAACTAAAACTTCCATTGTTAACTGTTGTCTTCTAATTGACTGCAGAGACAGATCTAGTGTGTTTTTAAAAAATGTTTAAAAATTCTAAAGCTAATATCTTACTAGTCCTACAATACCCATTAGTTTAATTTGAAATCTGAGATTTCTGTTTTTCATATAGTTCATCTAGTTGTTCCAGGATTCAGGATAGTAGATACTAAAATCTCATTACTGTTCAGATAAGCTCCTCAGCAATCCTTTTTTTGGCATTTTCATACAACTTCATGGAAGACTCCTGAATTTTGGAATAGTAGAAGTTGCAGTGTTTTGAGTATTTGCAGCAATCTTTAATCTGTAGCAAAGTGACCTTTTTATTTGTTTTTTTAATTTTATATACAAGGTGCTGATCCTGTGTTTTAGTTCATATGCTGGAACTGTTGTGACCGCTAGAATTCCATTGATTTCAGCAGGACCCATGAAAATTACACTGTTTACTTGGTTCTCTCAGTAATCTGTCCATGAGGTTGTAAGGTGAATGTGAGGATGTCTGGTTCAAAAAAAGAAAACAAACCAAAAAAGAAAACAGTATGTTTTTTCTAGAAACCTTTGTCATTCCAAATAAACAGAAACCAGTTACTACGAATATTTTCTAGAGTCTTTCTGGTATGAAAAAGATTTGTTTATGTATCTTTCACTTATTTACAGTTAAATTCCCTTGTCATTTCTCTGCAGTTGTTAAAGAGATGAGGTGTCATATAATGCCCTTAGCTGCTTGGAAAAAATGCAGAAATTGGGTGACAGAGATGTAACCTGGCGTGTTGAAGTGTGCCTCTAGAGTTATTGGAGTCTTATCTCATCATAGTTTTTTGCATTTTCCTACTGCATTTCTGTAAACTCCAAAGTGCTTCTGAAACAAATGTTTACTAATGCTTATTTTGTTTTACTTGCGCTCAAGTGGATAAACTGAAGTGGATATAGGTATGACCGCAGTCACAAAATAGTGACTGAGACATATGTAGCACTTGCTAGGCTTTTACCACTTCCAAATTAACCACTCACTCCCTTGATTAAGGAAACTGATTTACATGGTTTTACTATAAGTCTCTTAAATGACTACATAATTTGTTTTTATAATTTGTTTTGTGTTTATGCTTTTACAGCCCAAGGAGCCCATATATTTATTTTAAATGTGAGGGAATGATGAAATTTGTGCGTATCTATATTGCATATATTGTTCAGAAATCTTCTGAAATCAAACCTTTTGAAAGGACAAGTCTTTGTTTACCCCTTGCTTAAACATTTGTCATACACTGGTCTTTTCTCACTGTAGTTGTCTGAGCTGTTTACTGGTCTTGACAGCTTTCACTCCTTATGTTCTCCTGGTGGCAATTTATTTTCTCCATGACTATAAAAGTTGCTCCATATGTTGCTGTTTATAGAAACATTTGAAATTTGTTGTAGAGTACTGTACAACTGAGGCAATCTATCTTTGTTTAGAATATAATTTATGGTAACAGTGTAATGGATCTTCATTACTCAGAAAGAATTCTGTAATTGCGCTAAAGGTATCATTTAGCCCTTGCCGTGAAGTGGTATGGGCCATGACACACTGGTGTCTAGTGGCATCTTTAGAAGAATTTACAGAACTTAAGTAGAAAAGAATGAAAACTAAGTGCCTAGACATTCATCACCCCGAGCACTTCCTGTATTTTTTCTGTGCTAGCTGTATTTTAAAATACAAATATGCAACTTGATAAAATATTTCAGAGTTTAGAATTTAATTTGATGATCCTAAGGAGAGCTGATGGAATAGCAGCTACTAGAACTATGCTACTTGCCTGCCCAATACTTTATACTTAGACCAAAGTGCTACTTCTTGTTACAGGGAATGGAGAGTTTTGCTGATGGACTGCTGCTGCAGTCATGATAGGTTTTGGAAATTTGAGTAAAAATAGATCTGTGGGAGACGATTTGCACAACTGCAAAGAAATAAGATTGTTACAAGTGCACAGTTACTGGAGTGAGGGATGGGGAAGGTGAATGTATTTAGAAGGTGATTGCTCCAATTTACAGTTACAGCTTAAAAAAAAAGACTCCAATGTACAACCAAAATTGGGAGGGAGGGAAGAATATTTATTATGAGTTTAAGATCAGAGATGGAATTTAAGGAATATCTAGATTCTATTTCACTTTGGCCTCATACCGCTATTATTCCTGAATAATTGAAAAAAAAAATTGTACAAAAAAATTGTAATGATTACTTTTAATATTTTTACACTGATTGATTGCATTTGACTCATCTTGTTATAGTATGTTACAGTACTTAGAGTGATATACTACATTTATATAGATTAGGCAGGAAACACTATGGGAAGTTTTAATAGAGATCATGCCATGCTATGCCTCTGCAGTTATAGAAATATCTGAATTTATTGATTACATACTACTGACTGAGTAGCCCCAGAGGGGAAATGGTTTCTGAGACAAGTAGCAAGTCTTTGTGGTAGAAGAGAACTTCTTTTTAAAAGAAAAATCTATAGATTAATTTCTGCTTCTGTCAGTTGTGATCAAGTAAATTGTTTTAGTTCTGTGAGCTATCTCAGAACTGAAGCTTAATATGTCTTCTCTGAAATAAGAATTTATATTAAAGCTTGTATAGTCGTGCATGTTTCTCAGATCTGTAAACTTTTACTGAATGTTGAGGGAAAGAACACTTGCATATGCTGTTACTATTTCAGTGGCAAGCTGTAGATTATTGTGTATGTAGTTTCTGTACGGATGTTCATCATGTTTGTCTAGTGCCATTCGTTTGAGGTGCCAATGATTTGTCTCCTAAGAGGTTGTTGAAGCAGAAGGTGAACTCATTTTTGTTATGAAACTTGATATGTATACACTCTGCATAGTTTGAATTAACACGTTTTACATATGACTCTTGGGTTCTCTTGAAAACATTTCACAGAAATGTTTTCAGCACTGTGGTGGTAGTTGGAGAATGTATCTCTGGGCACATGGACAAGGATGTACTGTAATTTAGGGCACTTTTTTGTGATTCTTGTGTACCTAAAAAGAGGAAATAAACTATTTACGGGCAAATTATTTACCACTTAATGTAAGCTGGAAATCTCTCTCCCAGGCTTAGGGTATTTTACAAGTATTGGTCTTCATTCTTCTACTTGCTTAAGATAGTGTCAATATTTCATTCCTTTTGTATGTCTTACTTTTGACCAGCATGTTAAATGTTGCATAAATTTCTAAAGTGATCGTATTTCTAAGACTTCATAGTTGTAATATTCAGTAAAGAGAATTTACAAGATTACTGGCACTGCAGAAAAGCCTGATATGAATTTAATATTATATAGGTATAATTTTGTTCTGAATGGATAGTGTATCTTTGCTGTGTATTGATCATGAATTAAAAAAATACATTTCTTTCTTTTAATACCCTACCTGGCAGTGGCAGAGGTTCACTTGCTTACATGCATATATAAGAACATGTGTGTTGTCTATTTATATATAACTATATATGTGCATATAACTGCAGTCATTATTTCTAAAGTACTATATCATTGTATTAAAATTACAGGCTGGATTCTGCTACTTTCAAGTAAGCAATGTTTTTAATTCCCTATGATGTTTACAAAAAACCTAGTTGCTTATGTATGAATACTTTCATGAACAATAAATATATGCCCAAAAAGTGATTTAAATGGTGTGATAATATTTTTTTAACCCTATGAGTTTATAAAGTGAATTTTTAATTTCCTATTACAATATGCATGTAGACTTTAATTAGACTGAAAACAGGCTTATCACAATGTTTTTAAACAGACAATACTGAAGTTTTTAGGCCTATTTGTATTACATCGTATTAGGCTACTAAGTGAGTTCACTAGTGCATAGCGTTGCAGGTATCTTTGAGTCCTGAGGTACTACTGTATTTTCACAAAATAAAACTGAATTTTACAGTTTATACAGATGTTTGAGGGATGGGCGCACAAATAATTTGCCTCACAACAGAATGGTTTACAACTGAATGCTACAATGGGATCAAAGAAGTAGTTGTTGCATTCTGATAGTATATTGTATTGTTCAGATATGCAAACTCGAGAAGGTAACGGTTGCCATTTTACTTTAGTTTCATGGAAATGTGAAATTACCATCTTGGTATTTGAAAAATATGTCTTGTTATTCCCTGCAAACTAACTACATTGGGAAGAAAGCAATTAAAGCTAATTCACACAGAGAGTTAGTATTTTGTATTTCTCTACATGAATCAAAGTACTTTAAAATGTTGAATAATTTCACCATTTCATATCACCTTTGTGTATCACATTGTAAGTGACTCTTCCCTATAGTTAAGGTAGAATATTTTGCTCCACAATGCAAATGATCTCCTGAAAATTTCGTGTCCCAGGAAATACAAAAGGTAATCAACACAACGTGTACTTGAAGTTTGAACTTACATACCTACCTGTAATTGACACTTCAGTAGGAGACTGTGAAGTACCTCTGTATTTTAGTAGTTAAAATATCTCCTAGGGTACTTCATGTTACTTCACGTGAATTTAGTAGGAAGAAGAAAGAGATAACAATGAAATAGTGTTTATTGCCTTTTTTGTTTATCTAATCTGATCACTTTCTATACAGTATATGGAATGTATGTTCAATAAATTCTTTGTGCTAAAGATAGGGAAGAAAGTCTATGTTTGTTTTCTTCAGCTGGGCAGTGTAGATAGAGGATACTTTAATACAACAAAAAGCACCTATAGCTTTCATTTTTTAAACTTCAATTTAGTATATTTTTTTTTAAATACTGTGAATAATAATGGAATATCCAGAATTTTAATACAGTAAAAAATTGAAAAATTAATTCCCTGACCCACTTTACTGGTAGATTTGGAGTAAAAATATCTTGAGCCTATCATAATTGTTTCAGTATTTTACAAATAGAAAGGCACACTCTCTTAAGATGGAGTCAAGAAAGAAGATACTTACATTATTATACAACATGATTATCTTATTGAAAGTGATGAGAATTCTTTTCTATATGTTCCATTTTTGCTACTATGCAAAGCTGGCTTAGCACATTCAAAACTTGGGACTTTTTTAAAAATGAATTCTGATCTTAGAATACATGTATACAAGTGTATGCACACACAATTTTTTTTTCCCAGTTCTGTGTGAAAAATATAACTGCCCTTGTATGGTAGAGGAAATCTAGTGCAGTTTTAAGCAGTTCCCACATCTGCACCTGTCAGTGTTTGCAAAGTGATCCAGAATGGCGCGCTCTTTGATCCTAGCAGCTAAGCGGTGTGGGTAGTCAGAAGTAATCACAGTATTCAAGTTCACTTCCTACAATCTTCTATCTAAAAGTATGGGTATCAATTTCCTGAACTTTACTGAACTTTTCATAATTAGAGAATTTTTATAGTGATTAAATGGAACTGTTCTCAACATAGATTATAATGTAGCAAAAGTGTATGGTGACTGACTAAAAATCCATATAGGAGAAAACTCAATCTATTTTATTAATGTTGATGTCTGCCTCTGCAT
Organism: Grus americana; assembly: GCF_028858705.1. Classification (NCBI taxonomy): domain Eukaryota; kingdom Metazoa; phylum Chordata; class Aves; order Gruiformes; family Gruidae; genus Grus; species Grus americana. The sequence continues at coordinate 43,681,893 of NC_072854.1, forward strand.
TCAGAGTTGATCTACCACTTTTAGAAAGTAAGTTTTGTTTTTAAATTGCATCTCATCTCTACTTAGAATATATAAAAGACACATTTTTATTTAGTTAGAATAGATGTTTTTAACATTGAAGAGGTGTGTTGCTAGCTCTGCATCGAGCTAACACAATGACACGTGGTTTGTTGGGTTTTTTTCTTCTTTTTTTAATACACTGAAATGAGCACTATGCATCTGAGAGCAGGACCTGGTCTTCAGAGTTGATTTCATAACTTGAAGTTATTGCTATGGAAACACAGCGTGATCTCTCAAGACTGATTTCTCAAACTGCAATGTGATTCAACGACTAAAGAACAAACCAGAACTCCACTGGTTTTTAGAATACTAGCAAAAAATTAGACTGCCAGTTTGTGGTGATTTTAACAGAAGTTTCTTGGAAAATTCTCATGTACTATGGTAGAAAATACTTTATCATAAAGCTAAGATTGACTGCTCAGTAAGATCAGGTAGCCAGTTAAAGTTTGGTAAGTATGAATTTATATAATATATATTTCAGCAATACAATATTTCATAATGTCATTATGACTAATCAAAATATTAACTATATATTTGTAAAAGAGAAACACACCGGCTCAAATCAATAACCTCAGAAAACAATGTTAATCTATTAGTAACAATACTGAGATTTTTCAAGGGAGAACGAAGTAGCTGGCCATTTACTTTGTGAGAAGCTCAGCCTTATATATGATTCTTGGTGAGTACACAAATTTTATTCCAGATGAGTGAGGTAAGGATCTACTTTCAAAAAATACATTCTGAAAGCACAAATGGAAATCAGCGTTAGTAGTACTGTTAGCGTACTAAAAGTACATCTGCTTTGCTATCTAGGTCCTGCCTTTGGCAAGCTTCCTGATCTACTACTAGCACTTGGAATTTGTTGCATATATTGTACTTTTTTTAAAAAAAAATGAAAACATTAGAGAACAAGCACAAAGCAAAAAATTTAAAGTTCCATTGCAGTAACATGACATTGAAGATTGATTTTTTTGAAGATAATAAAAATTTAAAACCTAATTATGTAATACTGACAAATTGGGTGATAAAATGTCAGCTGGAAAAACAATGTTGATGGGTGCATTATCGGTAAATACTGTATGTACACAAAGCTGCGTGAAGTGATAGTGGTCTCTTACTGCTTAAAATAGAGATTTGGCTGTCCTTTTGTCTAGTTCTGAAAAAAAATTAAGCTCAGTGATAGTAAACAGCAAATACATCATCAGGAGAGAAAACTGAAAGTATCACTGTACCATTATACAAATTTGCATCGTGCTTGAGTCTGGAATACCGGTTATCCTATTAAAAAAAAAAAAAGATACATGGAAGGATTACAAAAATCGCAGATTAAAAGAGTTTCCAACTGAGGAAAAAGTACATCAAAAATACTCAGCTTCAAGGAAAATAATTCTTCAGAATGTGGTGATGGACTAGAGTAATTGAATGCCATGAAGAAAATGAACAGAGACCAATTTTCTGTTCCTTATAACAAAAGAGGGGCATCTAATTAAATTTTCAGCCTATTTAAATGAAGATAAGGAAAGATTTTCTTCATTCAGTGCAGTTGAATTATCAAACTGCTGCAAGGATATTGTAGAAATCAAAAATGAAGTAGGTGCAAATTCACATAGCATTGATTAGACTTTTACGTCGTTAACACAGTGGTCCAGATGCAACTTTTGCCTCAAAAGGTCTCTAAACAGCTGATTATTCAGAAGGTAAGAGAAAGTATTTATGGAAGTAAATACGAGTATGAGTTCTATTTCATGTACTGCTTTAGGTGTTTTGTGATAGATATTGTCTGTATCGATTTCTGTATGGAAAGAAAAAATGCCTTAAGCGGTTTTTGAAATTAAGAGGGATGTTCAAATTGGAGGTAGAAAAGAGAGGAGGCAAGAAACTTTATGATTCGGTGGCAACTGAATGTTTTTGGTTTGTTTTGTTTGCGTGAGGTTGAATGTTGTAAGCTTGAAACTGTGGAACATCATAGGAATAGCACGCGTGCAATGCCCAACCAGAGCCATTTATTCTTGAAGATATTAAAGGACTGTGGTGTTCCAGCTTGTCTGCTGTGAAAAATAAGCGCTAGAGGGGCTGGAAATAGACCCCAGGTGTTGCAGGAAAATTCACCCTCTCTAGCTTCAGCCTGGTGCTGTAGATGATCAGTTTGATTGCAGCAAGTTTTAGAGCTTAGCAAAGAGATTCTGTGGCGTTAGGGGGCCTTTGAATATGGATTGTAGATGTAAAGAGGAGGACAACCAGAGCATTAACCTCCAGGGGATCCAGCACAGAGACTGTAATTTGATAAACTCAGAATGTAATTTGTTTTATAAACCCCCAGATTTCTCTTCTGATTACCAGTGGGGAGCTTTGTACAAGTTAATGATTGTTTTTCCCTTGTGTACCCATTTACGTTTATACATTGAATTTCATCTGCAATTTTATTTCCTTATAAAGTTAAATCTCATAAAGTCTTTTTGCAGAATTCATTCAGTTCTGAAAATTGGCCCGTGACTGAAGAATAAAATTATTTAGTTATTATGGTCAGAAAACTTTGGACTGCTGACTGCTAGTTACCACTTGTGACAAAGCTTGGTAAGTGACTGTGGAATCACTTCTAGGGTATTTTACTGTAAAATAAAACATATGGCTTAAACCATCTTCAGCTACATCTGAGGTGAGAAACTGGATTAAATTAATTCAGTGGGGGTGGAAATATGATAGGTCTTCCTTCGAACACAGCTTTACGGGAGCAATGTGAGACTACTCACATGACATGAAGTAGCAAATTCTTTCTGAATGTGAAATGCGTTCGACCATATTTCTTATTCATCTAAAGCCTTTTTGAACAAATCTACAAAAACTAATGATTAGGCTATCAACTTTATCAACTAAGTCTCACATTTTGAAACAATTTTCCTATAAAACTCTGAAAATAGGAAACTAATGAAAAGCTGGCTAGTTATATGAATGGCAATACTATAGTGGGCATGTAAAACACACATAAATTAGCTTTTATTATGTAAAACACAAGTTTAATGGACAAATTTTCAGGAGTCACAAAGGAAAAATTGGCAATTGCTTATAACAGTTTCCTTCAATAACCTCTGAAAATGCCACTCAACACTATCCTAACAATTTCTGAAACTTGGGAAGGGATACTTGCATAGTTCTCTGTAACAGAACCGTATACTTATTAAGGATTTAGAAAATGGCTTTATTAATTTTTATTACAGCTTATCTGTAAACTCTTTTTCTATGGCAAAGTAATTCCTTTGTTTTTGTTCTTATTTTCTCCTTTTTCATTTGAGATTGATTTATGTAGAAAATGTCCGTATTCCTAATTTTATGTACACGGGTGATTCTTCCCAGACCCAAATGCTCTCTCCTGAGTCGAAGTACTTCTTTGTTCATTATAAAGATCTATATTGGTTTCATTTTATTTGTATCACGAAGGAGAGAGGGATTGCACATCCCATAGATGCAGCTTGAATATGTGTAATACGTGGGGGAGGGAATGAAGGAGGTGTTCATCATTTCACACAGATCAATTCATACTTTTATCTCTCTGAAAATGTAATGCTTAGACAAATTTTCACTGCAATAATATGCTACTAAATATGGTAAAACCAAATCTATTTGGTAAACACACAAACAGTGGCGATACTGGAGAAATATGCTTTTCCAGTGATATTTATAGTCCTCTGCATTCTTTGTAAAATGATATAATACATGGTCACAGGTACTTAGATCTCTTTTTGTAATTTGGAATCTAAAATACTTTTCTGTACCAAGTCTGTATTGATCAAAAAATAGATAAGAATTTTAAATTGTAAGACTAATTGAAATACATAAAAAATACCTTAGAGCTAGCTTGCAAAATGTTCATACTTAGCATGCTTATAAAAGCTTTTTCCTCTGCCAGTATTCAGCCTTTAGTTAAGAAACCTCTGAGAAGAAAATGAACAAGCAGAGAATTCAGAATATAGGGATTTTTGGTTTTTTTTTTTCTTTCTGCCAGTGCTTGAAACCTACAAAATAAGTCTCATATGATACGGAACTTGTGTGCTTAACCCTACGCACCTAATCACTCTTTTAGTTCACATTTTATAAAATGTTAACCTGTAGCATGTACAGTGCATTAGAATACTAGGGTCTAATGGCGATTTTTGAGCTTTGGTTTAGGCCCTAAACAGATTTTCTAAAATCTTCTAAAGAATAGAGAAGCCAGCATATATATCTGTGTGGTATGAATACTTAACATGCTATGTACATAAAAGCATGGCAGCAACAGCCAAAAAGCATTTTAAATCAGAACAAATAAAGAGAAATTGAATAAATGTTTATTTCGCTTCCTTAAACCATATTTTTAATGCCAGTGCTTTCTAGCGAGCAAAAAAGCTAGAGGTGGCTAGATGCAATGTTCATGTGTTTTTAAAGAACAGTAGAATCTGAAATCCTAAAATCTCAGGGGTTTAAGCCTTTCTTCCATGTAATGACGGCATGCTCAGCTTTTTTGCATTTACTGCTTGCTGATGTCACCAGTATTAGACAAAACCCTGAGGAGGAATAAATGAAGACAGACCACCTGGCAAAAATAACAGGTTCAAAGGTGTCAGTCCACAGATCCACATAACAGAGTAACAAGATGGTATCTGCCTTACCTGAGCCAGCACCATTATAAGAGCAGCCTCGATAAGGAAGTAACATCCAGATTAGAGACAGCATATAGTAAATTCAGTATTTTGAAATCAAAGTTATAAATCAGCAGAACAAAAATATCATCTGTCTGCAAGCACTAACACTCTACTAAAACAAAACCAGGAACTTTCTTTTTTTTTTTTTTTTCCCTGTGCCTAACTTCTTGTGCAAGCTACAGAATATTGGATGGAAGGACGTAGCCTGTGCCGAACAGCCCTGCTAAGTCATCAGCTTGTAGCTCACTTCCACAAGGAACGGGAGGAAGAATCGCATGTATTTGGGGCACGTACTCTGGAAGCCAACGCACTCCCACGTGGAGTTTTTCACATGGAAAACGGCTGAGGTGGGGAGAAGGCACTCCTCCAGAGGGGACTGGGAAAACGCTGTTAACAAGGAGGGCAGAGCAGCCGATTTTGAGTGATCTGTAGAGCAGATGGGAATAGAAACAATTGATGGAGGGAAATGGAATGTGGGGCTCTGCCCGCGCTGCCAGAATTGACAGGGATATAGTGTAATGTCAATATGTAATGTGAATCTAGTGCTACCGGAGATATGTTAGTGTAAGGTATGCGTAAACTTCTGAGCTTAGTTCTGAAATGTTGGGTTTTCCATTATCAACCCAAATTCGTGAAATTATAGAGATGTTATGCTATTCATAAATGTTTCCCATAAGGCTTTCCCCCCTCTCTCTCCATCTTTACCTTTGCATATTTTGTTGCACCACAGATGCAGAAAAATAACTACATAATGTCTCTTGGTGAGATTCTTAGAGAAAGGGTGATTTTTATTTTATTTATTTTTATTTGGATAGGACTCAAGATACAAGATTCAGTTCCCAGCTGTGTTAGAGAAACTTGCTGGCCTCAGGCAATTGCCTTAGTCCCCCATGTGTAAAACAGAAGTAATATTCCTTATCTGTTATGATCCAGCTGTCTGATTTATTCAGTTGTCAAAAGTATTTTTTTCAGGCAAAGACTGTTGCTTACGATGATTTGTGTGCAGAGCACAATGTGTACCCTGCTACTGTCACATGCTTATCTAGATGCTGCTAAAACATAAGCTGTCTTCATAAGCTAAGAATCTCAGCTTTTGTCTGGAGGTGCCAGATGTTTCTGCTTTGTATTAAAACTCAGGTTTAGATGCAGGTGCACAAGACTTTTTTTTCTCCCCCCCCCCCCCCCCCCCCCCCCAACTAGGAAAAAAGATACTAGCAGGAGAATTCTTTTATCAGCAGATACTATAATTATACCAGCTGGGCTGCTAAGAGGGATGACAAGTAAATAGTGGAGTTCCCTTAGACCAGAGAGAAATGAGGGGCCCAGAGGGCCTCAGGGAATGCTGCAAATTGCATGTGCCGATCATGCGAGAAAAGGGTTGTCTCGGAATTGCTTCTTCCAGAGCTGCAGCCACTATTTGAGGTGTGTATTGGGTTTGCATGGCAAGGTTTTGGTAGCGGGGGGGCTACAGGTGTGGTTTCTGTGAGAAGCTGCTAGAAGCTCCCCCTGTGTCTGACAGAGCCAATGCCAGCTGGCTCTAAGACGGGCCCGCCGCTGGCCAAGGCCAAGCCAATCAGCGCCTCTGTGATAACATATTTAAGAAGAAGAAAAACACTTAGAGAGAGAGAGCTTTTGCAGCCGGAGAGAGGAGTGAGAAGATGTAAGAAACTCTGCAGACACCAAGGTCAGTGCAGATGGAGGGGGAGGAGGTGCTCCAGGCGCTGGAGCAGAGATCCCCCTGCAGCCCGTGGTGAAGACCGTGGTGAAGACCATGGTAAGGCAGGCTGTCCCCCTGCAGCCCATGGAGGAAGGATGAGGGGGTGTAGAGATTCCACCTGCAGCCCGTGGATGATGATGATGGAGCAGAGATTCCACCTGTAGCCCTTGGAGGACCCCACGCTGGAGCAGGTGGACGCCCGAAGGAGGCTGTGGCCCCATGGGAAGCCCGTGCTGGAGAAAGCTCCTGGCAGGATCTGTGGAGAGAGGAGCCCACGCCAGGGCAGGTTTGCTGGCAGGACTTGTGACCCTGTGGGAGACCCACGCTGGAGCAGTTTGCTCCTGAAGGTGTGCACCCCATGGAAGGAACCCACGCTGGAGCAGTTCATGAAGGACTTGATACCAAAGTAACCTACCAGTAAGAGCAAAATTCTAAGCGTTGGTCCTTCTGGCATCCTCAGACAGCATTTAATGCATGAACAAGACTAGCTCACAGGATAGCAAATCAGATAAATACATTATGGACAAGAATTTGTGCAGTGAAATTCAGAAATTCTGTCAGAGTATGGGTGGGGAGGATCTAAGGAAGCAGATTAAAGGGAGTAGGGTAAGGTTGAGACATGAACTGTCAGAAAAATGAAAGAACAGCGAGTATAGTGAGAAGTACTGCTACACTCTAGCCAGCGTTTCCTTCGTGAAAATAGCAATGGTTCGGCAATTTATTGAGTGCATGCACTCAGGGATTCAGAGTTAGGTGGGTTCAGCCGAGGCTTGTGTCATGGAGAGAGAAGAATCGATCACAAACCAAGACAGTATTAGAAAATAAGGGAGAACTGAATTTTTGGGTTAGACTAAGCATCAGAAAAACTGGGAAAAGCTCCTTAGAAGTTTGCAGTTGACGGAGTTTGGAAAGAACACAATTTCATGTGACTACTTTCATTTCCTTTCATGCCTTCTTTGCTCAGATTGCTAAATGGATGATTGACTGTGGATTGCTTGTTGCTGTCAGAATGATTGCACAAGAACAGGAGCAGTTCATATGAAATGGCGAGCCTTTTTGTATTTCCAAGTATGTTTCCTCCTTCCTAGAATAGGTTCTGATGAACTTGAATGACTTGGTTGCTGGGTACTGTGTTTTTAAATGTCCTTTGCATGTTACTCTGTCATACATATTGTAAGAAGACAATTGTTGGTTGTATGTGGTATCCATAATTGAATCTGCTCATTAAATTTTTTAAATGAATAATTTTTTTAAGATATAAATACAGAGTAGCTTTATGCACACCTAGATAATAATTCACATATACTTTTTGTATAGATAAATTCAATTCTTTGTATCTCTTATAGCCTTTTATTTAGCTCCTAATTATGGCCAAGTGCTCCAGTTTACTTTCTCTTGTTTCAAATGTGTTCAAATAATTTTGATGGTTTTACAAGCTCTGTTGGTTTTGTTACTGAGTCCGGATGAAGCTTAGTCTGGAGTTGTAGCTCATTTTATAACTAAAGTATTGAAGTTGTTACTGCCAACTCATTGCTGTTTATCATTATTAGTAATCATGGTATTTTAGGACTGTAGTGCCTGAGGGTAAAGAGTGAAATCTCTGCGATTTTCTGTTCCAGAAACGTTAATAGGTTTATTGCCTCCTATTTTCACAGAGAGAACTGCTCGTCCTACCCTACATGATAAGGCTACTGCACATGCACAGAGCAGCTGTGGCTTCATAGAGATACCAGTGTTAATGGCACATATGTGAAACAGTGAACTCGTATACAAGCAATAGATTGGCTACCAATGGAAGCATATGCAGGGTAGCCGTTAAGTGGAGGAGCGAGAAAACAAGTGTGTATCCCAGCAGCACCAAATGCAATGCACGTGTGCAGGGCTGAACTCTTGCACGTGCCCAGGGTGTCTGGCACTCGGGATCAGCCACGCTTGGGTATCACCAAGCAAACTGCACATATTCAACAAGTCTGGAGCTCCCAGGACATGCCAGTTCTGCACTTGTCCAGGGGTGCAAAAGGAGAAAGACCTGAGATCTCTCTGAGAGGGCAACTGGGAGGTGGCTGCTCTTACACCCTCTTCCAGATTTCCTGTATCCTGCAGGTGCTCTCAGATAAAATGGGGCCACCACCACCAATGGCTATATATGTGACATAGGCCAGGAAGATACAGAAAGTGGAATGGAAACCAATGCAATACACAAGTATATCCAAACTATAAAGCAACTGGGATCAAGAAAAAATGCTCTTAATCACCATTCCTAGGTTGATTGCAATAACATTTCTATTTGTTTTTGCTAACTGACAATCAATTAATGTCTCAAACTATAGCCTGTACAAATCTCAGCAATCTATTCAGCAGTTAACACAGATATATTGTATTAAATTGCTCTGGTTAAGTGGAACGTTAGCAGCATTTATTACAAAATCATGCAGTACCTAGAGCATTTTACATAATGTTTTGCTAAGATTCTCTTAAATTATTATATATTTTTGTCTCGTAATTTAGAACATATTTGGTGAATGATTTAAAATGCTTTTTTTCCCCTTAATTTATATCATTTAAAAAAGCATGACTAGTTTATAACTTTTCATCCAAATAAGCGAAAGTATCCACGATATAAATAACAGGAGCTGTTTAGTAGTTCAGACAACACTTGGGCCATTAAAAATGTTTGGGCAGCTATGTTAATGTTATTCCACTTGCAAAACATACTGATTTTTTCTCAAAGAAAATTTTTCAAGAGATCAGTTAGTATTTTTTTTCTTTAATAGAATGCAGAAAAGGGAATATATTGAGTTTAGCAGAACCTTGCAAATGAGTGCATCATTGCACATGATAAAAACTTGAAAATTAGCAAAAAGGCAAATAAACATTCAAAACACAAGTGTAGTCCATTACAGAAGTAAACTATATTTATTTCTGTTTAAGTGCATCATCAACAATATTGAATTGAACTGTCCAGGACAATCAAACACAGAAATGTTGTACAGATACTGTTGCACACCTATACCTTTTTTTCCTTAAGTAATGTAGTTCATGTGGGGGGTGGGTAGAGGGTGGTGTTTCACTGTAGTGCCTGCCTTGTATAATGCATGTATATAGTACAGAGTATCTCATACCTATGCTGTGAAATTTCTAATTGCTCAGCTGCATCCTCTGCATTCACAATGTTAAGGTATTTCCTGAGCTTTCATCTCCTTTCAGCTAGAATACTCAAAATTTTAGGCAAAGAGAAGAAATATGTAATAACAACTAACACACACATATACATCTATGTATATATTCTTCAAAATGCTTACATGCTTTTGAGAAAACAAAACTCATAGTGGCCACCTTTAAGCCTTTCTGTCAATCAAGGTAGCTACGATACTGCTTTGCTAGGAGAGGCTGTTGGATACAGTACATGAGGAATTATCCTGCTGATGTAGAGTCAAGTACCCTGTTCCTGACCCTGGCACACGTCTTCATCATGGCTTTTGGAAAGCCTTTTCCCTGTTACGTGCCTCAGACTTCTGCCTGGTGTTTGAGACTAATACTACTGGTTCTCCTTTATACAGCACTGCAAGATCTACACCTGACCAATGCTTTGCAAAACAGTGTTCCTTTGTTGGCAGTATTTTGTCTTATCTGGAAATCCTAGCCTTCATGTCCCAGCTCAGCTGATAAGTAAGGAAGGAATATTCACATCATTTTCATTTTACATATCTAAAAATAACGTTATGAAGAAACTAAAAAATCTTGTCGCCTGGATTCTTTGCACGGTTACTGGTGCAAGCAGACAGCTTCAGGAGAAGGTTTAGAACAAAGTAAATTACATGAATATCCCATTCTAAGTATATTACCTTTTCCTGGGCTCAGCTGAAGTTGAGGAGTAGAGAAATGTGAATGGAATAAAGAGAGGGAAAGCGAGGGAAAATAAATATAGAAAATGTGAAGAAAATAGGATGAGAACAAAAGAAGCAAAAAAATAAATAGAATTAGAGTTTAAGTTTTACTTTTTTTCCTTACTAATCTGATGGCTTATTTTTGGCAAGTCTTTTTTATATGACATTTGAAATTGAATATTTAATGAAAATTTCATCCTAATAATAGCTTGAGGTTGCTTCTTGATAATTTAGCAGCAATAATTCTATCCATCTCTAATAAACTGTGAGGCTTTTGGCGTCAGAGATTAACCTGAATATGATTATTATCTAATAAATAGGGAACTTCCTCAAGCTATCAATATAAATCCTCAGACTACACTAATAACTGGCCTGTTTTACTTTGTCAAATGAGACCTTGCTGTGTAGACCACTCTCTGTCAGGTCAGAAGTAGAGAGAAATTGCTGGGAGAATCTTTGGTGAGTTTTGGTTTATAAGCAGAGCACAAAGGGTGAAAGTACATGAAATATCCTGCGAAGCAGAGACTGGCATACGAATATCTCTGTGCATTGCTGTTCTTAATGAGCTAAGGCAAGATAGAAAGGGAAGAAAAAAAAGATACTTGCCTGCTTAGTTTTTTCTCCTTTTACTTCACATGGTCATGTAAATGTTATAGGCAAGATTTGCCTAAATTCACTTCTGGCTGACTGATGTGTTGCAGAGGCCAAAATAAAAGCAAATCCATAGGCTTGTACGTAATCCTATTCATGGACTGCAGGAATATCTGGGTGATGACAGACAAACGTTTCAAGGCTTTGAAAAAAAGCATCAAGAACTAGCCTCTGTATTTAAAAGCTTCCCCCCCCGCCCCCCCCCTTTTTTCTCCTTGGTGTTTGCATTGTGTGCTTGAAGTATTAGTTTATTACATTAGAAATTACTGTAATGTGAGTAGATCTATGTTGCAGCTGAAGGACCAGAGTACTTCCCAGCTTCTAGGCCTGAGTACGCACGTCAGCTGCATCTGTCTGTGTTGTAAGAAGACCTTGCTGTTCATGGATTTTCACACAAGAAAAACCCAAACACACAGGAGCTGCAGCACTGGGTAATTACAGAATTGGACCAAAGGCCAGATCACGCAGCAGTAGATAGACAACCACAATCCTCATCTCCAGTCTTTTATATTGTCTTTGTACCGAAGGTAATTTTCTAATTGTTTAATGGCTAGAGCTATATTGTAAAGGAATTGTAACTCAGAATTTGAGTTCTCTGTGTTTAGCTAACTATAAATACACTGTTAACCATGCCATCCACAGCTTGAACAGTGGTATGCGGTCATCACGCGGCTTGTCACAGTTTTGATGCGTGCCACCTAACATCCTTCAGGCCAATATCTAACCACAGTTTGGGGGCGGGGGGGGTAACAAGCCAAAAATTTTTCACAATAGTCAATATGAATGAGACCACATTTTTGGAGAGGTGAAAATAGAGTTTAGCTAGATGGATGCAATCTGTGTCATGCTACTGAAAACATGATAAAAAACCCCCTAAATTATTACCAAAAAAAAAAAAAATAGAGGAAAGGAAGGCAAGCATATTCTCATACTCTGAGGTCACTAGTATAGATATAGCCCCTCTTGCTGTGGTTAAATGTCTGCTGTGTGCTCAGCTATATAGCTCAGCTACCTGTCCGTATGGGGAGAGCAATGTCAAACTACTAGCTTTTCCCTGCAGGAATTACCTAGAAAGCTGGGCCATGGGTAAGCTCAGGTTAGTCTAAGCAATCCCTGCTGCTAAGCAAACACTGGTCCAAGCTTACAGGAATGAATGAATATGTAAAGGCACAAGCCAGCACAAACCACTAGTGGGAGATAAGCATAGAAAGGGGAAAACATTTTAATACTGAATTGTTTCTCATCATATTTGCTGAACTGCAACTAAGATTTTCTAAAATCAAAATAAAATTCAGTCGACTTTATCTCTTTGGCTGTTTTAATTAAAATTATTATTGATTTAAAATGCAAAATGAGTTAGTAAATGCCTATTCTTTAAATTCTGAACTAGAGCTTTAGCTAACTCAAAACATTACATGGTATTGCTATTACACTTCTTTCCCAGGATTGATGATAATATTTTTTAATTAAGAGTTTTCAATATTATTTGTATTATGATGATGATGATGATGGATTTGGAATGGTTCATTTTCATGATAATAAATTAAATTTCCCTGTTGATTGATGTAGAAAGTATTTTTCAAGTGTGAGTGTATCTAAAACCAAACTTCAGCCATAGGTAGATCTCATGATTGCTGTTGTCTGAAACTTGAGTTCTTCCAAGTTTGGGTTTTGTTTTTTGGTTTTTTTCTGGTAAACCTTATGTCACAGTCACATGTGCAGCCCCTAATAGTAACATGTGTTCTTCTGTTCTTCCTGACTTTGGATTTGAAGGTCATTCATGCTATTATTAACAAAATGCTCATAACTTACTTAACATCAGCTACAGATTTGTTCTTCCCACATCTGAACTTTCTGACAGATGTGAATGTCAAGACAAGGTGTCTAATTTTCTCTCCTGTATTGTAACGGAATGCATTTGCTTCTGTAACACCTTTAAAAGATATATCTACAATAGAAGCTTCAGAACGTCACGGGCCTTGCTTTGTTTGCATTCAATTCACACCCATGATGGTCCTTTAGGACATCGTACTGTAAGGTGCTGAGTGAACCCGGAGAAATACTGAGCAATGTCAATTCTCATAGAAACCAGTGAAGTTAAGGGCAGTTTGCTACCCAAGGAGACCTTTAGTATTTCAGAGTTAGTTAATCCATTTGTCTAGTAAAATAAATGGATACGACTGTTGAGGAGAGCATCCTACCTGCGGCTCCCCTGAGGCGTGTCGGTGCTGCAGTCACAGGACTGCAGGCTGGCTGCTGTGGCACGAAGCTCTGCACGGGCTGCAAAACCTGTCTCAAAGAGAGAACAGCACCTGCCAGCAGTGTTGACATGTTGGGCATGCGACAGAGTTTTCAGAAAACATCTGCCAAATCCAATCACTGATAGAAGATAGTTTCTGAATCTGACAAAGCAGAGTCATGAACTGAACCCGACTGTGCGGTGTGCTTGGGCCTGTCGGGACTTGGGCCACTCTAAGTGTATGCAGAAGTGAAAAATCTTCAGCCTGGGTCAGCAAAATTTCTTAGGTATTGAATCTTAAAATCACCTATATGCTCTGTAATGTCTTGGTCCGCTGCCCCCATCCCAAAGTAGGCAGTCAAGCCTGGGTTCATAATTCGTCATCGTAGGCACTTCACTAAGCCTCATTTCCTTGCACCCTCTCTAGATGATGGAGAGAAATTGAAATCTCCCCTTTCCAAATTGCCCTCGGAGGCTGTGCTGTATAAGTAAAACAAACTACATTAGGAAGCATTTCTAGGTGCTGCAGCTTGATCACCTATGCTGTTAATGTCTTAGGATGGGCCTGGCACAGTTTTGGCCAATGCTAATTGCTGCCTCCTACTCCCTACCCCTTCCATGTCCCAGACAACTTCTGGGCGTAGTTGGAGCATTGACGCAATCAGTAGATCATTTCCAAAGGGTAGGTTAGATGTCGTGAGAGCGTTTAGCAGTGTGGCTGCAGGCCATTCTCTCAGAGAGCAGCAGCAACAGGATTGCAAGTATATTTTATTTACTGGTGGACACAGCTTTTCATTCTAACACAAAGCACAGGGGGAAGAAGTGACAACTTTTAGTTATAAGTGTTGTAATTTCAGCATTCATGCGAGAGGCCTGGCAACTAGTTTCTTCACAGCATTTGGTTTCCAAACCCATTCTCATCTTTCCTTGGAGGCTCTTCTGATTGCCAGACTATTGACATAGCTTGGGTTAAGAGCAGAGCTATTTGTCGCTTAACTTAAAACTAGGTCACACAGAATTCAAGCAATGAGGATATTAGTTAGTGATGTCCTGATGTTCTGGTCCTCACTGTAGAGATTACATTTGGATGGCATAGAGACCTTCTTTAGCCAAGGAAGTCTTCATTTCTCAAACTAGAGAATCAATATTCATTGAGAAGTAAGAAATTGAACACACACTAATGAGAGCCAAATCCCCTGTGAAAGTGCATTGACTACTGAACTTCATGGCCAAATGTGGCCACAAAGTCATTCTGTTTCAGGTGCTGTTGAGGGACCCCAACCTTCTGAATCATGATTAGATGGGGATAGTGAATGTGTGCAACTGGGTCAGATACCTCGTGTTCAGTATTTCCCAAGCTCATGTGCAATATTGCAAATTTTTTTCACTTAAACCTTTGTTCCTGGCAGTAACCCTTATATTTGTAAAAAATCTAATTTATCTCCAGAGATAAAATAATTTTTTTAATATTCAGATAGCATTTTGAATCTTGCTATGCTGTTTTGCATCAAAGAAGTTTGACTCTTCTACATAAGACCTCATTAGTTTTGTCAGTTTTAAGTATACGCCCAGCCTTGTTCTTGGCTTTGAAGAAGCTAAGCAACATTTGCAGAAACATGTTTAATGAAGTTTTGGCATTTAAGGGTACAACAAATGCAAATATCATAGCATGGAAGTAATATTTGCATGTTATAGTAGGTAAATCCTGAAATATATTTAAATGTAATAGTATGACACTGGATCCATTCCTTGAAGTTTACCAATATCTGCCAAATGTCGAAAGAAAAGGAAAGGAACACAGGAATATTTGAACATTTGAATGAAAATGGTGTACTTTTGTACCTAAAGTATAGAACTTAGTCTGCTTGGGTACTCATTTTCTACTATTGTTTGTTACTTTGTAAAAAATATTGTCTTGTGTACAGCAGAAATGAAGAATAGATGCAGGAAAAGACTAATGAATTCATGTGAATAGCCTGTCCTAAATGCTAAGGATACATGTACAGCTTCCTCATAATATATTAATAAGTATTTGTAATTACAATAGAATGAATAATTATAAGAGTATAATAATATAATATGGCAATACTACGACATATATACAGGGGAGCTTCTTTGTAAACCCAGGCAATGAGTGAGATATAAAGCATAAAGGAGCATAAAGGTTTGAATTTGCCATACATTTTAAGCAGGCTCCTGGGTTATTTCATATTTTTTTATTCTTACAGTAGCATTTGAAGTCCCATTGTACTGTGCTTCAAAGTCAGATTAGTGCTGCTGTACATAAGCCCATTCCTTTCACCACTTTTGAATATGGGGTCAGCCAGTCTTGTTGAGGGCAAGGCTCTGAGGAAGGATAAGCAGGAGTGCTCAGATGACCTTCTCTATACATTCATACATTCTCTAGAGCATGTCACTTATTTGTCTCAGTCACATTGCTCAGATGCAGTATCTTCTTCTCCCACTGTAGCATAAGAGAATGCATATAGACGTCAGGAATGCTGGTCATGATCGTTGTTCCAGTCATGGAAATTCACAGTTTGCACCTGTGCTTGATCACCTGCAGGATTTAGGGTGATCTGGCAGTTTTCAGTTCCCTACTGTGACTTATTTTCATGTTCACTGGCAAAGCGTGTCTATGTGGATGCTTCTGTGTGCGCCTGCATGGGATAGCTCATGGATTGCTGTTTGGGAATCGCTGCTCAGGCTTAGCTTGCACAGCCGTCCTAGCTAAAGATAACATTCAGTTCTCATACTGCCTCCACGTCCCACATACATTTTGAAAGTGTCAGGCTCAATTTCTATCTTTCTCTCTGCCCTTCCTACTCTCTAGTGCATGCAGCTGACACCATGAAATGGATTTTTCTTCCATTTGAATTTCACTGATTTCTTAAATCCTGTTTGCCTGGAGGCAGAATGACAGCATGAATTCCTGTCTTTTCCACTTGGCTCTTAGATACAGTGCTCAGGACAACACTATATGTTAAGCATTTAGGCATGACCAGAAGTACTCCCCACTATGGCCCACTCTTCATCTTATTTTCCTTTAATATTTTTATAAAAACTTTACTACCATTTCTCATGCCCATTCAGTACTTGCAGCTTTGTGTTCTGAGCCACTGCTCAGATCATCTTGCTTATTGAGAGCACAGACGGAGGCCATGACACAGAGCTTTTGCCAACCCACCTATATTGATTGAGGGTATGAAAAGTTCACCCCACCAAACTGACATCATGCTGTTCCCAAAGCTCCTGTGAACTTCTGGTTGTTTGTCTTCTTAGTTTATGTCAGAGTCATAAAAAGGCAAAAAAGCTTCTGCTGGCCTTGGATCGGTGCTGGGGATGGAGCGTGGATGCAATTATGGTTGCAGAGCCTTTGCCGCTGGAACTCTGTCATGTGGACAGAGCTTTTGAATAAAATCCAGAAACAGGGCAAATGCTCTTATAGCAGAGGTAAGCGCAGATTCAAACTGCAACTTGAACTCCTCTCCCCTTCCTCCACCCAAATGACAGCTGTATGACAGTACAAATGACAGCATTGAATCAATAAACATGGTTGGGGGTTTTTTAATTTTTTAACTCCATGTCTCTGTAATGCCTAGAGTTCCCTTTTTATGTGACCAGACTGCACTAACCATGACAAGTTCAGTGCCTAGATCGGGTTGGTGTCCAACAAGGATCTATCAGGGATCTATCCCTAAGACACAGCAGAGGAATTGGCCTGCTTTAAATACACAGTTATGACAACTGCTTTCTTTTGAGGACAAGGCTAGAGAGAAAACTGCTCTCCCTTTCAGAAACTAGCCTACTAAACATTTGCCAAGGAAGTGGGAGAACCAGCTCTGCTGAGGTTGCAGAGTATCTGCATCATTCTAGAAAGACATCCTTAGTACGATGCTACAAGTAATTTACATTAATGAAAGGCACTTTCTACCTTCCCTCTTAATGCTATGTCATGGTGCAAAAAAAGACATCAAGATTCATTGGGTGAAAGAGAGAGAGGAAGAATGTTCACAAGGAAGCATGGTAGCCAGGCTGTTTCCTGGTCCTGGCTTCAGTAACTGGTCATTTTGTTGAAGGCATCATGGATATCTCAGAGGGAGAATGTTAAAGACCATCTGATCAAGCAAAGGGACTGTGTGAAGCTTTTGAGCAGGGGATTGAACTTTAAAGTTCAGTTAATAAAACATCAGAGGTCGATTGAATTCTGCCAAGTGCAAAGCAGAGTTTTAAGGAAAGTAATTTTGGCCTTTGGTACCAATCTTCCACCTAAATCTCACTAAATGGACCAATTTCCCAATTTCTCTTCTTTTTTTTTTTTTTTTTTTTTTTTTTTTTTTACTCTGTTTCTTGTCCTGAGGCAGCTGAAGAAGATATACGGAGTAGCTGGATTTATTTTAGAAGTACTTTGTCAATAACATAAAAAGTATCTTTGGTGCCACCTTTATGCTGAGCCAAAGTATGTTGTTAGGAGGCCTTCAAGCCATCTAGGGCTTCAGGGCTTCTGTTGCAGGTATTAATTTTAAGTGAACCCTTCCTCTAAATATAGCACAGCCATGCAGCAGTTCTCTGAGCTCTGTATTAAACATTGTGTAAAATCCCGGTTGTCTTTGTAGTAACGTAGCTACCAGAAAAGTCAGGGGACAGCAATGTCAGACCTGTGAACATTTCAGAAATTGAAAAACAGTGTGCTCCGAGGAGCCTGCAGAAAATCATGCCCTGGGATTCAGATGATGTTACCATGTCAGCATGAATCACTCGAAGGAGGAGGGAATAGCAATGCTATTCTATTTCTAAACGCTCTCCTTTACATTAGTTTAGGCAGCATAGTTTCATTTCAATCTATGCAGTGTTATACTGTTGGCATGTTACTTTCACTATTCACTTAAAAATAGAGAACATAAAACAGGGAAAGTAAACTGCAGCGAGGGTGACAAATGAAATTTTTCCTCATGTAAAAAATGCAAAGTAATGAATATGTATGCAGTTGCTTTTTTACTGCGTGGGAATACAGTGAAAAGGTCTTTGTGCCTCTATCATAGCACTGTAATGCTACAACCTCATGGAGATTCTCATATAAATCAAATGGTGCAGAAGAATCTAATTTTTTCTCGTTACCAAATGGGAAAGATGCCCCTTCTTCCAGGGAGTGGCAACAAAAAACAACAAACAAACACACACACAAACAAAAAAAGTTTAATTAAAAATATTAAAAGTGTATTTTTGTAGACCAAAAAAAAAAAAAAAGGACTGCCATAATGAAAACAAGTAGCCTAGGAAGGAAACACAGCGCACTTTGAACTAATGATCTCTTCTACCCTCCATGAGTTGTGCAGCAGCAGCAATCATCCAGGTAGCTGAAGGGCTTGTGTTAAGCCTGTGCCTGCTTCTCTTTATAGCTGTTTTCTGTATTAAGTTACAAAAATTGTGAAAGAAAATGTAAAAATCATATGTCTAGCTAATCACATGAACTAACCATAAGATTCACATTCTGCAATATTTGCCCAGGAAATTAGGGTCTTATTTTGTAAACAGCTGACAGAAATGACATGCAACAAAGTGTTTGATCAAGTAGTTTGAACAGTCAAATACAGTGAAAAGTTCATTAAATAAATCTTTGATGAAAATATATGTTGTCAGAACAAAGCCTTCAAGCCAGGGCATATCTTTGAATACCTCTGAAGCACCACTGTATTTCCCATCTATTCAAAATAAGTAGTAAAATATGCAGAAGTGAATTTTCACTTGAGTCTAATGAGACAAGCATCAATCTGTTTGTTACTTTTGGATGATTTGAACGTAAATTATTTTATTGTCCCTATAAAAATATCTTCAGAAGAAGGCAATTCCTAAACCATCGATCCAAACAAAATTCAGTAATTGAGTGAACAGCAGTTCCTACTATAACCTCTGTAATACCTAAGCGTGGTTCAGGAGGGCTGTTGGGAAAATCTGAACTCCAAATGACTGTGGGCTGAATTCTTCCCCTGTGCCTACCTTGCACTGCCTGTGAACCCACAATTCTAATGCCCAATAGGCTGCTTGAATGCAAGTGCAGCAGGTTCTTATCTAACATTTAAATTGTGAGACTCTGACTAGATGTGGGATAGTTCTTAAAATTTCCGCTCCCTGGCCAATTTCTCTTTGTCAGGTTGCTGTATGTATGCATTTATTTTAGACTCTACTGTTCACTATTTGGTTATGTATAATTGCTAAGCAAATACATCCTTTTAGTCACCATAATACAGAGCTATTGTTTTGAAAATTTGTGCTGCTTAATTTACAAATCCAAGATGATTTAATCTGCTATCTTCTCCAGCAACACAATGAACTTTTCCAATCATCGTACTAAATTTGCTGAAGAGATAAGAGCTAATATATGAGCTCATTCAGCTTTGCCATCTATCATACAGTAGCCGTGAGTGTCCTGTTTGGTATGCAACATAATTAAATGTTGTCCTTGAGGAGTTTACATATTGCTTATTTGCATTCTCCTATTATAACAGGAAAATTGCTGCACCTTGTAAGCTTGAGCTCTACAGTCCTGTACCAAAGACGTGTTCGTTTACTGTATTTTCAAACAGAAGAGGTACATTTGAGAAGGTAAAGACCTTCCAAATGTTTGCTTTTAACCAAACAAAATAGGTGGTATCATAATACGCACCTGAGGTCCCTAAAGTTGGGAGTGCTCTGTGGGTCAGACCGCTCCAGAGAGCCAGCACTGCCCAGTCCGCGCTCCTCCTCAGCAACGGCGGTTTACCCCGCAGGAGGGCTGCAGCGACGTGGTGCTGGGTCCAGAGCCCTCCCAAAACAGCATCAAAAGGGCAAATGGCACCAGGAGGCAGCAGGATCGGTCTGCTCCTCGGGAAAGGTGAGCCAGGAGCCAAGGCTGACAGCACGGCTGGCGGGGCAGCACCCTCACCCGCAGGGATGCAGCTAGGAGCGAGGAGCGGGTCGGGTGGCAGCCCAGAGTCCAGTGGTCACCAGAGAGGTGGTGAGGCAGCTCTGAGGTCAAGCCGAGAAATCAAGCACCAGCAAGGTCCGTGGCCAGGTATGGATGTATCCACAGCGCAGCTCAAGGCATGGGTCCCAGGTGAAGGGAGACCATGGCTTGCCGCAGGTCCTGCTCTCATGGCCTGGCCACACCATCTCAGAGCTGGGCTGAGCACCCGCAGCCCAACCCCCAGGAGGGGTGGAGAGGCTGCAAATTTCTCCTGACAAACAGGAGACACACAGACTGCTGAGGCTGCCGTAAAGCACTGTAGTTGCCCCGTATTTTGGAGTGTCCCAGAACGATTCCCACAATGTTTCCACGGGAAAGTAATGTGGGTGCTAAAGAAGTGTTATGCTTTTCAGCATCTCCTTAGTGCCATGCCTGCGTGAAGCTGTAAAGCCAATGACAGCACGGATCTCTACCTGTACGTAGAGCTGAGGACATCTGTAATGATTCACAAGCCCATATTTAATTGTTAGTCATTGACTATTTGAGTCACTTTGCTTTTAGAAAATCAGAAGTTAAACGTACATTGTCCTTTGCTGTTTTTGCAAGCACAACCCATATGGCACTAACGCAGTATGTTAATGCATGGCTTTAAAGTGTTCTTTATACTTTGTCAGCACTGAGATCTATACATATTTTGTACACAGACAGATTTGTAGATTTATATAATTTACCCTAGTTTCATACAACATTAATTTGCTGATTAAAATCAGGGGGAAATGAGCAGAGAATCGCATACTCATTAGTTTATCGGATGCTTTAAGAAAAATGACTGTTATAGGGAATTATGTAGAAATAGTGGGAAACGTTCAAATCCACAGGAAAAGCAAACAACCTGAAAAGCAGCAAGAAAATTAGTTACTTCTGCTCTCTGGTCCAAAGAAGTAGAAATGCCACAGATAAAGTTGTGTGCCAAACTCCACACAGGTAGAGATTTATTCTTCAGATATTTAGCAGGGAATGACGGAATTGTCACTGCACTTTACACAGACTCAGACAAGAGAATAGTCCCTGTTTCCTTTACACGTTCACTGCTTGGTCTTGTTCAAACACGTCCTTTGAAACCAGAACATCTGGGGTTATTTGCCCCATGTCTCCTTCTGTGAATGTGCAGGACAGGAGTGGCACGAAGAGCTCTGCCCTTCTTCATGGATGTGCTGGCTGTAAAGGAAGGTAACGAGGCTGCTGCATTGCAAGAACCGAACATGCTGATTTCCTCCCCCACCTCCTCAAACAAAATAGCAGCAAAGGTGCAATTAATTATCATTATTTATTTTCTGGCTTTCCAGGACAGTGCAGATGTGCAGTGGGTTTTTGCTTTGGGTATGTTGTAAAATTGCAATCTAACCTTCCTAAACATTCAGGAACGCCCAGAATCAAAGCCCATATGGCACCTAATTTATCAACTTGTTTTCTTATGGGAAGATTTGCTTAAAGTGCCTGCTTACCCCAGCCACCTGTAGGTGTAGTTAGTTGACTCAGACTTTCACACAAGATTAGAATCACAAAATTTGCTGACTTTTATATGATAGACCACAGCTTTTAGGCAGAAAATCCCTAAAACTAAATGAAAAATAACATGCATGGCCTATACTTTAGACCTGCTGATTGATGTTTTTCACTCGCTTGTGTGTTCTCTGCAAGACATCAACACAGAGCTGCTGTCCCTCAGAAGGGTGCACTTCACTTTTAGACCATCCATTTTACTGATATGCTAAGCCTAGCCCTGAACCAGGGTCAATGTCTAACAGCAGTTTATGTTATATGGCCTATTTCATGCCTCCAGAATAACACCTTGGTTTTAAAGTGGTGTGTTTACAGTGGAGACAGAGGAGAATGTTCCTTCAAAATGTTAAGAAAATTTGTCCTAATGTTTTTGGGTTAAAGGCTGCAGACTTGCCCTGATCTGAAATCTGAACATTTACATCTTTTTTTCTATTTTTTTTTTCCCTCTTATTGCCTCAATTCCTTCTTGCTAACAACTTTGCACGAAAGTTAAATCTCCCAGGACACTTAGACACTAGCCATGTTTTTGACACAAATTCCTCACTTTGATCATTTCTTCCAGTAAATTGTTTTAGGTCCCAATTCTGTGAGAACTAATAAAGTTAATTTCACTTATATCAAGAGCTTAATGGAGGGTTGCCATCAGCTTTGCTGTAAGCAGTATCAGTCGTGCTGCAATAGGATTGTTTCGCAGTTTTATTTCATGGGCAAATTGAATCTTTGTGTGGCATACATAACTTCTGTAAGGCTTCTTAGAAAAAGAAAGAACCCCACAAACTAAATCTTACTTTTTACCTCCCAAGAGTAAAACTAGTGAGATCTTAAGCCAAGAATAGTTAATTTTCTTTCTCAACAATTATAGATGTATGCCCTGGACCAGCTCCACAGTTGGCAACTGTAACTTTCTAGTTCTGTAGATATCTATTTTTTCAGGTGTATTGGCAGCACGGAGAAACAGATGGAAGCGTCTGGATGAGACAGGAAATGTCATCTCAAACTGGGGTTCTCATTGATTCATGACAATTTTTGTGTGACAAAGATTATGAAAAACAGTGATTTTTTTTTTCTCCTGACAAAAAATAGTCAATGTTAATTTCTTCTTTTGAAGGGAATATTGCGATTACTCGATGGTGTCTGTGCACCATTTTAAAGAATAATAAGATTTACTTTAAGTTGTTTATTTTCTAAATGTTGTGTCGTAGTTCTTACATAATTAATTCAAGGAAAACCTGAAGGTGTATGTTGTATCTGAGCTCAGATTTGATCATCTTAATGCTGATTTCCAGTTTCATATCTGTACACCTATCCATACTGGTAGACCCAGCAAATTCATAAAGGCTCATTCAGGTTGGAGGGCCTATACTTTATCTAGTTTTACAAGGCCCAAGGATAAATCTCAAATCTATAAAGCAAACTGGGAACCATAATATCAAGGGGATTTATAAAACTGTCAAGGTGAATTGATAATTAATGATATTTTTTCTAAAATACAAGCACTATCCGAATGCAATTCATAGACAATATGTCATATAAAAAGGTATATTAATGCAATTAAAATCTAATTAATTACAAATCAGTTTCATTAAAATCTAATTACTCATCTAGATTTATGTAACTGGGAGCTGAAATTAATGATGGAGGTTTGTTTCTATCATGTAATTGCTACCCTCAGTCAGAGCTACTTCAGTCACAACAGCTAGGCAGCCAGAATTTAAAGTTTTTGCAAAAGATTCCGCTGCCTCTGAGTCCATGAGAATTATTGCTATACCTTCCTTCCATTTATAATGTCATTTCTCAGAGATGACCTGTGTTTTTCAGTGTGGTTGATATGATCTTGTTGGCAGTCAGAGCTCCTGTGCATCAAGCACAGCACAGCCAGCCAGTTGAGGGAGGCGATTGTCCCACTCTATACTGCCCTGGTACGGCCCCACCTCAAGTACCGTGTGCAGTTCTGGGTGCCTCAGTGTAAGAAGGACACCAAACTATTAGAGTGTCTCCAGAGGAGGGCGACCAAGATGGTGAAAGGTCTTGAGGGCAAGACATACGAGGAGTCACTGAGGTCACTTGGCTTGTTCAGCTTGGAGAAGAGAAGGCTGAGGGCTGACCTCATCACAGTCTACAACTTCCTCAAGGGGGGCAGCAGAGGCAGGGTGCTGATCTCCTCTCTCTGGTGACTAGAGATAGGACATGAGGCAACTGAATGAAGCTGTGTCAGGGGAAGTTCAGATTGGACATTAGGAAGAAGTTCTTTAGTGAGAGGGTCTTCAGTCACTGGAACAGGCTCCCCAGGGAAGCAGTCATGACACCAAGCCTGTCAGAGTTCAAGGAGTGTCTGGACAATGTTCTTAGTCATATGGTTTAGTTTTTAGGTTGTCCTGCGAGGAGCTGGGAGTTGGACTCAATGATCCTTATGGGTCTCTTCCAACTTGAGATATTCTATGATTCTAGGATCCTTCAGTTCTTTCCCCTTTCCTTATGCCACCTGTGTTTCCGTGAAACCTTCTAAAGTTATGAATAGACTTTTGGAGTGCTTAGGCAGTAGCAGCTCTTGTAGGAATGCTGTCAGAGCTGCTGGATACTGAACACTTCCAAGCTATTTCATCTAGATGCTTAACAAGGAAGAGAAGCCACCTGAAAGATTCATCAGAAGCTGTGGTGCCCTCCGTCTGTTTCACAGTCTGGCCAATGGCAATAATGGTCCATTGCCAGAAACATGGAAACAGTACATCTTCTATTACTAGGGGTAGCATCTGCTATTCTTTTATGTAAAATAATCTTCTTAGTTTCCTTCATTTCAACAGAAATATAAACAAACAAAAAAGAAAACCTCTTTGAACATCTCTGTCATTTTTACCAGAATCCATTCATATGGAGAAATGCTCATAGAGAAGGTTATATCTGTTTCCCAATCAGACAAGTACTAAGTCGTTCCCAATTAAATAACTGTCTAGGTTGGATTAATCACTTCTTTAATCTCAGGTGTATTTTTTCCAATGGCATATGACTCCCCAGAAGAAATCCAATATTAGCAACTCTGCTTTGAGTTGTCTTTGCATAAATGGGTGAAGAGACAGTGTTGATGAGCTGAGATCCTTTTAGTTTTACAGGTTAGTCCGTAATCCTTACATTATCGTGTGCAAGCACAGTAAATTTTAGAAGGTAGATAAAACCAGTGCACTGAGGTTTTGTTGTTTTTCCACCTCCCCAGCCACAAGCATCCACAAACAGCCACTCTCATCAGCACTGTAAGTGTGCCCTGGCTGTTATCCTTCCTTTCCCACAGGACAGATGCTAGACTGGACAAAGCACATATAAGGATATAATACACAACATTCCTGCTTAGGCATGGAGCCACACTACACATTCAAATAGTCTTTTCCAACTCTAATATTCACTAAACAGATTCTACTTAAAAGTATCAGTTGATATGTTAAGAACCTAATATCTTGCCTTACCTTGTTAGTTTTATACACCTTAATCCTACATAGGGTAGCTAGTACAGATTAAGTTAGGATATGAATTTAAAACAAGAGAAGGCATTATCTCTTACTATATTTTCAGTGCAGGCTTCAAAATATAGTTTTAGCATAGAAGGAGAGTATCAAAAGCATAGATCTGAGCTGAGCATCATCAGCTAAAAGAAGGACAGCTTCACTTGACTAGGGTGCTAATGGAAAGCTTTGTGTTGTATACTTTGCTCTTGAGCTTAATATTCATTTTCTTGGGCCTTATATGTGCATGGAAAACTGTTTCTTCCCCAAGCTTCCTCATGGCAGTTTTCCATAAAAGCGAAAGGGAATCAGCAGATCAGGTTCTTCCGTGATCTGTCATATGACACAAATGCACTTTACCTTTTCAAGAATTAGAATTCTCACTGCTAAAACCAAATTACAAGATTATGTGTCATTGTCCTTGGAGATCTCCAGAGGAAGACCTACCATACAAATGTTAAGAGCAACTGTTGGTTTTTACAAGTGGATGTCCCAAAAATGGTCCTTGAATCATATAGATTAAGTAGATATTGTACCCTTCAAGCACCTTGTCCTCTTGTATAGTGTTATGTGTCATTTTTCATTTCATCACTTTCTGCTTTCCTATGTGATATAGATTGTTGCATTCAAGTTTCAACAAAGGAAAAGAGAGGAATCTCAGGGCATTAACACTGCAACATCCCCAATAACCATTTTGTATAATTAAAAAATTCTGCTTCAGAGAACTTTTCTTCAAAGCCCATCCCCAGTGTTGCATTGGCTGTGTCTACAGTTCCTTTGAGCTACCTAAATTTTTAATGCATCTACAACACAACTCATTCTCTATAGAAAGTTCATGTCCAAAACCCAACATTCCAGAGAAAGAATCTGCTGAAATAATTCCCCCTACTCTGACAAGCTGAGAGAAGAACCTCTGATCAGTTCTTCAGGATGCATCCTCCATGGGAAAGGGCTTGGAAAGCAGAGAAGTCTAGGTGTCATTCATTGTCCGTACTTTTAACAGTTCAAAAACACCACTGTAGAAAAATCACAGAATCACAGAATCACAGGATGGTAGGGGTTGGAAGGGACCTCTGGAGATCATCTAGCCCAACCCCCCTGCTAAAGCAGGATCACCTACAGCAGGTTGCACAGCACTTTGCCCAGGTGGGTTTTTAATATCTCCAGAGGAGACTCCACAACCTCTCTGGGCAACCTGTTCCAGTGCTCAGTCACTCTCAGAGTGAAGAAGTTTTCCCTCATGTTGAGATGGAACTTCCTGTGTTCCAGTTTGTGCCCATTGCCCCTTGTCCTGTCACTGGACATCACTGAAAACAGTCTGGACCCTTCCCCTTGACACCTGCCCTTTAGATATTTATAAGTATTGATGAGATTCCCCTCTCAGTCTTCTCTTCTCCACATTAAACAGACCCAGCTGTCTCAGCCTTTCCTAATACGAGAGATCCTCCAGTCCCCTAATCATCTTTGTAGCCCTCTGCTGGACTCTCTCCAGTAGTTCTCTGTCTGTCTTGAACTGGAAGGGAGCCCAGAACTGGACACAGAACTCCAGATGTGGCCTACCAGGGCAGAGTAGAGGGGCAGGATAACCTCCCTTGACCTGCTGGCCACTCTCTTCTTAATGCACCCCAGGATACCATTGGCCTTCTTGGCCATGAGGGCACATTGCTGGCTCATGGAGAACTTCTTGTCCACCAGGACTCCCAGGTCCTTCTCCACAGAGCTGCTTCCCAGCAGGTCAACCCCTAACCTGTACTGGTGCTTGGGGTTATTCCTCCCTGGGTGCAGGACCCCACACTTGCCCTTGTTGAGCTTCATTTGGTTCCTCTCCACCCAACTGTCTGGCTTGTCTGGGTCTCGCTGAATGACAGCACAGCCTTCTGGTGTATCAGCCACTCCTCCCAGTTTTGTATCATCAGCAAACTTGCTGAGGGTACATTCTGTCCCTTCATCCAGGTCACTGATGAATATGTTAAACAAGACTGGACCCGCTACTCACCCCTGGGGCCCACCACTAGTTACAGGCCTCCAACTAGACTTTGCACCGCTTATCACAACCCTCTGAGCTCTGCCATTCAGACAGTTCTCAATTCACCTCACTGTCCACTCATCTAACGCACACTTCCCGATCTTACCTATGAGGATATTATGGGTGACAGTGTTGAGGTAGACAACATCTACTGCTCTCCCCCCCATCCACCCAGCTGGTCATGCCATCATAGAAGGCTATCAGATTGGTCAAACATGATTTACCCTTGGTGAATCCATGTTGACCGCTCCTGATAAACTTCTTTTCCTCCACATGCTTATTGATGACCCCCAGAATAAACTGTTCCATCACCTTTCCAGGGATGGAGGTGAGGCTGACTGGCCTGTAGTTTCCTGGGTTCTCCTTCTTGCCCTTTTTGAAGACCACAGTGACATTGGCTTTCCTCCAGTCCTCAAGCACCTTTCCTATTCTCCATGACATTTCAAAGATGATGGAGAGTGGTGTAGCAATAACATCTGCCAGCTCCCTGAGCACTCATGGGTGCATCCCATCAGGGCCCATGGATTTGCGGGTGTCGAGTTTCCATAAATGATCTCTAACCTGATCCTCCTCGACCAAGGGAATATCTTCCTTTCTCTAGACTTTCTCCCCTACCTCCAGGGTCTGGTATTCCTGAGGGCTGGCCTTAGCAGTAAAGACTGAAGCAAAGAAGGCATTCAGTAGCTCCACCTTTTCTGTATTCTCCATCAACAGGGCACCCACTTCAGTCAGCAGCAGGCCCACATTTTCTCTAGTCTTCTTTTTGCTACTGATGTACTTGAATTCTGAACTAGCAAGTGAATAGAGCTAATACTGGGGCAAAAACAACATTTAAAAACCAAACAAACAAGCAAACAAACTTTTAATTGGAATTTCTTGGGAGTTTAATTATAGTTAACTATTTAGTTAAATAAATTTAATTCTTTAACTGTTATTAATATTGAATATTTAATTATCTCAGTAGATAGAATTAAATTATTCTTTTTCTTAAACCCCTTTTTCCTAACAGTCGTTATCACCAAGTGAGCTCACAAATGGAGGACAACAATCAACCTTTATATGGGGTGAATTGACAACTGCCAGCGAGTCTGTTACTGAGGCAGAATTACAGAGTTCTCAGGAACGGAGGCATGTGCTTTCCATCCCAGTGAAAGGGCTGTTTTGGGCAGTGGTGACACTAAATGCCATCTCACTAGACAATAATGTCTTCTGGCAGACAATAATCAAAACCCTTTGGCAAGCAGCAAGAAAGATGTTTAAATGACTTCTGACTTGGAGAATAAAGCTGCTCATGACTAATCTCTTTCCAGAGAAAAAGCGACATGGGAGCTCAAAAGCAAACACCCCACAAATCCTCTGTGTGATTTTCAGGTGGAAACAGAGTTCTGTCAAGTCTGTGAAACTGCCATATAGGCAGATTCAGGAACATTTTAAGATAAGAAAATGCAGGGGCTTTGCAATAAGGAGTTAGTCAGTCAAGATAAGAAAGTTTGCATTATCCTTATCCTATGTCTTGACGTGACATTCTTTGCATTTCACACTTCAGAGTTATGTAACAGTTACCATCATTTTAAAGATGCTCGGAAAGCCCTAATATATGAGAGATTTAGTAGAAGGGCCTCCTATTCTTACACGCATACAGAAGGAACCAACTTCCAGCACACTTTCTGCATGAAAATCCCCTTGATTAAATGTGTAGTCATAATTGCATATAGATCAAAGTGCTAATCATCTTGGCTGACAGCACCAGTGATGCAAAGCACTAATATTCTATCCACTATTCCCTTTGAAAAATGCCCTCTCTGTGAAACACAGACATGCTTTGCATTCACCAGTTTAACGTGTTTGGAGGTTCATAAAGCTGGGCTTCTATCTTACAAGTTTTTCTTGGCAGACATCTATCAATCAGCATTTTTTTCATTAAGCTGGCAGCCACTGTAAGAACCATTTAATCTCTGAGCAGTTCTGTCCTAGGGAAGCTGTTCTTCAGTACAGGTCCTTGTAGAGGTCCCTCTACCAAAAGGTCCTTGTAAAAGAGCTCACAGCCCAAAGTTCTAATTCTGTAATGATCTCTCTGTCTAAAGATCCCTGAACCAGTGAAGAATTTATTATGTTCGCCTCTCCCCATAAGGAGGCTTCAGGAAAAGGTGAACCAATGATAAATTAAGCAATCTGGGATGCAGAGCAACAGTCAGTGAAGGAAAAAATAAGAACATATTTTTACATGTTTAAAGTGAAAAAAAGGGGGACTAACTACTCTTAGATATGTTCATGTAAGTGAGACAGAGTCAATGATAAACTGGCAGAGTACTGTATTTTTCAGTACTCTGTTCTTTCAAAGATTGAGTTTCTAAACAAGTTTAAAAAGCATAGCACTAAATCAGACATCAGCAAAGCTCTGAGCTTCTTGAAGTCACTGCCATGACCAGACCTGTAGGCTTTGTTAGCTTGCATTCTTGTTACAGGTATTTCATGACAAAAATTTGAAAGATGTTTGCAGAGCAAAGAACAAGCCAGAAGAAAATAAAAACATGAAAAGATTAGAAGATCCTGAAAATGAGAAGATTGCTGTATGTTCATTAATGATCTAATTATCAGGATAATGAATGGCTGTATTGGGTCATGGGGCTATTTAGTGTATATGAATATTGTTATGATTTAATAATAGGCAATGAGCAAGCAAGTAATACTGCTACAGCCACAGCTGTCCAAAGATATAAGTCAGAGTAGTTTGTAATAAAGAAATAATGTCTTTGATTAGACCAGATGACAGAGTAGAAAAAATAGGCTTTTCTCCAGATTGGAAGCAGGAGCAGAAAAATTTCAAATTGGATGCTGGTTAAGAACAAGTGGTTTCTGCTAAATTTCTGATGAACTTCTCCTATGCTAATTCTGATAAGCACATGTGGACCAGAGCAGGCAGTTTGCAAGAGAATAGATGCTAGGATCATTAGGTCCTAGTCTTGGAGAAGAGCAAGAAATATTGCCTAAATCATGTGAAACATTAAGGAATTACCTCAGGATGAGAAGAGAAGAAAGAAATTTTATTTATTGCATCGACAAAACAATATCTCTTTGGGTCTATGTTGGGTCTATGACTTTAAGTATTTGGTAGAGTTATGAGTTTTAGTTCCCAGGTTTGTCTTTTGAAAGTCCTGAGAATCAGGACTGAATTGTCAAGACAAAGTAGCTGCTCTGTGAAAAAGTTTTTCCCAGTGGTAGCTGTATATTTATGTCCTGCATTGATTGCATGTGTGAATTCATTTTAGTACACAGCAGGTGTGTTGTTTTTTCCAAGTAATTTCAAGGATGCCATTTTGTGCACTAGATGAAATTCTGGAATGCACATGTTTAGATGTTTATTGTGAGAAAGAACACTTTGATCTATGTTGCTATGCATTATCAAATAGGATAGCCAAAGATCAACATGCTTACCTCTAGAAAAACAGCACTCACAAAACACTCTAAATCAGTCTAAAGATGATGTTCACCGAAAAAGGATATTCTTCTAAGGAAATAAATCACACCTGAATATTGCTGTGACTTACTACAGCACAAACTAAACAAAATACAACAGAACCCACTGTCCATACACTTGTGCACAGACCAAACATTTTTTTCTAAGCAAATTTCAATTGGGTTTCAAAATACTCACTAGTATTTAAGGAATTTGTAGCCAGGTGGGTGTTGGTCTCTTCTGCCAAGTAACAAGTGATAGGATGTGAAGAAACAGCCTCAAGTTGTGCCAGAGGAGATTTAGGTTGTATATTGGGAAAAATTTCTTCACCAAAAAGGTTGTCAAGCATTGGAACAGGCTGCCTGGGGAAGTGGTAGAGTCACCATCCCCGGAGGTATTTGAAAAACTTGTAGATGTGGTGCTTAGGGACATGGTTTAATGGTGGACTTGGCAGTGCTAGGTTCATGGTTGGACTTGATGGTCTTAAGGGTCTCTTGCAACCTAAATGATTCTATGATCCTATGATTCTATGTTCTACTCAGTATCAATATCTCAGTGCCTAACATCCTCCAACCACACACAATGGAGAAAAAAAAAGTCTTTTTATTACACTAGATGCAATAACTCACTTCCTGAATATTTGCTTTTGCAAATACTCACTTTTGCAGACTAGGAGCTTACAGCCAGCTGCCTTGCCCAGGCAGAGTAGCCATCTTTCCCACATTCAGGAGGACGTAGTACACCTTGAAATTTAGTAATAAATGCAATGAAAGGAAGAGGAATGGGAGTTAAACCTTGTAAAAGTGAAATATTCTCCTTCCCCTGTTAGTCCATGCAACTGTTTCCTATTTCTGAGGTTCACGTTGGGGAAAATTTTCAGAAGCACAATGTGGTGAAGACTAATTTGGATGTTGCTGCAATTTATAGTTAAGAGGCCAGTAGAAATGTGAGCTTTCTGGAAAGCTAGTGACATTTTATTGTTCCAGCAGCACAGTTTGTCTCCCCATAGGCATAAAAAGAATATAGTGAGAGCACTTCAATTGTTGTGCGCTTACATAAGCACCTGTAGAAGGTGTGATTGAGATATCTCTATATTAAGGGTAGTAACCAGCCTTAGAGAGAGAGTTGGAAACTGTTTGCTCAGAGTGATGAACTCCTCACTACCTTCTCCCTGACATAAAAAGGCAAAATGATGTATTTTGGAAAAGTGTTGACTCAAAGTATTTCTTGTTTTTAAGTGGATAAATACAATAACTGCCACAAAAATACCAATTTGTAATTTTTTTCTATGTTGCAATATGTTTTCCTTCTGCAACTCTCTGTTTTGCTAGATTGGAAATTCAAGAGTCACAGCTTCAGTTTGCACTTCAGTTACAAAGAGCAGAACATTTATAATATTAATTTATTTTTCTTATTCCAGTGTTTTTAGGAGTTTAAATAAAGATGGTTCTTTGACATTTGCTTGCACATGCGTATCAGAAGCCATAAATAAATTCAGTGTGACTGAGACTTTCATAATTTCTGACAATTCTCATTTTGCATTAAAAACAATCCAATACATAACATGCCTGGAATAACTAGGGAGAGCATTTAGTTTTTCAGCCAGTCCTTTTTAGGCAAATCAAAATGCTGATGTCGGGGAAGAATGTTGCCAAGTATCATTTTGTTGCGGCTTGATAGAGGACTGGCCAATACTGCAAATGAGATCAAGCAGAATCTACCTATCTAGTTATCACAATAAATGTAGGTTAATTAATCATATTATTTCTACTGGAAGGCAATTCTAGAATCTCACCACTCTAGTGACTAAGAAAAAAAAAAATCTTTTCAGTCTATGTATATAGTTTATACATATCTTGTTTTTGTACCAGTATTGCCTCTTAGCTTATATAACCATTTCTCCTTCAGTCATGATACCCTCGTGGTATGTCTAGACAAAGCAACAAATCCTGTATAGATTTGTCCTATTCTCAGACTTTACTTTGAGGCTAAAGAAGCCACATTCTTTTCATCTTGTTTGTCTGAGAGGATCTTCTTATCCCTTACCTTTTCCAATTTCATCTTTCATGAAAATGAGAGTTTACCAGATCAACCTTCCCACCACCTTCCATTAATTATTCTCTCTCTTCCTTCTTTTTATCAAAAGTCGGTCTTGGGATAAATGTGAAGTTAAAGCCTGAAATTCATTTTCTGTGAACTTTTCCAATAATTAATCTTTGGTTAGTCACATGATCAATGGTAGAAGAGTAAATTGTTCTGAACTGGCAAATACAATCACAAGTTTTCTTTAGGAAAGGGGAAACTTCTGCACTGTAACCAGCCAGGCTTCCCTAACTTTGATCTGTCACCAATTCTGGCCTCACCAAAGCTGTTTCAGCACAAATTCATCTCTGCATCCATTCACATCTAATTCTGGATACTGGCATGTAGTAAAGCATGAAGTAAATCCTGGAGACAGGACCTATGTCTTATTGACAGATTTAGAAATTCTGGCAGATTGTTTAAAACTTTGACCTTTTGTTGGAGACCACTATTTCTAGGGGATAAAGAAACCTGATCAAATTATTGTATACTGGATTACATTTAGGTTTATTTTGCTAAAAGAATTACTCCATATTCACATGGAGAGATCAAGGCTTGGTCTTTTGGGCCATCAAGATCACGTGGTTCAAAGGATTTGGTTTTGTATGTTAATTTCCTGATTACAAGTTTTATCTGACTATGTCATCAGACTTCAATTTCTACATCATTTTGGCCTTCTAAGTTAAAAAATTCATCAGAACTGAAGTAATATAAAAAACAAATGGAGAGCAATAACTATCTGTATGAAATCTGAGTCTGTGTTCCTAATATACCAGTAAGTTTTATTAGTTGGATTTTTAAATGATAATTATTTAAGTGAGAACTAACGGGAAAAAAATGTTTATTTCTTCCCATTCTTGATGTAGATGTGATGGCCCAATAATGGTACATCATGGTACGTTGTAAATAGTTTTTGAAATTTCAGTTGATATACACATTCTTCCCTTCTTCAAAGTCTGTTCTCTCTTTTGACTTTTATCCATTAAAAAGGTCAACTAGGTAATTTTGTTTACAAGCTGAGGCAATAAATAGTACCATTAGAGGTAGCAAAGTCTGCAGGAGGCCAGTTTATCCGTATGTCTACTACATGTTTTATGCAATGTCCTTTCCCCACAAGTAGTTTTAAAAGGCATTCTCCAAAATGAAAATTGGATCCCACAGTATCATTTTAATTTGCACATCTGCTACCACTGTTCTTATTCACGTGATGCTGGTGATTTTTTTTTTTTAATTTATTTTCTGTCTACTTTACAATACCTGTATTTTTTATTTCAGGCTTGAAGTATAAATATCACATTCATCAGACTAAACAATAAAGATGCAGGTAGTTTATATCTGGCCAGGTGATCATGATGGAAGGTTTGTGTAAGTCATAAAACTTCAGTAAATCCAAGGGTCAACATAGGATGTGAGAGCTTGCCAGATCCACTGCCTTGTTCCAATTCTGAACATAGCCAAAAAAAACCAAATGAAGGTGAGACCCTATAGATCCAGTAACATTGGAAGTGTTACAGAATGTTTGTAATAGAAAGAAGTTGTTGGATGCTTTTATGTCGAAGATGCAAAACAGCAACTATACTGACAAAAGAAAAACTTTTAGAAAGTCAGTGGAAGATTCCAAGTGGATCGATAACAAATGAGGCAGAAAGTGTCATCTGTCAGAAGAAAAACAAGTACTTGAAAGGACAAGGGTCTTGCGAAGTGCTGATTAAATGTAATACACTACGTGAGGATGCACAAATCTTGAAATGCTTCAATGAAGAATGGTCCTCCATCACATCAGGAAAACATTATTCTTGCAGAGGTATATTATCATTAAAGTTGTTAGCATTTGTATAACAAAAAATTAAGAAGAAAGAGTAAGCATGGAATACTGTGAGGGGGATGATCCAGATTCCAAATGTTCTAAAAGACTAAAAGCTCTGAATTACTTGCATTCACCAAAAATAATCTCTTTGCTAATCCCACTTACTAACAAGTCACAGCAAAGCGAGCTCTATCTGTGAAGTAAAATGGAAGCTGCTAAATAAAAGGTTCAGCCATGAACCGCATCCATCACAAACTGAAGGTCAATTTTGAAGGAGTCCTTCGTATTATCCCTACTGACTAAAGGAAATTTATTGTATATCCAGGATAAATTTGCCATAGATTATCCACTGCTAAAAAAGAAAGCTTTGAAAGCAGCCAAACCAAAAGCAATAAATATCCACATAGTTTTGAGAAGAGCTCATTTACAGATGGGAGGTGACATTAAAGTAAAAAGTATAGATAAGTTCTGGTATTCTCTAACTTCCGTTCTGGATCAGTGCTCAATAAATTTTCATGCCAAAAGATTAATTACATTCATCAGCTATGACTGAAGAGATGATAACATTATTTTGTCAAGACTTAATTTCTACAGTCACTTTTGGAAAAAAGTCATCCACGAAAGCATCTGACGTTTGTTCAGAAGTTAATAACCATCAGTGTGAAGTTCACTGGAATACTAAAAGAGATGGGACACAAACTGCAGTTTATTCACTAACTGCAGAGACCGATAGAGCCCAGTGCTTCCAGAAGCAAGACTTGCGTATCGTTCACTCCTATGTGCATATGGTCCTGTCTTAGGACAATGTGAGACATTAAGTGCAGGGAAAACATTCCGCCATGTAAGTGAAACCCAGTACTCAGATTGTGTTCATTGGACTGCAGCCTGCAACACCATTATTTAATTTTATGATGATTAAACAGAGAGCAATAAGCATCATAGTGTTGTCTTTGCCAAACCAGTCTCTGGTGTCACAGAAAGCCTGTAATGCTTGCAACACAGATCTAGAAAGACAGAGAATCACAGAATCATAGAATATCTCGAGTTAGAAGGGACCCATAAGGATCATTGAGTCCAACTCCCAGCTCCTCGCAGGACAACCTAAAAACTAAACCATATGACTAAGAACATTGTCCAGACACTCCTTGAACTCTGACAGGCTTGGTGTCATGACTGCTTCCCTGGGGAGCCTGTTCCAGTGACTGAAGACCCTCTCACTAAAGAACTTCTTCCTAATGTCCAATCTGAACTTCCCCTGACACAGCTTCATTCAGTTGCCTCATGTCCTATCTCTAGTCACCAGAGAGAGGAGATCAGCACCCTGCCTCTGCTGCCCCCCTTGAGGAAGTTGTAGACTGTGATGAGGTCAGCCCTCAGCCTTCTCTTCTCCAAGCTGAACAAGCCAAGTGACCTCAGTGACTCCTCGTATGTCTTGCCCTCGAGACCTTTCACCATCTTGGTCGCCCTCCTCTGGAGACACTCTAATAGTTTGGTGTCCTTCTTACACTGAGGCACCCAGAACTGCACACTGGGGCTGCACCAGTGCAGTACAGAGTGAGAATGAAGAGGAGGAAGGTGACTCCATAACCACGGTTCATGGATAAAGGAGTAGAATCTGTTACAGATCCTTCCTTGCTTCCATTAAAAATAATCCAGACTGGATTACATTTTACATTCTGATCTATCGTCTTGTCTCAGTCAGAGGAGACAGAATAGGCTATCCACCAGCTCTCAGTATCCCAGCACCAAAGATGCCTTTTGTCTATCTTCACTATGAATCAAAGCCTAGCTGAAGCTACCCATGAAATTTGTACGTTTGACATAGGCAATGATGAAAGGAGTAACATGAGAGCTCTGGAATATGTCTCCACACATTATTCTCAGAATTAATGGCTTCAGCAACATCTGCAATTTTATGTCTGAGATGTCACTTTTTGAAAACTATGCTAAGAATCTAGTTTAAGTATCTATTCAAGCGTAGTGGGTAGAGGTATCAATGTTGTAGTTAGGCTTCATAAAATCATACATGAGGCACATCTCTAGATGACTATGAAAAGGATTTCTTCCTTGGTTACAAGATGATTACATTGTTGATGTTTTTCACTTAGAAGAGGCATTTAAATTCATCAGCAGTGATGACATCTGCCAAATAGATGTCAATGGTGTAATTTAAAATTGTTTATTTTCATGAATCATGTGCATTGCTGTGATTTTTTTATCATGAACTGCTTACAAGAGAAAACATTCTGGTTGTCTTACATTGGTATCAGGCTGGGATTAGAATAGCCTTTAGAAAACAAGACTGGTTACTCTGTTGCATCCCACGATTCCCTTGGCTTTTGTATATGGTAAGCTAAACTAAGCATAATACTGCTCATCCAGTGATCATCTAATAATTCTTTATACCTGTTTTTCCATTTCCCAAATATAGGTGTGTCTCTGTTTAGCTGGGACATTCAACCTCTTTCTAAGAATCTCAGTATTTCTACTGGAAATGCCTATGTCTACTGGACAGGTTATTCAGGAGACAGTAAATACTGACACTCAGATTCTAGGAGGCATAAAGATAAGGAATACTGTGTGCAGTTTTGGGGCCCTTACTACAAGAAAGGCATTGAAGTGCTGGAGTGTGTCCAAAGAAGAGCTATGAAGCTGGTGAAGGGTCTCCAGCACAAGTCCTGTGAGGAGCAGCTGAGGGAGCTGAGGTTGTTTAGTCTGGAGAAAAGGAGGCTGAGGGGAGACCTTATCACTCTCTACAACTACCTGAAAGGAGGCTGTAGCAAGGTGGGTGTTGGTCTCTTCTCCCAAGGAACAAGCGATAGGATGAGAGGAAATGGCCTGAAGTTGTGCCAGGAGAGGTTTAAATTGGATATTAGGAACAATTTCTTCACTGAAAGGGTTGTCAATCATTGGAACAGTCTGCCCAGCGAAGTGGTGGAGTCACCATCCCTGGAGGCATTTAAAAACCATGTAGATGTGGTGCTTAGGGACATGGCTTAGTGGTGGACCTGGCAGTGTTAACGGTTGGATTTGATGATCTTAAGGGTCTTTTCCAACCTAAATGATTTTGTGATTCTATGGTACTCATTTTCCAGCTGTGGACAGCTAGAGGGTACCATGGTACAACATGTTATCTGAGATATGATTCTCCTACATAAATCAAGAGAGAAAAATGATAGATTTTTTTTTTTTATCCAGATCTACAGATGCTTAGTTTTTAAAAAGCCTAGCAGATATTGAAGCCTTGTTCGAAATGCTTTAGGATAACTGGATGATGCTATGAAGTGTGCCTTTATCACAGAACTATCAGGACAGTGTATTTCTGCTTTTTGAAAACTATTGACCTGAAATGTAGAAATATGCCCTGCTCTAGACTTCTATCTCACAACTATTCCTGATTTATGAATGAAGGTCATGAATATTAAAGTTAAAACATGAAGGAAAAAAGGTTATTTGTTCTTCTATGCAGAGAGGGCAAAACTTTAAAGGACAGGCTAAAGGCTTTCCTAACTTTTCGGTCTTTGGTTTGTTTCTAACATGTATACCCAGTATACATTCCTAAATATATATCCATTGACTTCTGGCCTTCAGTAACATGTTCCCAATCAAGCAAATTTTGCCAAGGCTTTTGACATATGATACTGCAGTAATAATGCTGAGAAAATAAAACATCCATTTGTTTTTGTTTGCTGACAACAGAGTTTTTAGCTTCTAATATAGTAATAAAAAGAAAAAAAAACAACTGTCAATGATAAATGGTGGCTTATACATATTGCTACCGCCATGAAGCCTAAA
This sequence comes from Grus americana, assembly GCF_028858705.1. NCBI lineage: Eukaryota > Metazoa > Chordata > Aves > Gruiformes > Gruidae > Grus > Grus americana. The sequence goes on from NC_072854.1 coordinate 43,720,287, forward strand.
GTGAGACAGAAAAACAATGCATCACTGCTAGATTTTTATGTGGGACACAGACATTAGGGATTAAACTACTTGTATTAAACAAAAATGTACGGGCTGTGGGAAGATTCAGTCAGGGAAGAAGGATGACACAGAAGGCAGCAGCAACAGAAGTAATAACAAAAAGCAGAGTAAGGAAAAGCTCCTACTTGGAAACACTCTGTCTTTTAATTAATAAGAGAATCAAATATCAATCCCTTTCCACTGCAATTCTATGGCATATCAGCTTTAGAAGAGCTGTTTGAACCTTTGGGAAAAAAGGCAGTGAGTAATCAATACAAAATACTCTTTTCTTTTTTTTTTTAATATTATGTGAAATGGAAATACCAGTCTCTTCATTCTAATATTGTACATTGATCTAGTGACACAAAGACAGCCAGCAGAGAAATGCATCTGTAGTTTCTAAAGGCTCAGATGTAGCTCACATCATTGTCGATGATGAGTGGTGATGTCTGTCGTGGTTTAGCCCCAGCTGGCAGCTGAGCACTATGTGGCCGCTTGCTCACTCCTCACCTTGGGGTGGCATGGGGAGGAGAATCGGAAGACAAAGATAAAACTCATGGGTTGGAATAAGGACATTTTACTAGAGCAGCAAAGGAAGAGGAAAATAACACCACCACTACTTATAAAAGAACATACAAAGTGGGTGATACACAATGCAATTTGCTCACTGCCTGGAACCCAATGCCCAGCTCATCCCCAAGCAGTGACTACTCCTCACCGGTCAGCCCCCCTTTATATACTGAGCATGATGTCATGTGGTATGTAATACACCTTAGGCTAGTTTGGGTCAGCCGTCCTGGCTGTGTTCCCTCCCAGCTTCTTGTGAAAATTAACTTTAGCCGAAAACCAGGACAATGTCTCAATAATCAAAGGTAATTAATTCCAACCAGCATTATTGCCAGAACTACAGGTAATCTAAGCAGAGATTCCAGAGAACTGGAGCTAACTAAGGAATATTATTATCTGAGATGATTGCTACCATAAAGAGCCAGACAAAAAGTATACAAGTTAAAAAAGAACAAATGCACTTACATATTTTCCCTGATTTTCTTTACAGAATCACAGACTCACAGCATGGCTGAGGTTGGAAGGGACCTCTGGAGATCACCAGGTCCAACCCCAGTGCTCAAACAGGGACACCTAGAGCCAGTTGCCCAGTGCCATGTCCAGACGTTTTTTGAGTATTTCCAAGGATGGAGACTTCACAACCTCTCTGGCCAACCTGTGCCAGTGTTTGGTCATCCTCACAGTAAAAAAGTGTTTTCTGATGTTCAGATGGAACCTCCTGTGTTTCAGTTTGTGCTCATTGCCTCTGGTCCTGTCACTGGGAGCCACTGAAAAGAGCCTGGCTGTATCTGTTTTGCACCCTCTCTGCAGATGTCTATATACATTGATGAGATCCCCCTGAGCTTTCACTTCTCCAGGCTGAACAGTGCCAGCCCTCTCAGTCTTTCCTCACAGGAGAGATGCTCCAGTCCTTTAGTCATCTTACTGGCCCTTCACTGGACTCAATCCAGACAGATGGCATCTCTCTTGTACCGGGAGCGTAGAACTGGACATACAGTTCTCCAGGCATGGCCTCACCAGTGTTGAGGAGAGGAAAAATATTATTTTATTAAGGTAATAAAATAATTTTACAGTGAACTTTACAGTAAAAAAAAATCAACTGCTTACACAATATGGGTATAATTATGTATATCCATGAATATGCATATCCTGATATATTTTTCTTCTGTCATTTCAGCAGTGCCCAGTCATAGGCACAATGACAATTTTACTTTCTTGCTGAAGTCTGTATTTCATATAAAATGCAAACTTTTGATCTGAATATGCTTGACAAAATCAATAGCAGCATTCTGCAAGACAAGGCATTCCTTCAAAGCATTTTCTTTGCTAAGTCTGGATGACAATACGATACAGATCAACAGGCTTCACAGCCTTTGGGTTTCATGGCTTTAATAATGCCACCCAACTAGCAAGAAATATTTTTTTAATTGTTCATGCATCAGGAGAAAGTACAAAGCTTGATAAATAAATAAAGTTTTGGGTTGTTGTTTCCTTGATGTACTGTAAAGTTCACAGATGTTCATTTCAAACAGAGAACTGGCATCATGATTAAAGCACAATGTATGCTATATTATTTGGCTAGAGGTAGAAATGCAGGTGAGTGATATCACACAAAAAATAAATATTGAACAAATAAGTTAGCTCTGAATTCTTTAGAAGGCTGATGTTATGTGCATATTGGGGATATTTGAAAGAAATATGAGTTGGAAAAAACATTTGTTGGTGCTTTCAATTTGCTCCCACTATTGTCTCAGTGAAACTCTCCCTGGCTGACACACAAACGCAGTAAAGGATTGCTTTTGGAAGTTGTACCTGCAGGTACGTACTTCTGCAAATACTTTGTGGACTGTGAACTTTAAAGAAAAACAAAGGAACTTGTTTTATCAGAGCAAATTAAGGGAAGAATTTTAATTTTTGCTTCCAAAGCCTCCAAGATGTATCCCTCAGATGCCAGTGGTCCCACAAGAGGGAAGAATTATTGAGACAGGGATCATCAAATGACAAGTTTTGCATGTGAGGCTAGAAGGGAGCATTGAGTGGATATTAAGGTGTTCTGAGATATTTTCATTTAGAGCAAGTATAATTTTTACTGAATTTAATTGTTGGCCACAGTAGATGCATATATTTTCCCAAAGCCAGAACACCTGCTAGAGATCAAAGTAAAGTATGCAAAGAACACACAAGAAAATCAGCTTCATTAGCTAACAAGGGTCTTAAAAGGTCTCTTAGAAAGTCATGTTTGTGGATAAATGCCAATGGCAGGGATTACTCTTCACTGCAAGATAGAAAGCAAGCTGAATTAAAGATGCATAAATGTATTACGAGGTACCTGTATTTACCTGAACTTGATTCAATAGCCATGTATTCACCACCTGGATGGGGCTGTTGCAATATGATCATGATACTTTACAGCACTAATATCAGTTTTGCTGGTAATGTAATACCTGCATTGCTGACTACCTAAGTTTTGTAGCCTTACCTTTGATCAGTAAGATAAGGTATCATTGCTGCAAAGAAACACAAGCATCACCTGCTTTTGAAACTGGATCTTACGCTACATAGCTCATCTAATCTGCAGCCAAGGCTCAGATACTCATAGATGTTCAGGTACATAAGGTAGGAGTGAGTCTGCCTGAATCTTGAGTCCCACTGTATTTGTTTTTCCTGTCAGCTACCTGTAAGATTATCCCTGTTCCTCTTGTGTATCATCTGAATCACCCTTCTGATGAACCCAGTTCTCCCAGGGTACTGTCTAGAGAAGCTAGCAGGCCTCTGGCTTTGAAGGTTCCTCATAAAGTATTTACTGAATCAACATATTTAAACCTGAAACCTATCAGTGGCACTTCTACTCTGGCATCCTTCCAGCTTTCTTTTTGAATCCTATCATATTAATGGGATTTTCAAATACAAAAATCAAATCTCAAGAGAGCTTGATAATAATTTCATATTGGCTGGGGCTGGCTCTTGTTCTGTTTGACAATCCAGGAGAAACTGTTTTTCATATAATCCAAGAATAAAAGACTCCTTTTAGAAATCACTTATACTTATGGATTTTTATCTTGGGCATTAAACGCAAGATTTACCTGTGATATCAGAATGCCAGTGGACTAGTACGGAATTAAGACCGATGTGGTGTTTCCATACTATATCTGGTCACTTCTTGTTTAAGAAGAAATAGAAACATCACACATGACAATCTGACTGCTTTGGCAGACACTCTCTAACTCGAACTCTGACAAGACATGAAAACTGTCAAAGTATTGTCTGTGTTTACTCTTAAACTAGAAATGACTTAAAATACAGTTTCATCTTTAGAACCAGTTATCTAGTTGGCAGCTCAGAAAGTTCTTTGAAAAATGGTATATTTATTAAGATCAGACCCTTCTGAATCTCTGCATTTCTGCCATATCAGTCAAGATTTAGATGGCCCATATTTACTGCTGTCTTTGAGATACAGCGTAGAGAGCTTTAACATCCTGCTGTTGGTTTTTCATTAAAGCACTAAGCACTATAGCTCTTAGCCTTCTTTCCAATGTTATTTCGCTTGTAGGGTTGTCTTGCATCCACCTAGCTGATCTTTTCAGAACTCTTCTTCCATCAGAGTGAATGGAAGTAACATTTTCTATAATTGGCTTTTCTTGGAAAAGAGGGGCCCATTTCTCAGTGGATAATAAATGCTGTTAATCTTCTCATTCCTCCCATAATACATAGCACCCTCTTTAAAGAAAAGCAAAAAAAATAATAATTCAGGAAAAATAATTAGAAGTGAAATTGCTTCTGAGCATTTCTGTTTCCATGAAAACCTCTCTCACCCTTAGTTTTCTATTGGACATATCTAATCTAATCATCAGCTGTCACTAAGTAATTGAATACCCTTGAGTTTGAACTGTTACAGAGCCAATGATACATGTCTGTTCCTGTTATTTTTGGCTTCAGAAAGAGATGGCTTATGTGTAATTGCTCTAGGTGGCTCAGCATTCAAACTCACTTTGCTTGCCAGCTATATGTGTGCATATGTGTGTGTATATATATACACACACACATTAACACAGTGAAATCAATGATATCAGAGCATACTGCAGTATTTTCTATTCTGTTTAGACATACATTCATGTCTTTTGAATAACTCATATCACAAAACCAAAAGCTCTAAAGTCTGATGATGCCTGAAGGGCGCTTTATCATTCCTTGGTTTGTCCTCCTGATGCTTCATTGCTTATCATCATTCAAAGCTTTGATGTTGAAACCCTTATTAACCTTGCAACCTTGTTGAGGTCCTCAAAACATTTCACTACTGATTTCCAACTGTCTCCATAATCAAGTTCCTGTTCTCTTGTTATGACATCCATAATTTACTTCATATCTCTTTTTTCCTCTTCTCATACTTATTTGAATGATGTTAAGATTTAGGAACACAGAACTCAAAGGGATCTCCCTGTCCATAAGTAGTCTCCAACCCTGCAGGTGATAAGATCAGCTGAGCACTGTCTTAGCTTCACTCCTCCTTTTCAACAAGCCTCTTAGTAGAAATCTGTCCTCCTCTACAGTATCTTTAGGTCTCTTATCACAGTTTCCTTCAAAAGAAACAGACATGTAAAAAACATCTCTATACACATACACACACATGTGCGTGCATGCAAGGTAGTGTAAGAAGAAAATATATAGTGCAACTTTTAAAATACATTGCATCACACCGGCAAATAGCTGCAGATTTCTCCTGACACTTCCATTTCAGCTTGGGTTTGGACATAAAATCTAACACTGTTGCTGAAGCTTGAAGAGATTAGAAATGTCAAGTTTTGTGGGAGTGAATAAACCCCCAAATTTCATGACTGGCAAGCAGGACAGAAACAAGTGTGTCTTCTGGTTTGGGGACCAGCAGGAGGAGTAGATTTCCAGCTCCTAATTTCCTCACAATTTTTGTTGCTCTCCCACCCTGCTGCCAGTCACATTTTGCCCTTTTACTGGTAGAATTTCAGGAGATACTTCTAAGTACTAAATACATGACAGTGTAGAACAAACCTCTGCAAGCCTCTTAATCCGTATGGAAGAAAATCTCTGATCCAGAAGAGCTACAGAAGTTTGTGACATCAAGACTGTTCTCTTTTTTTTTTTTTTTTTGTGTGTGAGTTCTGTGTTAGGCTTGTCTAAGTTCAGTCTCTGATACCGGAGAGCAGTTGGAAACTTCAACAGTTTAAAATTGCATCATGAATTAAATTTCACTGAAATTACTAATGTGGGGTTAGGTAGTTAAAACCAGCAGCAAAACAGGACACGCTCAGAACTATGGAAGTACGTATGTTAAGACTTTATTCTTGCATATGAATATCTTTATATAGATATATTATACAGTACATTATGGAACCATTAAAATCAATTGTATTATCATGACTTAAAGAGCAGAGCACCTGCTCAGAGTGGTCTTAATTCAAATATGCCATCAGCACTGGGATTATCTCCACAGGTTTCGATAGACTGTAGAGGTCTGTGGGGTTTCATTGTTTTACAGTTATCCATACGGAAGAATTTAGCAGGTTATGATTAAAGAAACAATACATTGATTCCTAACATCTCCCACAGCAATTTACCAGGGAGTCAGATTTGAGTCATCCTCCACATCTTGTCCTCTCAGCTGCCACATCTGGAGGTATGAAGAGACTCCTCTGATTTTTACATTCCTTGGGTATCTGTTGCCATTTCTTGACCCTTGCCCAGACCTGCACGTCAGAACTGAATTCCTCTAGAGTGTGGTAGGTAGTCCTCTGACTTCCCAGAAGACCTACATGGATTTAACAGACATGCTCTGAAAATATCTGCTGCACAGGTGAAGGATCACATAACACAGTGGTAGTTACTCCTTTATCTCAAAGGTCAAAACCCTAGCCTTTTATTTAGTACCTTAGTAACTACAGTGGTAGAAGAAAGGGCAGAGAAAAGGCAAAAGGAAGTGGGAGAAGAGTGTTCAGGGATTAAACACCAATACAAGAAAGAAAACATTTGGGCTCTGGGCTTTGCTCTCAGGACTATTATGAATTTTGAATTAAAATCTTTCTCTTTCTCTCTCTTCGTCTTTCCCTTGTCTTCCTCTATCCCAGTTAAGCTTGAGTTCCTCTCTACAAAAAGGAAAACTTCAGCAGGAGAGTTTGAATGTCTGGGAATGTTTCTCTGCCATCCCAATCACTAAGTAAATTGCAACTTGGTGGTTAAACCACTCCTTTGGCACACTGTGGAGGTATTGGATAAAAAGTGGGAAGAGCACTTCACCTCCTACCTCCTGCCATTTTGGCAACTTGGTAATCGTGCTTTGTAATAAACAAGTGTCCTGGTTTCAGCAGGGATAGAGTTAATTTCCTTTCTAGCAGCCAGTGTAGTGCTGTGGTTTGGATTTAGGACGAGAATAATATTCATAACAGACTAATACTTCAGTTGTTGCCAAGCAGTCAAGGACTTTTCAGCTTCTCATACTGCCCTGCCAACGAGGTGGCTGGGGGTGCCCAAAAAGCTGGGAGGGGACACAGCCAGGACAGCTGACCAGAACTGGCCACAGGGATACCCCATAACATATGATGTCATGCTCAGTATATAACTGGGGAAGTTGGCCGGGAGGCAGGGCAGCTTGGGAACTAGCTGAGCATCGGTTTCACATGTGAGAAATTATGCTGTTCATAATTTGTTATTATTATAATTTTTATTATTTTTATTAATATTCCTTTTCTGTCCTATTAAACTGTCTTTATCTCAACACACGAGTCTTACTTTTTTTCCTTTTTGATTCTCTCCCCAGTCCCACTGAGCGGGGTGAGTGTGAGTGAATGGCTGTGTCCCTGTTTGAGCTGCTGGCTGGGTTAAACCATGATGAGTGATCTCAATTTGTTTGACTGTTTTCAGTATTGGGCTTGAAGTCTTCCATCCCAAGAAGAAGGAAATGTCTTTCTGGAACACCAAGCAAAAGCTTAAATCCACAGAACTGTAAGATTTAAGAAGGCAGTAGTTGTGAGGCTATTCCTAGTAGTTAGCTCTAGGCGCAGATGCATTCAGCATATTAGTAGTTTTGAGCTGATTGTCTCTTTAAGCATTTTGTTTAATCCAGACACATAAATCAAGTGTACTGGATTTCTCACTGACACAATTAAAAGTTATAGGGATGAGAGGACATTCCTCCTGGCATCTGTTTCTTAGTGCTGGAAAGCATCATGGCATTTAATTGACCTAATAACCTCAGCCACAGAGCTCATATGCTTCCACACGTAAACTTCATGTGTCAACAGTCATGCTATTACGGATCCTATATTAAAAGGACAAAAATTAACATGGTGACAAAGAGACAATCTAGATTTGCAAATTTCAGCATTTCAGTGATAGCGTGACAATATGTGTGCAATATTTGCCCAATAGTACAACAGAAGGAAGTGTCCCTCTGCATGGTACATATGCCTAGGTAGGATAATAGAGGCACAATACTGAGAGGGAAGGAAGAAACTAGTGAGCTGAAAGGGTAAAGTTGGCTGTGGAAGAAGACCCCTGTGGTACAAGAATACTTTGGTTCATCTAGTTAGTCTAATCACCGCAAAGTAATTACTAGCAATCTGGATCTCCTATTTCCAAACACTAACTCTTAATGTTTAAATTTCTAAGCTGCTACACAGAAGTGTGGACACAGAGCATTGCAGATCAAGAAGAAAAAGCAGCTTTGCAGATTATTCAAAGATAGACAAAGAATAAAGAGCTTAATAGAGTCCTCCTCAATCTGTTCATTGACAGGTACCAAATTTTGGGCACCTAGGGAACAAGCCATACTATTCACAGCCTCACTTATGAGCAATGTTATCTTCTGCTGCTGCTCACATTTTATATAATATCTTCGTGACTTTAAGCACAAGCGAGTTAAACAGACCACTATTTTCTGCAGTCTTGAAGTTAGGCACAAATGTTCCCTCTGTGCCTTGTGTTCATATATCTATCCTTTATTGGATATGCCCCCTGCAGAGGTAGGTGATATTCTATCTTATTAGTATTTTTTTTATGCAATTTTACTTTAACACCAACACAGTAGACCTTATTTTGTTTATTTTCACTGCTTTTTTTGACTTTGTAATGTTGTTTTTACTAGCTTGTGCTGACAGTCTTTAAATCATTGATCCTTTTCATTAAATAAATGAGAAAGCTTTCCATGTTGCAAGGCAAGATACTGGCTCAAATTAGCACCTGATATGCCTATTTTCCCTGGAAAATTATGTGGTTTATTAGGCAAAGAAAGTTTTTCTGTGTTCCTCTGATGGTATTCTATTGATGCCTTGATCATTGAAGTAAATCTTTGGTATAAAGACCAGATATAGACTAAACCAGTTGTTATTAGCACTAGTGCCATCTGCCAGATACTGTAATCCACTGAAATTATTGAGGCCACTTACGTGCTGAAACTAATCTAGATGAACAACTGCAGGACCAAAGTTAAAATTTTACCCATGACTCAACAAATGGAAAATAGCAGAATGCTAAAAGTGGACTTACATGAAGTTCATTATATTTACGCTGTGAGGTCAGATGGGTCCTTATACGCTGTTATTTTCACTCTTTTCCCTCTATCAATTTAGCTGTTCAAAAAACATATGCACAATGTAACTGTGTGCTGTAATTCCTGAAATAAGATATCTGATCTTTAGATATATTTGCATACAGTGAAACATATTTTGAAAATCATGTATGCTGTATGCAGACACAGATAGGAATTGCAGATGAACTGTGGGCATGATATACTGAAGTCAAGCAAGTCTTCTTGTGCAAGTGTGCAAAGTTTGGCCGATAAATAAAGCCTATTCCACAAAGTCCCCTGAAAACCAAAGTCTGGGCACTTTATACGTTTTTGAAGATGTAATTCCATATGCTTTTTTTTGCTCACTAAGTTGAGGATTTATTTTTTTATTTATAAGTATGTTTAATCAAACTGCAATATAAGCCTTCAGGATTTGGAACAAAATACTGGAGTTATTATTACTCAATTTAGTTCTGTGTTTATAGTATAAGATATGGTGAGTTGTTTGAAAAGCTGTTGCAATAAGAAAGAAAAAGGAAATCATAGACCAAGGAATTTGGCATAGATGCAGAGAACTGAATAATAACTGGCTTATCATACATAGAATTTATTAAGGAGATGCCTCAATTCTGCCTTTAGTCATGACTGTGATCATATATATACAGCAATATATATATATCATATATATATATAGCAAAATAGCAGTGAATTTTTCTGCATTTTTTTAAAACAGTTGGGTTATGCTCCTTTCCTATAATTTTCCAAAATGTGTATTTTATTCCCAGGTGAGCATACCTTAGTGCTGAAAGAGAAGGGATGAAATCGCCCTCAAAGTTTTCCTTTCATCCACAGAGGCATAAGGGAGTATCAGACCTTTCCCTTTAATCCCCAAATCTTTTTTGCATGTAATGGAACTATCATATGAGAGTAACTAGCTGAAGCCCATTCACAGCCCATTCATAGGAAAGAATTACAATAAGACAAGCCTTGTTACCTATACTGAAGAGTTAAGATTATATTGCCTTCATTGTTGAGCATCAGACTGAGCAGCTGTGTATGAATCTGCAAAATACTTATTGTAGGAAATTTCTGTGTACTTGACAGAATTGTATAAAAACAATCAAATTTAATGTTTACTAGATATTCACTGTTTGGTGGTGACAGCTTTAATTAATAATAATGCTAAATGTCTTTCCTCATACCGTGGAAGCATTAATTGCAAACACATATTATGTTCCTTGATCTCATCTAAAACTGTAATCCATAGTACTAACTTGTGTACAAATAAAAAGATATAACTGTGTTTTAAGAAAAAAAAAAAGAAACAAGTTTCAGTTACAGCTCTGCAATAATTTTTCATGTATTGATTCAAAAGATCATAATACATATTTGTATTGGAAGTTTAAAATTATGCCACTAACTGTTGTAATGCTTTTCCTTAGGCCTGGACTAAAGCAGAAGACAAGTACAGCTGCTGAAGAATGGAGTGACATAACGGAAGTGATACAGGGTGGAAGGCCTGAATAAAAATTCTAGGACAGAGTCTGACCTTGACCTTGATGGTTTTGACCATCCTCATCTGAATCGGCATTGCTGAACCACCTCCACTTGTGTGGTGCCTTTTGATTCTGGCTGAATCTTTCAAAAATCCTTGCCTATTGAGGAGTTAATTGAGAAAGCTTAAGTTAAGCAGTGCAAAGATTTAATGCACTAATGAAGTAGGTTATCAACTGATATCCTAATTGTCTGAAGTATTCATCTACCTGAACACTATGTAAAAGTTCTATTCATTCCCACAATTGTTAAGTTTTTCCAAATCATGTTGTCTTAGCCGCAGTAATAATTCATTCGGAAGAACTCTGAGACAAACATTATTTAAATCACTTGATCCGTTTACTAAGTTGCTGAAAAATCAACAAGAGCATTGTTTGATGTATCATTCTTTTTAGTAGTATGAGTTGAGTTAGGGAATTTTTTTATAGAAGCCTGGCTACATAAGGACATTGAGAAATAAATTCTACAGTAGAAGGAGCAAAAACAATAAGGAATGTAGTCTGTGTGAATAATTATTTTTCTGGTGAGTTGACTGAAAGAAAAATCCGATCAGATAAGCCAAAATGATTCCCTCCCCCCCCCCCCCAAAAAAAAAACCCAAAATACTAAAGGGAAAAAAACTGGATAAAAACTAAAACCTGGAATATGTTTTTGAGTGATTATAAAATCAAAAATTTCAATTTCATTTCAGGTAACTTTGTCAAAGCAAAGAAATGGAAATAAGAGATTTAGCAAAAACTCACAAAACTAGACAGGAGAAGAAACAGACCCTCAATTTTTACTCAAGGACACTTATCTACAGTGCGCATAGCTCAAGTTTAATTTTCTCCTCTGCCTCAGGAGATATAACTTTCCAAGCAGTATGCCTCAGCTTCTAAAGAACTTGCTGAGCTGAGTAGGCTACTCTCCATCTTTCACGTTCAGGCTGGTCAACGTGGTCTAAAATATTTACAAGTGATTTTGACCAGTGACTGGAAGCTAAGTGTTCTCTCTTGGTATTTCTTCATTGAAATCCCTCAGGCAGCATCCCACACAGCTCTTCTGATTCTCTTTCTCTCTCTAACTGAATTGGTCTTTAATTATTCCACTCAAGGTGGAACAGTTCAAGAATAAGGAATGAATCAGCCATGGCTTCATGGCTCAGTCACTATTATGTGAGAATTTAATTCAAATGACTCTCAGCTCTAAGCGCAGAAGGGCTTAGGCTCGAGGGCAGTTGGTTTTTATGAGAGCCTTCTAGTGCTAGCTTAGAAGATGTTCAAAGGAGGAGAGACTCTCTTAGTTTCTCCTGGTGGATGCCCTATAACACGAAAGAGGCAGGTTCATATTCCTTTTGGCAGAAGAAAAATATGAAGAAGGATTTCTCATAAGTATTCAAAGGATTCAACAGTCAGAGAGGGTGGAGGGTCCTACACACTCCACGTTGGACATAGAAATGTAATCTTGAAAAAAGGAAACTATATAAATAGTGAGCACGTAAATAGATTGAGAAGGCCAGGCCAAACAACTCATATTTTTCAAGGAATAGGCTGTTTGCAACAGAGACTTGAAATAATATAGCTTATTTCAGCCTATGTTTTCTGCAATATTTAGCATTCCATTCTTGTTCTAAATTTTTCTTCTCAAGGTCAATACTTTATTTGTAAAAACATTTGAGATATGACCATTTCACACGGAGAAATCTCAAACGGGTTTTTTGAAAGTGAAATGCTCATCAGAGACACTTGTGGTGGGTTGACTCTGGCTGGAGGCCAGGTGCCCACCAGAGCTGCCCTATAAGTCCCCCTCCTTAACTAGACAGGGGAGAAAAGGTATAACAAAAGGCGTGGGGGTTGAGATAAGGACAGGGAGAGATCACTCGCCAATTACCGTCATGGGCAAAACAGACTCGACTTAGAAAAAAATTCATCTAATTTATTACCAAGCAGAACAGAGTAGAGTAATGAGAAATAAACCCAAATCTTAAAAATACCTTCCCCTCACCCTTCCCTTCTTCCCAGGCTCAACTTCACTCCCGATTTCTCTACACCCGGCCCCCTGAGCGGCACAGGGGGACGGGGAATGGGGGTTGTGGTCAGTTCATCACATGTTGTCTCTGCTGCTCCTTCCTCCTCAGGAGGAGAACTCCTCACACTCTTCCCCTGCTCCAGCATGGGGTCCCTCCCACGGGAGACAGTCCTCCACCAACGTCTCCAACATGAGTCCTTCCCACAGGCTACAGTCCTTCACAAACTGCTCCAGCATGGGTCTCTCCCATGGGGTGCAGACCTTCAGGAGCGGACTGCTCCAGCGTGGGTCCCCCACAGGGTCACAAACCTCCTTCACGTACCTCCATCTGCTCTCGCATGAGGCCCTCCACGGGCTGCAGGTGGATATTTGCTGCACCATTAACCTCCATGGGCTGCAGGGGGACAGCCTGCCTCACCATGGTCTTCTCCAGGGGCTGCAGGGGGATCTCTGCTCTGGCACCTGGAGCACCTCCTCCCCCTCCTCCTGCACTGGCCTTGGTGTCTGCAGAGTTGTTCCTCTCACATCTTCTCACTCCTCTCTCTGGCTATAATTGCTGCTGGTGCGTTGTGGTTTTTTTTCTCCCTTCTTAACTACGCTACCCCAGAGGCACTACCACTGTCGCTGATCTGCTCGGCCTTGGCCAGTGGCAGGTCCATCTCAGAGCCGGCTGGCATTGGCTCTGTTGAACATTGGGGAAGCTTCTGGCAGCTTCTCACAGAATCCACCCCTGTGGCCCTCCCCATGATCAAACCCTTGCCATGCAAACCCAGTACACCTTATGAGATAATGACTCCCAACCAAGTGATACGGAGTCAAAGAGAATCTTCCATAAATTTCAGGAGACTTTTAAATGACATCATATTCATTTTAGGGTAAGGAAATTCCTGAAAATATCTATATTTTAAAGTGGTTTTGTGATCAATATTTATTAAGCGTCCTGTAGTATGAATAGCTTCCATACTTGTATGTAATACAAATATACACAGACTATTACAGATGCTTACAGTTTATTTAATTCAAAATATACCTGTAGAGGTAAAAACCTCAATAAATCAAGAAAAAAGACATATATGAGCAAAATGATAAAGGGAGAAAATAAACTCTCAATGTTACATAATTAAAGAGGCTTCACTCAGAAAAAGGTGTATGCCTTGCATGTTTGTATACACTACCCCTAATGCTGGCTAACACTATACTTTTTACAGAACTGTTCCATGAAAACTGATATTAAAGTCCATTAATCTGGACCTGTATAGCTATGCCTTATTCCCTACAGACTTGCCCCAGAATAAAAGTAATTTCGTTAACTTCCTGGAAAGCAGCAATAGCAGCTTGATACTTATTCCAGTCCCTATTGTTTATTTCCATCTGTTCTCACAGTAAATCAATATTTAATTTTCAATTTACTAAATTCAGACTTTAAAAACCTGTATATTTTTCATCATGTAGACTGGAGAAAACCCCAAACCCTCCTCCCACAAAGTAAAATGATTGGAAAACGCTTTATCAGAAAATGTTATTCCCATTAAAAGAAAAACATAAAAAATGCCTCTGCTTCATATAACGGGACACTGGCAAATTACAATGTTTCCAACATGTTAGAGGTAGACTACAGTTGCAAGATAATTTCACACTGGATTCTTAATTTGGCATTTCTTTCCCCAAAGGGTTCACAACTGTCTTGTTCTTTAAAACATACTAAAAAGACAGATTTTATAAAGCTGTCTATAGAAAGAAGGATCAACAAAGTACAGATGGAAGATGATTTTTTCTCTACGGCATGCAAACTTTTATGACTTATGTGAAAAAAGTGGGACTAACACCATTTCCCACATGGAGATGTACATCTATATTTATACATTTCCGTATTTTTATTTTTATATTCCTTGAGCACCTATACCTGGAAGCAAACATATTAGATTCAGTGAAAGGCCAATCAGTCTAAACCACAGTTTTCCTCTTTAAAGCAGAGCCACCTCTTAACATTATTTACAATAATATAATGTCAGTTTAAGGAAATGACAGCTGTAGCAGCCGGGGCTTGTCTCTCTCTTTCATTACGAGTAGGGCAACCAGAACATCTCTCATCGTGGTACATTTGTTCATACACGCCTCTGAATAATTGAGTGAATTTTCCTTTGACTCTTGGTGACACTGTATTAAGTCCCCCTAACAGTGCCTCCATCTCTAAGGCAACTTGTCCTGATTTTCTAAAAATTTAGGACAGGAAGATAGACTGTAAACAGCTGAGCCTAAGTTGAAATGTCATTTTGTCACACACAGCTTAAAAGACCCTGTTTGAAGAAATTGCACTACAGGAAAGCAAGCTCTCTAGGCCAGCAGTGAAACAGAACACTGCTGTTTCTACCTATACTTAATATACCACATCCTTCACGGGATACATTAAGCATAGGGATTTGATTTTCTTTGTGGGTGAGTTTGTTGGAGAGTGTGGAGCTCAGCTCCTCAGATCTCTAACACCAATAAAAAGGCTTGCCCTAAGTTTGCTATTTCAGGCTGAAATGACTCAGCTCCTTTGAAAAAAAAAGAAGAAAAAAAAAAAGAAAATGAAAGGACAGTGTCTCTCTCCCCTAGGTTTTCAGCAAACATCCCTGAGAAAATCTCTGTAGTCAAAAATAAGGCCTTGAGCACAATAAACTTTCCCTTTTCTTCATTTGTAACTTTAGCTCGCGCTGCCAGGAACAGTACCTTTCTCTCTCTTCCAAGGCAATCACAAGGGCAGATTAATTATTCTAGCTCCGGGCTTCAGATTTTTAACATTCAATAGTGCAGCGTAATTAATGCAGGTGGTATTTACACATCATTAGATTTTATAAAGGTTTTACCTCTCTCCTCAAGCTACCATCCGGCTTATTTGTATGAATGATATCCCTTGCTCCCACGCTTCAGTTCTGGGTATCCTAATTCTGTTTAGCCTTGTAAAACCACTCTCTGCAGAGCGCTTACCGTCATTTATTAACACTCACTTTCAGTCTTTCTCCCCCACCTGGAGTTTAACTTTGAGATCTCACACAGGGTTCGGTGGTCTCCTCTCACCTTCCTTCCTTGTGTTTTCATACTCCATCCCCACACATATTGTCCAGAGAACCTTTGAGTGTGCAGGGATCTCAAGAGATCACTTGGTCCGTGTTCCTCCCTCCAGTTCAGCAACATCCAGACAGCCCCAGGTGGGTGCTTTTGTCGGACATTGAACCATCAGAGTCAAAATAGGTAAGACTGCAAGCATCCAGAACAGAAAAAAAGGACATCTTGGTAAAGATGGTATGAGCTGAAGAAAGCTCACGTAGTAATCTACAAAGACTGTAGCTTCTGTACTTAAATGGGGTCTATAGAAACAAAGTGATTAATGTCATCTTTTTGCTAGGATTTATTCCAGGTACCTTGAATGTTGGTAGGAACAAGTGGTATCAAAATGGATCTAAATAGGCCCAAATTCCCCGCAGGGACTGGAAACACTGGTGAAGAACACTCTCTGTTAAAAAGAACAGTAAAATAGTCTGTGTCCCAGAAGATTCCTAGAAGGAACAGCTCCTTTCCCATGAGGTTTGGTCTTCTGATGGGCAGGTTGTTTTCCCAGCCCACCACACCAACTTTGTCACCCCTCTTGATACATCATTCTTTTTCTGTTTTCTACTGAAGATAAGCTGAAGGCCTTCACCATCAAGGCCCTTTGCAGGTATCTCCACCTTACCTATGAAGCCTTCGCTCATTGCTGAATAGTGAGCTCTCACTTGCAGTCAGCCCGAGAAGTCAGCTTCTCTCTAACATTTGTTAAATTGGGGGGAAAAAAAAAAAAAAAAAAAAAAAGAACTTTGATCCTTTTATCCAAACTCATACTTCAGATTAACTTCTCATAACGTTTGCAAAGCTGTTTAATATCCTCTTTTGCCACAGTGACAATATTTAAACTACAGGTATCTTGATACAGATATTGGCCTTGACTTTGAGAGCAAAGCTTGTATCATGAGTTGGTTTTTAACTCCTCTTGCCCAGTTCATCTGTTGCCCTGGCCTTATACATACTTAGAAAAATTTTGAAGGTAGGGACTGTACCTTTTTGCGTAGGCACAATAAAATTCATGATCCATGACTACTTCTGGTCTATCAAGCTCTCATAAAGTCTAGAGAAGAATCTAGCTATAAATCCATCTATTTACATCTATCTAGGTATTTGCTTATATGCATCTATTCATACATCTAACTAGTCTATGTTAATATTAATATTTACAATTAATATGAAAGACAAGCAAGGTGGTAGGGCATTCAAATTCTACTGGAAACCTGAATCTGAGCTGAGGTCATTTAATCAGTAAGATCAGGATTAATATTGAAGAAAAATTCAGATAGGTCATTTTCTTAATATCTCAAAATAGAGCAATGAAAGTACAACTTAAAAAGAAAAATGAAAGCCTCACCTTGATTTTTTTTAATAAGTCTAAGTCTATGTTCCTACCACAAACATCAGAGGGTGGAAACTTCTGCAGTAGAAACTTAACCCTCTATTTTTTTCTACTTAGCATATTACTGATTAACTGAAAACTTTTAGATCTACACCTCATGATGTTTCCAGTGCTTTTACAGTGCTGCTTGCAAGGGTTCCAAAATACCCAAAGCTATCTACTGGATTGGGCCGGTTTTCCAGTCTTAGGGAAATCTGAAGTCTGAGGGAATCAAATGAAACAGGTCCTGGGAAATATTGATAGACGGGATGGATATTCTTCAGGTGGAAAGCTAGCAGTCTTGATGCTGCTTAGTCAAACAGGGACATAAAGCTTTTCAAGTAAAAGACATAACATCTTCTGGGGTCTTGGCTTGCAAGATCAGAAATAGGGCAATTATTACAGCTTATCCAATATTTTCTTCTAACCTTAAGAGTCAAAAGAAAAAGGGCAACATTGTGACTGACCTGCGTCATTAAAAAAAGAGTTATATAAGCTAATAAATTGCTGCATACTTTTTTCCTTAAGGCAGAAAAAGGAATCATGTCCTAGAAGATACCATGAAGTCACAGCCCCTCTCAGTCAATAACCTGAAAGGGTAACTGATCCTGGAAGTGCAGCCTAGCACTGAGCAATGACTGTGACAGACAAGGGATCTATATACGTTGTTCCTTTTCAGATATCAGTACAGTTATTGTACACTATATATTTTGTTTAAAATATTGTGAGAACAGGAAGCTGAAAAGAAGACTGTATTTATACCTAGGTCCCAGCCTCTGAGTCACACCATACAGCCTTTTGAACAGAAATGACCCAGCTTGCAAAGATATGTTGTGAAGGGGTTGTTTGGGGTTTTTTTTTCAAAGATTTTCTTCAGTCTGTCTCATACAGTGGTTGCAAACCCTTTCCCTGCATGAAAGAGTTATTCTGTCCCAGCCTATTATTTTGCATTTTAATAAAATATAGCCTGGGAGATTGAAAGCCTTTGGGTTTTTTTGATAGTCTCACTAACAAGACGAAAATATGGAGGCATTTCCACCCCATAGCTCTGGTTAATTTAAGGCCTTATACACAGATACTTTCTAATGTCTTGTCTTTTTTTAAATGTATCTCATGTGCAAAATATTTATTAGTTACATATGGCCATATTGTACAATCAATGTGAAGGAGAAATCCCTACTGAAGTCACTGAAAAGTTCAGCCTAAAAAAAAAAAAAAGAAATTAAAAAAAAAAATCAATCATATATGATTGCATTAAAATATTAATGTTTAACAACTAGAGTTTTCTTTTAAGCTAAAAATATCTTTGATTCTTAGACGAAGGAGAAGAAAAAATACCAATGGAAATTAAGTATTGATTTAACAAAAATAAGCAGTTAATACTTTATGTACCACTTTTAATTCATAGATCCACCATCATTTTACAAGCAAAGTCATTAGCACAAAACATGATTTTACAGGCAAACCTCTCCTCCTGAGCCCTGTAAGGAAGGCTCAGGGCTGCACCAAAGCCAGCTCTCCATCCAGAGCCTGGCCTCACAGCCATACGTGTGCTCTCTTGGCAGGGGCAGCAGAGCAACCTACTCATCTGCCTCTCCTGGGTACAACTGAGCATCGGCACAAATCAATCTTCTCTGCAGTTTATCCTGCTGAGCCAGGCGCTGGCATAGCTGAAGTATTGGCATACTTTGTGATAGGCTTTGTTACAGGGCTGGAGACAGTCAGCTGAAGCTGGTGACTTCTTAAACCACCCCATCAAAATTCAGTAGAAGTCATTTTTCCTGAGCCCTGAACCACTGAAGTGAAATGTTTTGGCCAGCATCCCATTACAGATCATTTGAGGACCTGAGAAGAAAATTACAGTCTCCTCACTCTCAAACTTACATTCTGCAGCATAAAATATCCTCTGTAAACTGAATGCTTCTTTCATTAGACTCAGCTGAGAAAATCCACACACTGCAGCCTCCATCAATTAAACTAATTGAAGCAGTAGGTTTAGCCTAGTTCCCCATTCATGACTGCTGAGCAATTGTTGGAAAAAATCAGCCCTCAAGCTTGAAAAACCTTACTTAATTAAAAAAAAAAAGGGGGGGGGTGTTAAAGAAAGCCTTTAGAGACATCTGAAGGTAAATGTCTGAAAATAATAAAATAGGCTATAGTTGCAAAGTCACCATGCTGTCAGGCAGACTAAATGATGTGCTGGAAGAAGCTTACAGGAGGTCTAGGGGTCCTTTGTGATAAATTCTGTCACCTAATTGAAGACGGATTTGGGGTGGTTTTCTTGTCTCTGAAGGAATTCAGCCAAAACTGTTTATTATTACATTTTCTCTGCCTGAGAGGGCTGATCCTCAAGAAGAAGAGTAGTACTATAAGGGGTATTGTTTAGAGTTATTTCCGCCCTTGGAGCAAAGCATATCATGTCAAGTGACAGGGGTGCAGATTCCTAGGTGAAGTATACCTATAACCACTTAAAACATGTACATTTCTTCTGTGCTGTATTAATATAAACTAAATTGAAAACTATTCAGATTATTTTTTCTGAAACTGTGACTATGTATGTCACACAACTGCATGGTTCTTCACTGTGTTTGGATTAGTTTTGAGGAAAGTCTCTCTTTCTCGAGGATACAAAAAATTAATGCATCTTTTTGTTTTTTCCATTCTCAGATCTGGTGTTCTCTCAGATAATACGTGTGCTGATATGTGGAGCTTTTAGGAGCTCTTTGTGAAATAATCAGAAGAGGTTTCAGGCCAGGTCCCCAAAGCAGAGAAACAGCTGTATTGCTTTGGCACACAGTCCTGTTTTTCTGATGCAGTAAACATATTAATTGATTTGTCTTTCAGATTTATTAAATGATTTTATAACCCATCCTACCAAATTATTTAAACAGCCTTTTTCATTTTAGTACAAGTTCATTTGATTGTTTCAGCAGAGTACAAAATTGTGCCTTCAGGCACAGCCTGTTGCGAGAAGCCGTGTGAAGATGCATTGCCTTGTGGGGCTGAAAAAGATGCTTCCTTCCTTACTGCGTTATCTCTCAAAGCAGCCTGGTTGCATTAAGAGGAAAATAATTGATACACATTTTTAGATGGCTGGAGTATATTCAGATTTTACTGCTAAGCCAATTAACTGGCAATTGAGGGGTGTAGAGGTTTGTTTCTAACCCTTAATTGGCAGGTTTCTTACAGGATGGCGATCAACAGTGCTTGCCCAAGAGCAAAGGTTTCTGCTCTGCTTGGTCCTGATACGAACTGTGTGAAGTTGCCAGGTCTTTACTTGCAGAAGTATCACTGAGTCCTGACAGGACAATTGGAAGAGTAAAAGTAAGAAAAGTCGTGGGTTGAGATAAAAACAGTTTAACAGGTAAAGCAAAAGCCGTGCACGCAAGCAAAGCAAGACAAGGAATTCATTCCCCACTTCCCATGGGCAGGCAGGTGTTCAGCCATCCCCAGGAAAGCAGGGCTCCATCACGCCTAACGGTTACTTGGGGAGACAAACGCCATCACTCCAAATGTCCTCCTTCTTCTTCCCCCAGCTTTATATGCTGAGCGTGACGTCATACGGTATGGCATATCCCTTTGGTCAGTTGGGGTCAGCTGTCCCAGCTGTGTCCCCTACCAAATCCTTGTGCACACCCAGCTTACTCACTGGTGGGGTGGTGTGAGAAGCAGCAAAGGCCTTGGCTCTGTGTGAGCACTGCCCAGCAGTAACGAAAACATCTCTGTGTTATCAACACTGTTTCCAGCACAAATCCAAACCATAGCCCCGTACTAGCTTCTGTGAAGAAAATTAACTCTATCCCAGCCAAAACCAGCACAAGGCTAAAAGATAAACTCACATCAGTTTTCACGATCTTAAGCAAAGAGTTAATTTACTTTGGGCTCTGCTTGAACAGCTCAGATTAGCTGCTCATTCAGATTTTATGTTTATGAAAAATCATATTATTCCTGAAAGAGTCTTCCTTGGTCAAGAACATATTATTTTCAGCTCAATTAATTAGCCAATGTTGGGTCCAGCAGCTTGCTATCATTAGAAAGGAGGATTAGACATCCTACTTTTGATCATGGTCAAAATCAACCAGCAACCACCTTTGCGTGATGTTCCAGGTGTCTTCCTGTCCAGCACTTTACACCAAAAATACCCTTTGTCTTTGCCATCACTTCCCTCTTCTCCACTGGACTGTCTACGATTTCTGTACAAATAAAGATTTCATATATGAGAGCCACCCATCTCAGTGTTAACAGCAACAACAATTCCCATTAGCATCTGAAAACATGGGGTTTTTTGGTGGCGAATAGAGATGCTCTACAAGGCCATCTGGTTAATATTTCCTATGCTTGATAAATTCACTGAGAAAAACTTATCACAAAATCAAAACAGAGATGTATAAAGGACCCAACACTGTTATTCACCGAGCTAAAATGTCTCCTATGGCCATAGAAAGGTCACCTTGAAATTTAGAGAAGCAGTTGCATGGCCACCTGAAATTGGCAGTTAGAAAATTAATTCCACAGTCAAGATACCAGACTAAATTAGCATGTTATTGAAGATCCATTTAAGATTCCATTTACTACTCTGAGAAATAATTTGTCATTCCCATTGGTAACCACCACACAGAGCTTATTCCTGACATAACAGAACTCCTTCTGCTCCTCACCAGCAATGTTAGCTGTGACAACCCTGCTTCCACCAAGCCTTTACCTCAAAGGTACCTCATTTTCAGAGCTTTCTTAGATAAGTTCTTGAATCAGGTACCAAATCTTGCTCATTAATCTTGCTCAGTAATATAAATGTAGCTTTATAGATTTTGATGGAGCTACTTGCATTTAAGGTACTAACTTTGCTAAATGTTTCTGAAGTCCAGTCCAGTTGGGCTGTGTTTCCCTTAGGTACAACAGAAAATAATTCATAAGGGCTGAAATGTTAAAATCATATCTGTTTCTGTTTTAATTACCTACCACAGTCCTAATATACAAGCTGGGGATGATAAAGTTTCACTTAATTTGCAGATAGATAACCTGCCCTGCTGAAGGAATTACTTGAATTATATTGAGTTTTAGGGAGAGAGACACACTTTCTTTCTGAAGTACATGCAAAACTCTGAAGCTACAATAATTTAGAAGAAACTGGGAGCTTTGTCATCAGCTTCAGTGGAAGCAAGCAGGATATAATTGCAAAACTGTAGGTACTTTCTGGAGATTTTTTAGTCTGGTCTGACAGAGAAGATGACATTTCATTTCTGGCCTGTTTGAGGGGTTTTTGTTTTTTTTTTTTAATTGTTCTCTCATACTCTATTTTATAGTCTTGTGTTCCTAAATGTATTTTTCCCAAATTATAACTCTGTTCAAAGATGTAATTTATAAGTATTTTATGTTAAATATATATTGTCCAAGTATATGTGCATACTGACCAACAGTTGCATATATGCATGGTGGGACTGAAGCAAGCCTGAGATTTCTTTTCACTTGGTTTCCTCACTGGCTTGCACACATTGCATAAAGGATAACTTTTCAAAAACAATTACTTGGCTTAAGAGTTTAAATTCCATTTTCAAAAACTACTTATGCACTTAAGAACCCTTAGGCTCAGTGACTTATAATGTCACTTGGGCTCTAAGTCCATTTGGAAAAATGCATCCGAGTGCTTTCAAAAATCACAGCTAAAGCCAATTATCTCAGCAAAAACTGAGATTCAGACAGAAATAAAAAATAAGATATTCTAGCAAGAGATGAATGAGCATATTATAGGAAATAAAAGAAAGCATATGAGCTGAAAATTAGGTATAAAAAGCATCTCAATCAATTAGAGAAACTAAATGCAGGGTAACTGAAAGGAGAAAAAATGCTGTGTTGCTGCCACTGATTGGAATTGGCACTGGATTTTTTCAGATTCTCTTTTTTCTTTTTTCTTTTTTTTTTTTTCATTTTTTCCAAATCCTAATTTCCTCTTCACACTGACAAATTGAACTTGGATATATGTGTCAGACAGTTGCTCAATAAGGGCAAGCATGGTAAGTAGTCCTCTTTAGAAATACAGTATGTATGTTTCTCTCACTTGCTAGGTCTGTGCACAGAAGTGGATATTCTTGAAGACCAGTTTCAAGAGAGAGGCTGAACTAGGTGACCTCCAGACATCCCTTCAGATCAAAGTTTCTATGATTGTAAAACCATCCTTGTGTTGCTGTTAGCAGGTTGTTAGCACGGGGCATTGAGGCATTCTCAACACTCTATCTCTGATAACGTACCTTAATTTCACCAAGATTTTGTGAGGGAAAGGATAATAGACTGTGTTGTGTGTATCTGCAGCTACAATAAAGTTATGTGCATTTGAAAATGTATTGATTCCTTTTCTTATAATTAAGAGAAGAATAACAGTTTGCAAATATGCTGCTGGGGGTGTTTGATCCAGGGAAGTCAGATCCTCTTCTCAGGGGAAAAAAAAAAAAAAATTAAAAATTCAAGGATCTTGAAGGACAATAGGAACTAACTTGACAGAATGATGAAAAATATCTGTCTCACACAGCACCTAAGGAGAAGGGAATCAGCACAGCACCTCTGTCGCTCAGAGCTGGAAGCAGAGGAAAAGGAAATAGCATCCTCTCCCCCAGAAACACACTTCACTTCTGAAATACGCAATGCTACCTGTGAACTTTGTTGTGGAATTTTTGGTTGGCTTTGTAGCATGGTACTTGCTAGGAAAGGTCAACAAAGTGAAAAAGACAGTATGTGTGAATTGATGAAAGAGAAATTACAACAATTTGCAAGTAAAAAATACAGAAAATCAATTGGACATGCATATCTGGGCACGAAATTAAGACAACTGTATGCAGAATCAGAGCCATCTCTGTCATATTTCTATGAAAGTGTTACCAGATATTACACTAGGGATTGGCATAATTACAGGTTTCTTAAGTTGATCCAGAAAAAAAAGGATTTACTTGAGCCACATCCATTTGCTGAATTCAGCTTGTACTTTGTACATCTGAAAGCTCTTAGGTCTTAAATTTAAAATGAACTCTCTACAAATGGGGAAGCAGAGTGGAGTCTGTGGATTTTTTTTTTTTCCCCTGGTTAATGTGAAAAAATATTTATGTCTTGAAGCCCCATTATTCTACAGGTGTTATATAGTCTTCCATTTAACTCAGATTTCTGGTGACCCATAAGTGAGCCATGAAACACTGAGAGCACACGTCAAAGATTGTCCTGTTTGAATGAGGATACTTGATACCTCCCAGTCCCTTCACAGAAAATCAGGTGAGTTCTGTGTTAAGAGTGTTGGCTTTCATGGAGTTAATTGGTGACGGCTATTCACTGCTGACACTGGTATCATCACTTTTCTCTTTTCCCCTCTTTCTCAACATCCCCAACCCCCTTTTTTCTTTCTCAGAACCTCATCCAGTAAAAATGATTTTATCCTTTCAATAGCTACATTTTTTTTTCATTTCTGTAGAGGAAGGCAGCTATAAAAGCTGATTGGTTCCCAGTTAGTGTAGCCTGTAAGTTAGTGAGGAGATAAGAATCCTTCCTATCTTTGTAGGTTTGGCAGAAACAGGAAATTTTCATTTAAAAAGAAAATGCACTTCAGATAAAAAGACTGAAATGTTTTAAGGGTTATTAACTGTGTTTACTTCCCTGTCAGTCCCATTACAAGTGATAAAAACTCTTTCTGTTCCAAAAGCCAGAAGGAGAAAAAAATCATCCATAAGTCTGTATGTATGCTGGGGTGGGTATATATCTGTATATGTTCATACTGATTTTTGTCCTGCAGGTTAGACTGCAGCTTTGGGGTGCCTGCATGCTTCCCCCTTGGCAGCCCATAAGGAGGGAGCTGCCCCCCGCTCTCCTCTCCGGGCCAGGCAGCGCAGCCCCGCGGGTGCCGGCAGCAGCCCCCGCCCCGACAGGGTCCGTGCAGCCGTGGGGACACGCGCGGGGACCCACGCCGGGAGGGATGTGCTTGTGACCCACGGGCCGGGGGCAGAGGGGTGCTACCTGGGAGCTGGGGGGTTCGGGCGATGGTGTCTGCTCCTGGGGATCCGTTACAGGGGCCGGGAAATGTGTAGCTGTTTACTAATGCTCTGTGAGTGGCTGGTATCATCATTTATCCATTGTATTGCCAATATTGACCCTGAATATATAGTACACTGATTGCCAGTTAATTATATGTCGTTAATGAGTCAATAAACTTTGATCATGATTTGAATTAAGCCATATGAACTGAGATGTTTTTCTCCCTGCAGCAATAGCCATTGCAGAGCTGCTTTGCCGAGGCAGCAGCTGGAGACGAGTTCAGCTCAGAGAGCAGCGTGTTACAAGCAGGATGCCTCTGGCTCTGCTCTGGCGTGCTGCAGAAGCCAGAACATGCACTGCCCGTCCCCTTGGGATAGGAGCAGCCCGGCTCCTGCAGGAACGTGGCTTCTCCAAAAACCCCAAATCACCCTTTTCGCCCACATTTGCTTCTCGCTCATCTTGCACCAGCACCCTTCCGCATGAGGAGCTGAGAGGTGTGCGCATTTCCTATTTCCCTTTGGTGAACTGATTTGCATCACTAAGCGTATCTGCAGTGGAGTTCCTAATCCCCATCCAGAAGTCTGATGTGTGATTTGGCTAGGGGAAGATCCCAGTAGCCAACTGCAATTTTATTAGCTTGCCAAATCTGAATTTAGGAGACAGTGGTGTGTAGTGACATGTAGGTCATAGCAAGCAGCATAAACCATAACGTAAGAGCAGGTCCTGTTCAGCCAAGTTTTGGGTTTCAGGTCAGTCTGAGTCCTTTGAAGACTCTCTAGGAAAGGATTTTCAGCTTTTAAGGACATGACATATCCATTTTTACTACAATCACAGATCCACCAAGAACTCTGTTGTTGTCTTTGTTGCTGGAAATTAAACCTATGGCCTTTTATCCAGCTTGATTAGAAGCTGTAGGTTGTGACAAGCAAGCAGTTCTATAAATCATGGATATTCTTTTCTAAGCCTAGCTCTTATATAACTAAACTTTGAGCCCTTGCCTTTGTGAGAAATGGTGTTAAATCCTATCATCTGTCGGATACTTTGATTCCAAGGAAGAAAAATCCTTGCTGACTACCCTCTGCCCCTAAAAGTAATGTAGCAGATCCCCAGCATCCTGAGGTGTAACTCCTGCCTTATATGTGTAGACATAGTCAAAAAACAAGAGAACAGACTTCTAAAGCCTTAAGTGGAAAATTAAAAGAATTGAAGAAAGAATAAGTCCTTCCTTAACCCTCACTGCTTTTAAACTGAGCAATGGTTATACAAATCCCCTTTAAAAATGTGATGGGATTTACTTCTGCATTTTCCAATTTGTGCCCTTCTGTTCCTCGGAGACAGCTCAGCATCTTTCACCCTGTTCAGGACTGTCTCCCCATGAATGTGAGATGTCCTTGATATTATCTTCATTGATTCAGTCCTTAAAAAGGTGTCAATAAGTTTAATATTAATGTAAAGGTCATGGCAGTGTCTGCAGCAGCTTTAATTGTTGTATCACTTAACCCCCATACAGAAAAATCTAAATGAGATGGGCCAGAATTCTAACAGCTTTAAAATGCATTGGCAGTTTCAAATAAAGTAAACCGATAACACTAATCTACAGAAGAGTTGATCATGATGATAAAGCCTTGGGTTTGAAGCATGCTGTTTCAATTTCTTTTGCTACTACAATTTGCTGTTTGTGAATATTTGACTGATAACCAGGCAGTAAAGGCTTATAAGTAAATACTGACATAATATTTTATCAGAAGACATTATTCCCTATTCTTCCTTTAAAGCAGTCAGTCATTTCTTCAGGGACTGGAAAGTAAGCTATCTACTAATTTCTAAACTTGAATACAGAATATTAGCAAAGTACAATTTGCCAGATGGCTAGAGAATATCAGCTGATCACTGGGGATGATGTGAAAGTATACAATATTTCCCAATTCTACAACAGCAGGACAACCAATGAAAGAGGACATGCAAAGTCAAATTGTCAATTTTCAGCCAACACTTCTGGACTAGCAGTGCTTTATGATTGCCTTGCTGCAGCTCCTGCTTGGTCTGTATGTGTTTCCAGTTCTTTCATTTCCCTCCACGAAATCACTCTGAAAAAACTCCACCGAAAGACATAAATCAGGCTCAATATCTTCCAGTGAAGAATTAGCACATCATAAAACTCCAGACTGCTTCAAGCCCAGCAGTCTGGTTTGCATACCGTGCCTTATAAAGTAAGAACAACTATTAACCTCATCCCACGTAAGAGTAATGAGCATTTTTAGCATAAATTTAAGTTATAGAAGATCCCATTTCTTTTGAATCTCTGTGTTGTAATAACTTTTTAGCAGTGATGTTTGTAAATCTTTCTTTCTTCCAATATGTGATTCCTGCCAGTATTTCTTATAAATGGAGAGATTTTATATACTGGAGAAGAAGGATATAAGCTCTGTAGTTTTATAACAGTTCTCAGCAGTTTGTCAGGGGAAAAAATGGAAGCATGACAGAAAATACATACTTTAAAAAGTAGCAATGTTCAGAGATATTTAAATATGACTCAGCTCATAAGAAAAAATTCTTATATTTAATATGAATTGACCTTTCCTATTGAGAGTATCATTAGTTCAAAATTGCCATTAACAATACTTAAATAATTGCCTGTTACTTTCAATTTATTCATCACTGCTTAAAGGTAGAACTTGTAGATGCAACTAATGTAGGAAAGACACAATTAGTATAGGAACAGAATGCCATGGGAGATTTCAGGGACTGCAACTTCTATACAGAGTATCTTCACACCACTGTGCGATCAAAGAAGAGTACATGCTGCGTACAGCCATCAGCAGCTGCCAAGCACAGTGAAGATAGAGATGTCGTAGTCTGGGTCTGGAATTTGTCCTTTTCCTTCCCGAATGCAGCTTTTTCAGATGTATGTAGTTGTATTTGACAGAATTATGGCCAGCAAAGACCTTGTGCCTTAAACTCACCCATTCTCAGAAATTCATGGCCTGATCTTGGAGGGGTAAACTCAGATAGGATGATACATAAAGCATAAATTCTCACTCATAGCACAGATGAACAGTGCTGGTTGTGTTGCTTTCATCAGATCAGAGACAGGAGTACACGGGAGTTCATTCACACAAGCAGCAAAGCTTGGAGGCCTCTGTTACTCACCTGTACCCAGGTGAAAGCACTGATGCTCAGTAACACTTCAGTAAGCCAGAGGTAGGAAGATTGAGTGCTGTCCTTGGAAAATGACAGCTCCTAGAAAGTTTAAACCAAGTGATATAGCAGGCAAGGGGACAATTTTAATGGTGTCATGCTTTTGTCAATCCTTACTGACAAAGCAAGGTGAAATCTTAGCCATAACTTTCAACATGATGGAGAGGAGGAAAAGTCACTCTGTGGGGTACAGAAAAGTGAAAGACTGTTGATATAACAAACAAATATGGGAACATCTTCACCTGTCTTTTAGTGTATAATATACCCTGTGCACTTATATACTCTGATCTCACTGGGGTTGTTACTGGCTGAATCACAAGGGGAAAATCAGAAATTTTTTATGCTCTTGGTATCTCATTTTTCTGATCCTTCTGTTGTATCCAAACATTTCAGATTATTATTTTTGTGGATAACGATTTCAAGAGCGATAGCAATTCACAGTGGGATGGATTTTTTTTCCCCTTCACTGAAAAATCAAAACAAACCCAGTGTGATCCCAGCATTTCCTTCTTCAT
Source organism: Grus americana (assembly GCF_028858705.1). Lineage (NCBI taxonomy): Eukaryota > Metazoa > Chordata > Aves > Gruiformes > Gruidae > Grus > Grus americana. The sequence goes on from NC_072854.1 coordinate 43,749,169, forward strand.
TGCTCTGAGAGACAGCCAAACCTTAGCTACGGATGCTATTGATGAGATTCATATATCATAATCAAAAAGGGAAAAAAAAATCTCTGTGTTCTTAGTAACACATTGTAAAATACCAGGATAAACAAAGAACAGCTTAAAAGACCTATTAAATCATTTGTACCACTGATAAAAAGCAAAGACTGTTTAACCTTCCTCTGACACAGAAAGCTGTTCTGTCTCTTCTTTTTGGCAGAAGGTTACTATGGGTAACGAACTAGGCAAAATGCTGGTCTAGTTGCTTGGAATGCAATTTTGTGATAGTATCAATAGTAGAAACGTTATGTTCCTTTTAGATGCAAGTTTCTCCCAGATGAAGGATATAGGCTAGATGCAAACAAAGGGAGAGGACTTCTGAGTATTGCATGTACTCGAGTCCAAAACTACAGCCTTTTCCTCCATTCCCCAACTGATCTGAAAATTCCCTTTCTATGTCTCAAATTTCTGCAGCTGCTCCTTTTGCTACCCACACCTCATGGATAGGAATAGGCATTACATTAGGTGAGTCAATGAGTCAAAGCAATGGTATGTTCTCTCTTTTTTTTAGGAAGAATTCCTGCTCCTTAGGAATAAGAGATAATACGCATAAAACAAGTTATTGCCACAGGTGATGATGTTCTGTGCCTTCCTCAGCCTCAAGGGATTCAGGGACTTACGCAATACATATGTGTGTTCCTCAACACAAAGTTGGTTAGGAGACACCAAGCCCATGCCATCTGTCTCTCCTGTTTTTAACAGCACAGAGGTAGCAGCACCTCCAGGCAGCAAGCAGTGCATGGAGAGGTTTTATCTGAGGTTACAATTCTTAGATTTAGGCGTCCATGCATAGGTGTCCATATACACCAGATGCTTACATTTCCACTGCTGTCAGTGGAATTGGAGAGCAGTTGAGTTGGCCTGTCTCTGAGCGCCTACTGTAGGGCAAGCTTAACTTCTCCAGGTTTCCTTAGCTGTTGGGAGCAGATCTGACTCCATGGGAGGTTTGGAACCTTGGGCACCAGAAGAAAAAAACCACAGGAGCCTCACGGTTACAGCATTTGGCTGGGAAGATGGAGTTCCCACTCCTTTGACTTTTCTGTTTTTGTAGCAGGCACTGTCCAATGTGAGAAACAGGGCTCCCTGCACTTAGAGGGATGCTCTCAGATGAAAGAAGCCAGGCTTTGTTTTTTGTCTTCTTTCATGCCAGTTTTCTCCGCTGCTGTGTCTGATCACTTTCTAGGTGGTTATTAACTGATACGGCTAGGACTCATCTTACACAGCTCTTTTATTCTTCATTTCTTCCCTGGAATAGATTTATAAGCAGTCAAATGTCTCCTATCTGGTAAAAGCAAAATACTTTTCCCTTTAAGTGAAAGTTGCAGACACTTATGACCAGGTCATGGTTTCTAAATCGATTCATTTCAGTGCTGGAACAGCCCCTGAGAAACCTCTGTCTCCTGCAGACAGAACTGTAACTTCATACTGGTTACTCCATTGTGAAAATAGAGTTTTCCAGAGTGAAACTGTTGAATTCAGTCTTTGTTTTAGACCACAAGGATCCTATTTCATGCATTAAGTGCCAAGGAGCTCGATTATTTATTGCTTTATAGTTTAAACTGGAAAATTTCCCAGATTACTTATCTATTCTCGAATACTTGAACAAATGAGGAAAGCAAGGGAAGTTTATTAGAATGAGTAAATAACCAGTGAACGGAGAGTTCATTCTCAAAAAAGTGTGGTCGATATCTTAGATCACTCTGATTCCTTGCCTGGTACATATTATATCTAACACATTCATGTCACCTAGAAATATGGCAAGGATACTTCTTTATTTGCTATTGTGTAGCTTACTGCTGTCCTCCTGTTAATTTGGACTGAGGAGGTGAAAAGAACACAAAACCAGAGAGGCTTGGGAAAAAGAAGTTTTCAGCTAGTATTGTTAATTTGATCATTTGTTAGTTTTAGAATGGTAAATACAAATGTTCATGTTATAGCTTAATCTAATCAACCCTTGGAAAATGGAACAGTTTTGCAGTCATCTATTTCTGCAGAAGGACAATTGTTTGTGCATTCTTTTTTCTTTACCAAGAGTGCTGGTAAAAAGGAAAGGCTTCTCTGCAGAAACAGTAATACTAACTTGCATTAAGGAAATGATCTTTAAAAGCACCTATCTCTCATTTAGATCATGGAAAGGAAGAAGTAGTTTAGCTAACACAAAAAGGTGTAAAATACAGCTCCTACTGTGGGAATATCAGCTTATTTTGGTATGTTCAGGATTCATATGAGAAGCTATTTTAATTCATAATGTGTATCTACAAAACCCTGGCTGCGAGAGCAGTGCTGACTCATTGTGCATAGCTTATGGCCAATCTGGGCAGACACATCTGCTTTCTGAGGGGCACAAATGTCAAGTTTAACAGAGACTGGGGTTGTTTCCAACCAGCACCAACTCTTACTATAAGTAGGCTTTTTCTTTGCCTTTCATCCACAAGGATTTTACTGTCTGGAAACCTACAACTGCCTGCTCAGGGCATTCTCCATCTAGCTGCTCCTCTATTCTAACTGCTGCTTCTGATTATAAAATAATGATGTTTCAGACTTTATCCAGAGGCCCAAATGGAAGCTCATATTGAGCCTAGGTTTGCAAAATCCTTACGGACCCAAGGAATTCCTTCTTTTACAGAGAGACACCGTATATTAGGTGATGTAAATAGATAAATCTCTTTGGTCTCTTTTCCGGAATGCTTTCAGCTGTTAGAAAACTTAGCTACAATGGAAAATATCTGCATATAGCAATTTGATGAGACTTTTATATTAAATCACAAGAAATGAAAGCTAATGATTCAGGAAATGACCGGCATGGTTTTAGGAATTATAATAATCGATAGTAATTAGACTGATAGATGCACCATCCTGAATTGATTAGCCTCTTTCAGTGACCATTTATGGCAGAAATACCAATGATATCTACTGTATAACAGAGAAAGATTAGACAAAAAAATTACTGCTTTGGAGGACTTCAAAGAAATCCTTTATCCTCTGTTCACTGAGAATTATATTAGGGTCATGGTGATTACAGATGCTCCATCCTCTTACCTTTGAAGAACAAAGTCCTTGAAGGATTTGTGATGATGTTTGTGCCCGGTTGAATGAATGCAGTGTTGCCTATTATACAAAGATTATTTCCCTTTCCCATAGAAAGAACATAACAGCTAGGCAGTTGACAAGGAATCACAAAGTTATTAGTAACCACCCAAGGTCTCCCTGACCTACAGACGGGCATGCAATTCAGTTTTCACTCACATACTAACAGTGTAAAGTGTTCCCAACACCTGCAAAGCTGATCCAGCCTGTACATATTCCCCTTTCTGGTATTTCTCTGGACTCCCTCTCACCCTAGTATTTCGTCTCCCTGGTGGCCCCGAGATTTCTTTATTTTAATTAGCTTTGCCTTCTTTCTAAATTTTGGTATGATCTTTTATCTCATAGGTTGATCCAAATTCCCTTTTTCCCTTGATTCCAGAGAACATAGTGAAGGGAAAGACAAATTCCCTTACGTCAGGTTTTGTTGCCCTGTTATGTGACAGTGCTTTGTTGGGAGCGGTGCCTCAGGAGCCTAAGGACACTGAGTAAGGATACGGTGGAGTTCATCTAGCTGAGAGCTGCTGGCAGGGGTGCAGAAGGATCTGCCTGCCTTCTCCTTGGCCTTTAGGTCCCATCACCCCTTTCCCCAGAAATGGATCTTTTCTGACTCCACCTTTAGCTGGCTCACCAACAAATTGGTGGAAAAAAATCTAATGAAAATACTGAATATTTTTTCTGCAGTTTAGCACTCTAAACCAGCTCATTATGAGGTTGCACGAGAGCTGAGAAAATGGAGATGGTGGGAGTCTGCTGACAGGGATAGCCCAGGGGTGGGAGAACTTCACTATCAGACACGCTCAGCCTTCTTTGCACTTGGAACACGATGCTCAGTTCCTTTGACCTTAGAATAATAAACCCTCACATATTAATAAAGTACGTAGTAACAGGGATTTTACAAGGGATTTGATACGTGATTAAATTATTTCAGTGAACTATTGCATTAAGCTATTTTACAATGCTCAGTTTTCATTTAATTTCATTTCATTTGAAACTATGGCATCTAGTTATATCTTCTATACAAAGTCTGTAAGGTAACTTTCACAGGAGTTTATATAAGTTGCTAGATTTTATCTCAAAACTAACACAGATACTCAGGAGTCCCGTGGATCAGCTTCATAATGTTCATTTATTAACCAAGAGCATGGAAAATACCATCCACTTTCAAATACAAATTATATCTCCTCCCCGTTGCAAAATATCAAATTCTCAAAATGGAATAAGCATGTCAAGCACAAAATTAAATTTTGATTTACATATTTTCCAGGGAGCATCACTCTTCATTAATGAAAAACAATATGGCTAAATCCTCCTTCCTTTTCTCATATGAGTAATTGTATTGTGGACTTGCTCTAACATACCTGGAAAGATTTACCATGATTTCCAAAGACCCTGAATCAGTCTCAAAATTAGTATTTTTCTTCTGCAAGATCTTTTGGATTGAGCAAGTAGTTAGAGCTTTCAGTCATAAAGAATAAGGGACATCATATATTTTTAATCTGTTCATCTTGTGATATTTACCCCTAAACCAAAGCAACCCTCAGCCCAGCCTTAAGGAACAGACCAGAGAACACTACAGAGTATTTGGAAATCTATAATGTTTGACTGTAAAAAGTATTCGTATCGCTTTCCCTGTTGCTTGAGTATGCAAAATGCAGTGACAGAGAGAGGAACATTTCCCGTGAAATTTCTAGAGTTTCTGCTCCTAGGCTGGTCAGGAACCGAAAGAGGCACCTTTACATTCACAAGCTTTCCAAACAGCAACTTGAGACTTTAGGTTTGTTCTCACTGCAGTTATTGATAAGGAAATTACTCTTGATTTCCACATGTTCCAAAAGCAGAGTTTGCCTTACCGATTTCAGAAAGTGTGTTCCTGACTTGTGCTTTTGTGACTGAGAGACAAACAAATGCAATAATTTTTGTTGTCTTTTACTCTTCTTGCTTCATGCAGTCTATACTTTTTCTTTCTTCTTGCGTACAAAAGCCTAGAGAGCTGTTTGAAGGCAGAAAATGTTTCCAGACAAGTCAGAGGCAGAGAAGGAAATAATAAACATCAAAAACTATACAATGTCAGTATGATCATTTCATACCATCACTCCAGACTTCACTGCACTGCCAGACACTTTTACAACTGTGCCGACTGACAGCATTTCAGCACAGTTACAGATTGTTTATTGGACCTCCAGCTGTTCTGTCAGAGACTAAATAGAAAGAAAATTATAGAATTGTATCCAATTCTTTATACATTAAATATTAATTCTTTTTTGCAGTTAGTATTCTTTTAAGATCTAATCTCACCAACAGAGAAGTTCTTTTATTTCCAAGGGAGCCACTGTGTGCAGAATGCAACTATTGAAACACTTTTGTCCTTTAAGTCCTACGGTGGATGTGCTTATGCATTTTGCTGCATACAGGTGACCGTGTATAAGATTTGGTGGTAATTCTTCCTAAAACACAAGTCATGCACTTCTTCATTTCGTTGAATCGTTATGCCCTTAAGGAGGCAGTGGCAGCTACACAGGTTGTAGGCACAGATCTAAAGGTCACCGATGACAGCCGGATACTTACTACTTTCATCCTCAGTTGCAAATTATCGCTTAACTGCCTTTTGTGCCCTTGAAAATGTTCCCCATAAGTGTTTTGCTGAATCAGAGTCTATGTGTGGTCTAGCTCACTTCATACTGTACAGGGTGAAGTCTATAGCTAAAAGCTTTGCAGGATTAAGAAAACAAGCATTTCCTGATACACCAGCTCTTTTTCTTTGCTGTCTGTAACTTCAGTGAAGATTCCAAAATGTTACCTGTTCCAAGAGGTAACAGAGACTAAAACTGGTATAATATAAGAAAAACCTTGCGGGACATTGCAGATACACATTGCTGATGGGGAATCTCAGGAAACAGAAATAGTTTGCCAGAATCAAAGGAGTCTTAGTGTTTTGATAGTCTTGTTAGGGAAAGAAAACAGAGGTCATCTTAGTTAGTCGTCAGTGACTGATCTTTGTCAATTACAAAAATGAGGAGAGGTAAAACGTCACTGCAATGAGCAACAGTTGAGGTCGTGACATTCCTGCAGCCCGTGTTTGTTACTTCTACCTACCTGATCAGCTCCTGGAAGCTGCGGGGTCAGGAAGCCTTGAAGACACCTGACCACTTTCAAAGTTCAGATATTGAATAGATGTGAACAGAATATCTGAATAATTAATTCACAGATAAAGACCTGATAACAATATTTGTAATAGGGAAATATATATGGTGAAGAAAGGACAAGACTGAAAAATTATTTCTGTAGCAATAAAAAAGAATATTCCCTGCTTTTGAAGACGCTTAGTAGCTGTACTTTCCCCAGTACTGAACTCCTCTTCACTGATGCCTATTAATATTGTTGCCATTATTCTTTTCCTGATCATACGCTGACAATCTCATCTCCTTCTCTTTCTCCATGTCCTACTGTGAGGATCATTTGGCATTTTACACCCCTTGCAGATGTCAAAGCCATCAAATAGTCACAAATGGCTTGTCTCTGTTTCATATTAATTATTTATGATGCACAAACATCATCCCATACTTGAGATTTTCTTAATCTGTGGAGCGTATTCATATAAGCAGGGCAAACTGCATTTCGCTGTTATAAATTGCAGATCCAGAGTCAAATGGGAGGTGTTTTTTCTTTCTTCTCTGCCCCCAAAATGGTAATATTCATTGGGTTTTGTCATATTCAGACAAGCAGTTTTGATCTCCAAATTTGGTTACTCACCTCCAGTTTGGTGTATTTCTGCTCGCTGGGTCTAGCAGACTATTTACTTCTTGCAGTTGGTCTCACTATCATTCTTTCATCATTCATTCAAATTTACTTAATCTTATTAAGATATCAAATAAAGTTTCTGAGTAAAACTGCATAGTAAATGTTCAAAGCAGTAAAATATTAGCAGTGTTTTCTCCTTGTCTTGTTACATTATTGGCAACCATAGTAATTCAAAATATTATTGCATTAGTGGTGACTTTTGTGGACATTCCCAGTAGAAATGTAACCCACTATCTATCATAATTTTTATTTGTATTATATGAACACAAAGTGGTATGTAGTATAAATACATTCTTTAAAAAATGTATTATTTTAAAAATAATTATTGTAATGCTGAGTATGTCATCTCAAATAGAAAAAGGGATGAAACCATCATGTACTCATTAATACTAGTTGCTTCAAGACAAAAAGCTCAAGATTAGTTTTTTTCTAATACTGTTTCTCAGAGCATCCTAGAGCCCTGTTTAGACATTGTTGGCTTGGAATCAGTGTTTTAAGGCAAGGAGTCTAAGACTAAATCTCCTCTGCCTTATGCCGGGCCAAGTACTACTTAGAGCAGTGAACAATTAGTGGGCAGAAAATGCAACTAGGTGACCATAACAACATTTTAGACTCCAGTTTTGCAAAAGATGGAGCGGTTTGTAGTTCAAAGAATTACAGAAAATCCTTCTCCTTTCCTGCCAGGGTTTAACACCAAGCACCATGCAGCCACTCCCTCAGCTCTCCCTGCAAAAGGGATGGGGAAGAGAATGGAAAAAAAAAAATTGTGGGTTGCGATAAAGGCAGTTTAATAAGAGAACAAAGGAAGAGAATTATAATAATAATAATAGTGGTAACAATAACAACAATAATAATATATAAAACAAGTGATGCACAAATGCAATTGCTCATCACATACAGGGAAAAAAAAAAAAAAAAAGGCTTATGCCCAGTCTGTTTCCGAGTAGCAATCCCACCTCCTGTCTTGCTTCCCCAGTTATATACGGAGCACAACGTTCTATGGTAGGGAATATCCCTTTGGCCAGTCTGGGACAGCTGTCCTGGCTGTGCTCTCCCAGCTTCTTGTGCACCTGGCAGGGCGTGAGAAGCTGAAAAGTCCTTGGCTTAGTGTGGACACTACAACTACCTAGCAACAATTAAAAACATCAGTGTGTTATCAACATTATTCTCTAATCTCTCTACTAAATCCAAAACACAGCACTATACCAGCTACTAGAAAGAAAATTAACTCTATCTCAGCTGAAACCAGGACATTTCCATATACCTTAAAAGCCTAAGGATAGTGTTGGTAACCAAAATTAATTACAATAACAAAGATCTCCTAAAGCTAACATATTCTTTTTCTTCACTTCAATCAATGTTACCAGCCTAGCTAATAGTTTTCCTCATGGGGATTTTTGGTATGTGCATACTGTTGGTGCTCTCCAAACCATATATCAGCAAAGGGCTCAAAAAATTGCAAGATTTTAAGAAAGGGAGGATAGTTCATCCTACCAAACATGCACAGTTTGAAAACTTGCTAAAATTCTACTTGTAGGATTTATCACAGTGGCACTTAGGTTTATTCACCCAGGAGGGGGTCTGTGGCATCTCTTCTACAGTACTTCTAATTTTTCCCTGACCTTATCCTAGAGAGACCACTTCAAAGTGTGCAGGTCAGTAAAACTGCTCGTCCTGCAGAGGACTCAGTCCTCCTGCAGAGCCTGCTAAGCTAGTGCCACTTGTGATGCAGTACTACACTGTACGGGTGGGTTATCTTCAAAGAAACTGGCTGGAATCACCAAATTCCATGTAGATTCCCATATAAAGTCCAAAGGTAATAAAGTCAAACACAGAGAATCATATTTATTCAGATATTGCCTTATCCTGGATGTGCATATTCCCCTTATATGACCCTGCACTTTCACTTTTAAGTGTCCCAAGCATCACTGGCTATGACTTTGTACAGGTTTACTCCACCTCAGCCGGAACAACTCGGCCACTGCAACAGGCCAAGCCATAGCAGAAATAAAAAGCTTTGCAGACTGGTCCTCATAAGATTTCTTTGGGAATTTCTATGAGCTTGAGGTCTTCAAGCAAGACAGCACTCACACTGTGAATGTCAAACTTTCTGGGATCTCAAACTTGCTATCGAAATGTCTGCATCCTATAGTTTTGCAGTGCAGAACTATGGTTTACCTCTGGCAGATATATCTGTTAAACAAGAGAGGCACTGCAACTCTTCACTGTGTTTCTGCTACCTAACATGATCTCATGCAGTTTTCCAGGCAAACAAGCTATTGCAATACCACCTCACATGTCCTCCTCATGCTGAAGACCTGCCTTTTGCAGGTACATCCATACCCACACAGTACAACCGGCTGCTATCAGAGTGCAGGTGAACCAGATACTCATGCCAGAGAGTAAGTATCAGGGTAAACATACCTATTTTGTAAATTTTGATGGGATTTACTCACAGACATAACACCACTATTAAGTTTTTCTGCACTGTTAAGACTGGGCATGCCTAAGAACACAACAGAAAGCCAAACTGCAAATAAGCAGGAAATTTCTAGGTCAAAAATTAAGGATCATTTCAGGCCAAGCACCTTCCGGATAAAGCACTACTGGATTAAGGTGTGAATTTTCTACATTTTAGATTTAGGCATACATTGTCGACCTGCTTTCCGTGTAACAAAATCTGTTGTGGAGCTGCTTTTTTGTCCCTTTTGAAGCTTTAATATAGAAAACTATTCTCTTTACGAGGAAACCATTACCTGGAGAAACAAAAATTGCCCTCTCTATACAGCATAAAAGGAGGACAGAAAAGTCCATACCTCACCTTCCCTGTTTTTTCACAGCCTGAGCCTACAGCCTTATGGTTTGAACATCCAGTGTGGAGCATAGTCTATAGGTTTGTCAAGCAGTGATCTGAATCTCAGCTATCCTGTTTCTAGGGCCAGGAGACAAACTACTATTAGGAGTTCAGACAGACTCCTGTGCTGTCGTTTCCTATTGTTTACCACTAATGTTGTTGATCTTAATGCTTCACAGCATTTAATCTTGTTAGTGTTACACAGTATCCTTGCCTGGTCTGCAGAGACATTAACTCTTTCAGGAAAACGCCTGCACATTTTAGTCCTTATTTTGTACAAAGTGGAGCATATAGGTTGTAAAAAATGAATAGCCAACAGTCGAACAACATTTTGCACGTTTATGCCCATTCTTGTACTTCAAAGGGTTTGTAATTATGTCTTTTCAAACTCAAGAAAGCTGTGGAGAAGGTAATAGGAAATTGTATCACTGTAGTTCCTCATTGTATAAGAATCGGTGATGTAAAAAGAATGATCAGGTAATTGCCCCAAAATGTTTGTCTCATCAATGCCTCAAATATTAAAATTTTCATTTGAAGTGATGAACATAACACAAAATTATGCACATAAGCAGGTAATGGCATGTAGCAGAGAAAAAAGTACTCCTTCACAGCCACAACTACAGCAGCATCTTGCAACAAAATTGCTATTTTATAGGTATGATATTATTCAATTAAAAAAAAATAATATCCAACTACTTCTAAATGTCATTCAGCATATAACTGTGCTGAAAACCACAGTATAAAAAGCCAAGAATGTGGTCCTGTCTGTGTCCCTAACTTGAACCTAAGTGCCAGGAAGGGATTTGGCTTCAGGTGAAGATACTGCCATCAAGGTATCTTTACATGGGTGTCTGCATATGAGCTAATGTTTGTGCCCCTCACTGGCAGAGATCTAGTCAAAGGAATCACAATGACTCAACTAGTGCTTCAATAGCCACCAGTATTTGATCAACTGAGTTGCTGCCTCAGCTGTATCAACAAAGAACTAAACTTAGTTGCCTAATCGTAACTACCTCATACCCTTTTGGGTGCACTGCAACATCCAACCTGGCTTCTGCTCACCCCTCCAAAAGACACAAGTCTTTGCTCATCCTGTGCTGAAAGCTCAGAGTGCTTCCAATGGCACAAGGTGCCCATATTTAGACAACTGCAAGTTATTCTTATATCTTTATTAATTAAAATAGTAATCGTGTTTTATTCAGCTTAATGTTTGTGCTTCAGTTTGTTGAGGCGTATCTTTCTCCACTAATCATATGAGGAACTTTGGCCGTTAGTTAGGTTTTTCCTTAGGCACCAAATATTTAGGCTTAAGTATCTTCACTGTGAATAAAAGAACAAAAGATAAAATCATAGAAACTTGTCCACCAGATCTTATACTTATAAAGGTTTATTTTAATGCAATGAACATTAAAATAAGTATCATTTATTTTATACTACTTCTTGCTAATACAAATACATGAATACATAATAGATATAAGACCAATGGAGACATTCCTTGAAGAAAAGCACAATACGAAATCCATATTTCATATTGGAAGAACCAAAAATAATGAATCATGCAGCAGAACTACATTATGACTCCTCTGAAGGGTATGGACATTACATTGATTGTACACATTCACTTCCTCTCCTTTGTTTTATTCATCGCACCTTTTAGTCAGAGACAAATTACAAATGATATTGAATCTGTGCTGACATTTGGCTGTTAAGGGGTCTGCACCAGTAATACAGGACAAACTCTCATCTGGGATAATTCCGTGAATGTCTAGCAGAAGTGAAGTACTGAAATTGATTTTAGATACCAGTATTAGTGACATATGTATTCAGTTCAGAACTTGATTCCCCCTAACCGGAGGATGCAGCCAAGGCCTCTCCAGGACTCTGGCTCACTTTGATAGCACAATTCTCACTTGCACTGCAAGCTGGGCAGATTCAGAAACCAGCTGGAGGAACAAAGGTACTGTAACTTACTTTCCTTGCGGAGCTCTGACCCCAGGGACTGACCACACTGATAATTAAGATACTTCTTGAGTTGCCTTGCACTACTCATGTGAGCTGCTCTTCCCTACCACGTCATATCCCGAGACCTGCACAGTGACCAGACACCTCGTGTTTCTCAGTTCTTAAGCAGGAACTCGTTAGGAGTCAGCCTTTCTCCATCCTTTCGGAGCTGTTTGTAGGGGCCAGACTGGAAGGACGTGTGTTGGAGAAGGGCTAAAAGTCAGGAAAAAAATCCCTATGGGATACCTGTTAGTTGGCAGTTGCACAGCCTAATATATTTTAGGCATTCTAAATGTATCTGAAAGGTAAGTAGAAACACAATAATTCTTACATGCTTTGTCTGTAGAATTTGAGTAGCTACCTATAACAGCACTTCTAGTGCTGAGCTATTAGATACTGTTAGGCATCTATTACATTTCTTTAGATACTCAGACATCAAAACTATGTGTGGCTTTAAAAAAAAAACCTTAATTTTTTTTCAGATTGTCTGTGCATTCTAATGAATAGAATATTGCAGTATAATCACATCTCTGTTATTAATTACAGTATTAACCTTGGCCAAGGAAACACCTTTAAAAAAAATGTTTTCATGTTTCTGATACCATCCTACCATATTCTAATTAGACAAAAAAAAAAAAAATTCAGTTATGAAAACTCTGGCAAAGCTATAACAAACATGACATATTATGGAGATGACTCTTCTCCTCTGAAAATAGTCCATAACAAACTCCCTCCCTTTGTCAAGAGCCTGTCAGACTCTTTGATAAGAAATATTCATACTATGATTCTCTTCTTTATTACATTTCCATTTTATCACTAAATAGTCTATCTTCCCCCCTTTCATAATTGTCTTAACAACACTGTTAGAACAGCTGTGATTGCATGTATGGCAAAGTGACATTAGGAAAATGATTTGTGTGTTTCTAGAATGTTTTAAGGAAATTAAACTGTTGGAAAGAAGAAAAATGAGCTACAAAAAGCTGGTGTCAAGGCCCCAAGAACAGTGGTAGGATTTGATTGCTCTGACCAATTGTATACTCAGTAAACAATACTGAGTTATGTTTTTCTTTTTTGATATTTAGGCATTTCTGGATTACAATAGTTAGTAACATATATACAGGTACTTTTTTTTTTTTTTTTTTAGACTAAATAATAATCTTCTCTCTTGAAATATTTTTGCTAGGTCTGGCACCACAGTGAATTCTTCTTGATACCCTCTCTAATCCTGATTTTTGTATTCATTCTCATGAGGAAAATTATTTTGCCCTATTTCACGTTGTCTGTCATTTCTCCGTTACACAGTGCCAGTTACACAATAGCAGTTAGATTTTTCAGCTGCAAATAGATAGATTACAGATGAGAGGCAGAAAGGATGCCTTTTGTGAAACGCGTAACTTCTTACTGCCTTCTCTCTTCATCAAAGCTATTAGTCTTCCAGTTAGCCTGAGTGACAACCTCTGTGCATCATACTCATTTTCTATTCTTTTGCATTTCTTTTGTTTGTTTGTTTTTATTTCCCTTCAACTCATTTGACACTTGTACAGTCTTACGGGTTTTTCTCAAATTTAATGCATATGCTACACTTTTTGGGTTTTTTACTTGAAGCTTTTACAATCCATGATAACTGTTTTACAAGCAAAGGAGTCAAAAGATATTGATATTAGCTTAGATTACCATGCCTGTGTATTTGCCAGAAATTCCACACCAGAGTTTTGCACATTTCTCTGTACATGAATTGTGAAGTCCCCACTTGAAAAGCACACGCAGCATTTCCTTTCTCATCTAAAAATGTATAACATCTCTGGGGCATCTCTACCAATTGTAGAGATAGGAAATAGAATTAGGATAGTATACTATGTTTTCCATTTCTTTTACTTCAGTGTAGCAGATAAAAATAAGGAGGAGCCAATGATTTATGGCGTTATAGTTGTAGCACTGCTTCCCTAGGCTGCATATTGACTATATTCAAAGCCTAGTTGGTGGTAGCAATGGCAAGCACTTGTCTGAAAATTAAAAGGGGTCACATTATTCACTCATGTCCATTTGTCTTGCTTCATATATGTTCAGGTGTTCTTAGCCTGTATTGATCACCGTATTATTCTGGTGTATGTTAAGCCTGGAGACTACGTATGTGCCACTTGCTGTTTAGTCATAAGTCTAGTGCAGGATTAGCTGCCCTACCGGACCAGCTTTTCTGCAGGAAAATGTTAAAATATGTATGTCGGTATTTTAGAAAAGGTGAGGTCCAAAAACCGTGGTGTGCACTCATAACGGAGTATGATCATGTTTGAAACCCTGTTAGTTCTCAGGTTAAATTATTAGTTTGTGTATAGTTTGTGTGATGATCTGTGGACAGAAACATTACGTTCTACAGGATTTATGTTGTATCTTTTGCTGCGCACAAGAAATGATGGAATTGGGGAATATTCACCCCTCCCCTATTTTGTCATATATCTTTCATCTTAGGAAACAGCAAGTAGTGCTGTCAGCTCTATTAATAACACAACAAATTTTGATGACATGTGCGTTAAAAAATTTCTCATGGTCTCCTGTAGCAATATTCTGAAGTCTTCAAATGAGTTTCCATTTCCCTTAAAATTTAGTGGGAAGAAGCCTAATTGACTACAATTGGTATCCTTTTGTGTTTACTGGTGCCCAAGAGAATGAGAGCCAGTAGATAAAGAAATTTAAATAATAGTGATAGAAATATAAACGAAGTATTATAATAGGAATACTTGATGGTAAGGAAAGAATTAAAAAAGAGAAAGAGGAAGAGGAAAATGCTAGAGGTAGGATAGGTAATTTGAGGTGATTCAAGACAGAAGCTTAAGGGAAGAATTTGAGATGGAAGATGGTGCAAGGAAAGTCTGGAAAGACAGAAAAGTGTTAGGACAAATCTCCAAGCACTGGAGAAGATGTCTATGTGGTTGAACATACAGTTAAATTTGCAATGACCACTTCACTATCAATGCAATGTAATCAAAAGCAATGGTTCAAAACACAATTAATGGGAACATCCTGTGACTATACTTTGACAGCTAACATAAGACACAGTTGTATAACCAGAGCAGCTGGGATAGAAGTAGACGGAATCAAGGCTAGATCTGAAAAATATGTAATCTAAACAGACATAAAAAGAGTATCTTCATTCATGGAGACAAACTTTTTAATAGGGTCTGTTGTGATAGGACAAGGGGTAATGGTTTTAAACTAAAAGAGGGTAGATTTAGACTAGATATAAGGAAGAAATTTTTTACAATGAGGGCGGTGAAACACTGGAACAGGTTGCCCAGAGAAGTGGTAGATGCCTCATTCCTGGAAACATTCAAGGTCAGTTTGGACAGGGCTCTGAGCAACCTGATCTAGTAGATGATGTCCCAGCTCATTGTAGGGGGGTTGGACTAGATGACCTTTGGAGGTCCCTTGCAACCCGAAATATTCTATGATCTTATCATTTTTCTGTTAAAAATCAGGATCTGAAATACCATGAGATTAAATAGCTTGCCTACATTCAATTTAATTTATTTGCTATGGCAAATCTTTATTAAGCATTTTGATCAGCCTTTATTAAGCATTTTGAGCATCGTGATACTTTTTGTATCCCATCTAGCAGAAATTCTATATGGAGAAAAAGCGGGGGATAGCGAACTGGGCAAATCTATCTAGCAAGCTGGTAGATAGAAAGGTTGGAGCATCTGTGTGAATTCAGAAGTCATCTTCAGTTGATTGCCAGGCATTTTCTTTTTGCCAGATTGTAGGTAGCAAAAACTAGTTTTATATTGCTCAGAGTATCTTCTGTAAACAAAAGGGTCTCATTACTTTTCTAAGAAACTTCAAATCTCTTGAAAACTTATAACAGAGTTTTGTATTTTAAATTAGAAAATTTAGACTCAAAGAGTCATAGTCTAGCTTGATCAATATAATTCACAGTCTTTCTCCGTTATCTGTTACATTTTCCACGTAGCCTTTTTTAGAAGGCTGAATAGCATTTTCATACCAGCTTTCATTGGTGACCCATGTAATTGCTTTTAGTCTTTTATGTTACATGAAAATCCATCTTCTGAGCTGTGTGATGACAGAAAGGCAGCTTTGTTTCCCATCATTTCAAACAACCTTTACCAGAAAGAAATCACTAACAGGTATTCTTCGGATTACTGATTTACTCAGCCAAAAAAGAAATGAGAAACACCAACTTTAAACTGCCTCTTTTCCCATAAAACAACTTTATTATCAGCTCTGAAATGGATGTGTCTGCACTCATAATAAAGTTTGATAAAATACAGTCTTATTGACCCAAACAAAGCTTTTGCTGTTATTCCTGTTCATCATTCATAGTGATATCTGTTGCGAGCATAAGGCTTTTTACATTTTTAAATGAAAGCTCTTTCTACAGATAACCTATCAGCACTCCAGCTATCTGCATAACTTGTCCATATAGTCACATTATTTTAACATATTCAAGCTATTTGCATATTGACTTATTTGCTGTGAAAGATGTGATCTTTAATCATTTGCTCTGAACAATCTCTTGTGCTCTTTGCACATAGGAAAACACCCACAAAGAAGAGAGTTCCTAGAGACAGGCAACAGCATTAACTCAGTGCATTGGGGACCTTGGAACAAGTATCCTGGAACAACTTTGCCTATCAGTTTTCTAAGGATTCACTAGATACCGGGAGAGCTGTTATACTTAGTTGCTTATCTGCTTTTGTCTGCAGTGCAGGACTTGCAAAGATGTCTTTCATTCTGAGGCTTAACACATTAAATATCACCTGATCTGAAGATGTTTGAGGGTGTAGAGCCTCTTGCATAGAATAAATGTCTTATCTAAAAATAGCATTACATTTCTACATAGTCCTTCATTTTGTGGTGCTCTACTTTGTACATAAATTAAGGCACAAAAGAAAAGCTAAAGGTCTGTCTTCGCACTGACAGAGGGAAGAAAACTCAAAGCTTAAAAAGAAAATCCTCTGACATTCCTACTCAAAATCACCCCAGTATGTCCAAATATTGCATTGAATAGAAGGTGGCAGAAGGTATCCTTCAAAGACTGAGATAGAAAACAGAAAAAATGAAAGCTGGAATTTCATACTGAATAACAGATATAACAGCATAGATTAAAGCTGCAGTATCTCATTGAATATTCACTTTCATTCTGTGGGTTTTAAATAAGGCCTTTAACCCAAGATTCCTCTGTGATTAAATCTCCTTTCGTGTATATTCACTGAATCTCTTAAATTTCTACTCCTTAACATTTTAGCAAACTAATGGATTGCTAAGATAAAATTCTTAGTCGAGTAAATTAAAGGAGAATGATATTGAAACCAAGTACCACCATGGGTTGTACTGAATGCCATTGCGGATTAGCAACGCCAAAGCACCGGGCAGCAGCAGCCTGCTTGCCTGCGTTACATGCGTATCTCAACAGGGAGGAAGCGTGCCATTCACATGTCTATCCACTGCAATCCTTTTCAACTGGCAAAAGCTTTGGGGTATCCATATCTGGAAATTACCCCCCATGACTTATACTTTTAACACCAAGCATTTGAGCTGGATCCTCACACATAAACAGTACCTAATATTCTACTACGGAGTCATCGTTTGCAAATCGTCTGTAGGTACCAGTCCGGTTCTCCTAAAGCATGCTGTAAGAATGCTTTTCCCTGCATACTTGCGATTTTCTCTATTTCCATTTTATTTACAGCCAGATTAATATTTTAAAGTTGTGCCCGTTTGTCAGTGGATGAGGAGAACATATAGCAAGGCCTTAAAGCTGCAGGATGGACTTCTGACTGGCTTGTCGAAGTTTGATGGAAAATTTTCTGGGTCTTCATAGCAATGTAGAAACTTAGGGATAAGATGAAGTACATTTCTTTAAGATATAACAGTAATGTCTTGCTATGTTTAAAGAGCACTGTTAAGGATATGAGGATATTCCCTTTCCAGTCTATTATTTTCTCTTTCCTTTGATACAACTGGAGCTATTGACAATGCTAATAAGAATTTTTCACTCCACACTGAGGACTAGAGAGGACAGCATTAAAAATATTTTGGAATAAAAATATTCCTATGATTTCAATAATTTGCTGAATTGAGGGCAGCCAGACTTTGAGGGGAAGGAGAAAGGGAAGGGGAGAGGGAAGGGGAAAGGGAAGGGGAGAGGGAAGGGGAAATTTCTGTGCTTTCGAGGAACTGCAGAAAAGACAGTTACTTCCTCCAGATGTTGTTTATAAAGATGTTGTTTATAAAGATGTTGTTTATAAAATATGGGACAAAATAATACTGCAAAAATCTAACATACAGAACAATCTTGCATTTCAGAATGTGTGGTCTTTCCAATTCAATGCCTTGGTGAGTCATAAATTAATTGAAAAGATTAAACCAGCAATGCATTCCTTAAAATTCCAGTTACATTGCAGACATCCCCAGCCGGGGAGAAAGAAGGTAATTTAATGAATTGCCATTATCCTACCCACTTTTTCTTTCAATATCACTGTTTGCAGTAATGGATAGAATTAAGGTAGAGTTTATTTTTTGAATCACCTTTTTATTTTTTTCCAAATTTGTGACACCTGTGTCCTTGGCCCATTCATAATGAAAACCGTGAACGTTTCCCTCTCCAGCATGTTTATTTTTCATTGATTTGTGGAACCAGAATGTACACCTCAAGGTATGTTCCTCATAATGAAATTACCAACATGATGTTGGGGGAAGCAGGCTTTCTGTTTCTTTTTTTTGGCTTTTTTTTCATTGGAAGTCAGATCTAATTTCTTCCAGATGTTTTTTATACTAATGGAGAAAAGGAAAAGTTCAGTAAAAGAAAATAAAACCAATTTAAATTTTACCTGTCATTGCTTTAAAACAATTTCAACAACTGCTATGTTCTTTATGAAGGCTGTAAATTCCATTTTAGCACTTTTATAATTGCATAAGCCACAGGCAAAGTGTATGCAAAACGTGATGAAATTACGCTGCAAAACAATCTGACAGGACCGCAAAGATACCTTGGCCACTCTACTGCTACTTTTCTATAACTTCTATCCTCTTTTCCATCCCCCATCTATCTCAACAGGTAAATTCCATAGAGTAAAAGAGAATGTATGCTACCAATACTAGCTAAAATTTTCAAGAACGAGTTACAACATAAAAGTTGTTTTCCAAGGGAGGATATAAAGGTTATAATTAATAAGCCTAAAATGAACATGTAATTCAAATGCTATTTTGTAATATGATGGAAAATGCATTTGTGTATACAGTTCTACAGTAAAACACAGAAGACAAATTTTATAGGAATAGACTATTTTTTTAGGAATCATGATATACTGTGATTAATCAGTTCTTCATTCTTAAGATAGTGTCAAAACTGTACCATCTATTTGAATGGTGCTACTCCTAATTGACACGGGAGTGTATGAAAAGAATGACATCCAGCAATATCTAATCTTACGTTGCATTGAATTGCATCAGTGTCTATGAACCTTTACAACTCTAGAGACTTATTTTATTGTATTTTTTTAATGTAAAATGCTTGAACAATTCCAGTAGGGTGTCCATATGCAGTGCTTTCACATTTTCTACAGGTTCCTAAATCTGTCCAAGGCTTTACATCTACAATATCCATCAGTCTATTTAATTAGGAAGCAAAGAAATCACATCTGTAGTATGTAATGATAAGTGTCTTTATAGACGAAAAGCTTTTAAGAATTAGAATAATGATGAGAGGAATGTCCTCACATTAAAGCTTAGGGGACCTCGGGGTAAGTGAAATACTTTAAGTAGGTACTTATGGCAGTTATGTTTCAAATAAACTTTTGATATAAATCAGCAGTGGTCTATCAGATCATTCTCTTGGATGAGCCTTCATGATAAGTAGAATGATGTCTCTAGAGTCTATTGCAAATCATAATGCTGTGCACTGCAAAGCTACAATTAACCTCTACTGATAAACAGAAGGGGTTTTCAGTCAATAGTTTGATGATGTAAGGGATATTAAAGATATCCACATTTCACAGAACAAATGTTCATTTACTATTTTATGTTTATTTACTATATTTACTGGTTACACTTGTTTAACTGCAAGCAATTTTACTGAACTCTGCAAGAAAAGCACTAAGTAGGACTGTAAGACATCAACATGTGCCTGAGCAGAATCATTAGCTAATTGCTAAACATAATGAAAATATATGTAGATGCTAAACATGAAAACATGAGTTTATAATCAAAACACTAGAAATTACTACTTCTAAGTTTTCAGGGATTTTGGATGGTAATTTGCTGCATTTTGCCATGCAAGTTACCCCATGCAGAGAAGTGCACACAAAAGCATAACAAAGCCTCCCTGGACATGTGCTAAAATTGCTTCCAGTGAAGCCACTTCTCAAAAACCCATCTAAAACAGGGACCTAAAGGTGGGCAGATGCGTACCAAGTATAGCGTACACTTAATGATACCAGCCTTCCTTGATGGACCAGCCAGGCTCTGGTTAGCTTTTTGATCCATCTGTGGATGAAACCTTTTGTGAGACGGAAGTGTTTTAGTGGAATAACTAGCGTAGGGTACTAGCCGTTGCGGCGAGGAGAACAGAAAGAATCTATTCCAAGACTACCAAGTTTCCAACTCATGCCCTGAGGTAAGGAGCTGGGTTTCACATTACGATGCTAAAAATCACCACTTCTGAGACACCCAATGCCCATATGAAGGACACGAATGTATTCATCTAAGAGTCACAACAGGGGAGCCACAGTTCTGTAACCCATGCAATGATATTTGAAAATTGCCCTTCCCTATCAGGATCTTCAACTTCAATTTGACATTTTGTGTGATTCCTGCCATTCTGTAAAGTGCAATGTCACTTAATGTGCAAAGGTGCTTAGAAATGCATCTGAAAGTAACCTGAGAGAGACTGTTCTCCTGTGTTGGCAGTCTGTTTGAATACCTGATGATAGGGGTGTTCATTTTCAGGGGAATAAAAAAAGGCCAGTGGATTTCTTTAAAATCAAACCCCATTTTTGATTAGGAGAGTAGCAGGAAGTTACCAAACAATAATGAGTCTTTTAATGAACATATTCAGCCTTCTGCATAATTTCAGCCTAATTAAAAAAATACAGCAAACAAAAATATAGTTTATTATGTGGCTTGATAGCACAGACTTCATATTCTCAGAAAAAAAAAAAAAGTAAAAATAAAATGTGCAGTGAAAGGGTAGTTCTTAATGTTATTTTCCTTCTGCAGAACTGGCCAAAAGCCAAATTTGAATGGATATGCTTTATATGTAAAACTTATCATGCAGTTCTAATTAAAATCTACTGAAGCTTTCAGCTTCATTTAAAAGAGTTAATCTCCTGAATACTCTCCATTTTCTTTTTGTTACATTATACTTAAGGAGAAACTATCATACTTTCTTAAATTAAATAAGATGGACTAAGTTTTAAAACATCAGGAAATAAAACCCAAAATTTGATTTTGTATGGAAACAAACCTATGCATTCTTGACAGGATTTTTTAGTGATAGAAGCTTTGCCTCCTGTAAATATTCAATATTAAATGTGGAAAAACAAACAAAATTGTTTTTTTCAGAAAAGTCAATATTTAATTATTTCTTCTCATTGATAGAATATATATTTTTTTCATATGAGTACATCTCACTGGGATCGATGCTGAAGGTAACTAATTTGATCACATATATAAGTACCTAAGTCTGTTTCTGTCTTTATTAATTTAAAATGCTATTAAGTGTGTGCCACTGCTAAAGTGGTTAACTTTGGGTAGACTTTATAATAAATACATTGATTTCCTCATCCTACTAGGTAAGCAATAGCTGGAAAGAGCAGATATTTAGAGAGTTTTAGGCCATTTTTATTGTCTTCTATCTATATTATATATAGATAACATATACATCTATTATTTTATATAATTTATATTGAGATAGTAAATGGTTAATAATAATATCGTAAAATAATGAATAATGGAATGAACAAATAATAATATGAAGGTTATAACAATGAAGATAGATATAGATTAAAAATAAAGATAGATATAGATGGTACAGATATAGATAGTATGAAAACTGTATTTTTCTGAGCGCTATATGGAAATAGTAAGTGATCGGGTCAGACAGCATAGACTGAACTGCCATCATCAGTGCTGATAATGCCCAGCCCTACCTCTCCTTTGCCTCTGAAGGCCACTGCCTGGCCCATGGTGTTGACTCACTGACAAGTGGCACCCAGCTCAGAGTCCCAGCCACACCATGGGGGCAAGGGAACCCTCTGAAAAGTTCATAGCTGAGGTTACTCCTGTTTGGTGATCTAGCACATAGTTTATGGATATTTTAGGATTTACCACGTAAAAAGAATATCCCAAAACTTCCTTCTTTCACCTGTAGTTGACTAGGACACCTGATGCATCCTGATCTCAAGCGGTCAGGATGAACTGGTGTCACGTATTCAAGGTGAAAACTCTCAGGCTATACCAACACAAAATCCTGTATGTGACAACTGAAGCACGCACAAACTCTGAAGTACCACTGCATGCTATAGTGCATCTCCTCAGCTGCATTCTCACCAGGAATACAACACACAGGATACAAAATATTGACTATATTGGATTTCTAGGGGATTGCAAAAGAAATGTAAGACATACGGCTTAATCTACAAGGCATTTCATGTCCTGAAAGAGCTGTTCCACTGCCTGGGAAAGTAAAGAGGTTGCATAATGTCTAAGGAATGAGCTAAAGTAGTCATAGCATTGGTAGTGTCAAAAGAGGTTACACCAGCCTGATTCTTAGTGGAACTCCTCCTTGAAGTTGATCTTGTTTAAATGTGTATTAATGATGCAATTAGGTTTTAATGGTGTTAAGCAGGAGTGGGCTGTGAAGTTTGCTGATGATAAAAGACTGAGACTGCTCACTAATAAAAGAAAATTTCAGGATACCATGCAGAAAGAACTGGGTGATCTTGCAGAATGGAGAAATAGGAAAGGGAATAAATGTGAGAACTGATAATAAGCACTTCTGCTATATGTTAAGAATTGGAAATGACTGAAGAGCCATGACTGTTGAAGTATTAATATAGTATAATGCTAAAATATGCAAATATGATCTTTGAATGCATCAGGAAGATCTTTCCAGGAGATATGAAACACATGTTTGACCTCTTCTCCCCCCCTCCCTCCCACCACTTTTCTCTAGTCTTCCATATTTAAAAAAGATGGATTCAAACTGAAACAAGTTCAAAGTGGTCTATATGAAAAGCCTATCGTTCAAAGGGAGAAGAGAGGTTACATTTTTTTAGTATAGCAAAACAAAGGCTGTAAGGCAATATGCCTAATGTCTATAAGTAAATCCTAATGTTAAATACCAAAGTGGTAAAGTCCTTTAAAAAATAATGTTGTCACAGAAATATATCTCTCTACATATATAAAAATATATATGTCAATTGATTATGCACACATGTAGGCTGGAAATCAGAAGAATGTGCCTTAAAGCAGAAGGTTCCCAAATAGTTTTCATAAACAAGCAGTTAAAACAGAAACCTAATCACTTCTAAAGTTTATAAAGGAGGTAACCACTTTTGGTCGCTTATCATACAAAGAGGTTGGACTCAATGACCTGGGAAGTACCTTCTTACTCAGCTGTGTTTGTACAATATCTAAACTACATCCTTAAACATTAGGGTTAAAGTTGCAATGATTAGCTATATTCCTCTAGCATAAAGGCACTGTGCAATCAGAGTAAAGGTCAGCTTTCTCAGAGTAAGGAATTTCTTGGCATCAACAATCAACAACGTAATGGATTTCCCCAAGATCTACAACCTGAATCAATTCTAAATTCTTAGATATTGGGTATTTTGGATAGGATTTTCTCACCTAAAGAGTTCTCAGAGATTTCAGTGTCTACACAGCTACGGAATATAGCCACTGCACTCCAGAAAGTCTTAGTCCTGAACCGTGATGACAGAAGTCAGCCCACAGCTCTGGGGGATAGTGTATCCCCTTAGCACAGACAACAGAAATAGAATTTCTGCAATGCTATTTATTTGCAACAGAAGCAGCTTTTATTTGCTCAATAACTTTGGATCAAACTGGCTCTGTTTACAACTAAACATGTTGCCTTCTTCCTTCTGGCTAATGATTTTTCATCTTTGCCATTAAAAATGAAACTCAAATATTTCTAGCTGGGCTGCCACCAATAGGACTCTATGTTAGAGAAAATCCTTTGTCATTTCCATCTAGAGTCCCAATGGACTTTTGCCTTTTAATACAAATAAGGAGGGTTATGTATCAAAGACCCCCATCCATTTTACTCCAGCTGAAGTCAATTGGGGGTGTGGGCGTTTGGAGACTTTGGCAAATCAAGCCCTTATACAGCAGTTCTGTTAATGACGGTGAGTCAGAAGGGAACCCGTACCACACTCCCACATCTGCATCAGCTCCCTGCTTCTATCAGCAGGATGTAGAACACATTTATTTTTTGTCACTGAATTCAAATGTGACTGAATATAGAGCAGATCTGCTGAATAGGAAGGTGCGTTTTTACATAATACCTTTTCAGAACTGAATAAAGGTCAAAATCTGTTTGACTTACATTGCATGAAATTAATTCAAAGGAGATCATTTAGGACAGAATTCAGCCCCAAGCTTCTGTAAGACTACAATTACAGATGACTTTTTCAGAAACAAAAGAACATGCTACAATGTCCTTTACATGCATCTTATAAAACTCTTCCAAACTGAATCCAAATGTAATTAATGTTAGATATTAAATAGTTATTGCAGAGGAATCACAAAATCATAATACCATCATAACGGGGCTAAAATAAGTTAACTAATTTGAAATTAGATTGAAAGCTACACATGCAGCTGGGTACCTTTCATGGACTGCTCCCAATTACAGAGAGCTTCATGAATACAGTCAGTGAGGCATTGTATAGAAATCATACTGAAGAGATATGATGGTCAACAAATATCTAGCATAAACCTCAGGATTTCCTCTTTTGAACTGATTGGTTTCAGCCCAAATGGACCATTCTGAACCCTGCTGATTACTGAGACGTAAAGGACTGGTACGTTCCTCATTTCCTGATAACTCTCTCTGCTCCCAGCACACACGCACACGAGAACACTCACGTTGTGGTGGCTTGAATCCAAGCTATGAATGATGTATAACAGAAGGAGCAATCAAATTCCTCTAAAACCATTAAAGTCACATTTTCATTGTTAGTTTGCAGCACAGTACCCCTATGACCAATAATTCTGACTGCCGCGAACACATAACAGTAATACAGTGAGGTTGGTTCAAAATTAATTTATACTGGGCTACTTCAATTAGTCAGTGCAACGCTATAGGTAACAGATGTTCCATACTGTAATGCAGTATTACAGAACAAGAGTATGACACAGCTACATTGATTTTATCTTCGCTACCTTTTCCATGTAGCACCAGCCTACGTGCAGTATATAAGACCAAATGCAATTATGAGTCTTTAGAGTTAGCAGCTGGACATGGCAGAAAAGCGTTAGTAAGCTCTCTTGCCCTTAGGAGACCATCGTGTTGAAAAAATCTTTTATTATAAAGTTTTGGATGGTTTCCCAGATACACTGCAAAAATTGATAAACACTTAAGAATTTTTCAACCAAAAGACGACAGGTGTCAGAGGAAAGAGGAGACCTATTATGGCAGTTATATTTTACAGCAGTGCATCATCACAGCAGTGGCTTATCCCATGGAGTTATTCAATGTCTGCCTCTGTATATAAATTTACTGATTCCAAGGTCAGGAGCAACCTTTGCAAACACAGAGTCTGACCTCCTGTTGAGCACAAGCCATAGGATGTCCTGGGTGCAGTCCAACCCGTTCAATAATCCCAGCTGTAGAGAACCCAATACTAACCTTTGCAAATTTTTTCTGCTTGAAAAACATCCATAGCTTGCTTCTGATCTGAGTTTGTCTCATTTTAACATCTTGCTCTCAGACCTTGCAAATAATTTTGTCTTGGTTTCAAACTTTTGCTTTCCATGTAAATGCCTTTAGATTGCAAATAAATCACCTTTTAATCTTGATAAACAATTAATTACTTGATAAATTTAACTAGATTAAATGAGATTGAACTGCTAGAGTTATGCACTATATGGGTTTATTTCCCAATAGGATAATCCCAAGGATTATCATGTAATCACTCCAAACTATTCCCATGTCTATAGCATCAGATGTGAGCATGGTGCTCTACAGCAGTAATATTCAAAGGTGATACAAATTCCTTATTTCTATACAAAACCTCCTAGCAATAACATCGCAGTTAATGCTCACCTGAGCTTTATAGTCAAGGTTTCACAGAATAGAAAAGTTTTCTTCCTTTATTGGAAATACCATCCTTTCATGCTTGGCCATAAGTAAATTCAGCTGTTTGTTTGCACATACCTTGCCAGAGAGTCTTGATCACCTTGGATCAAAGACTTCCCTTTTTATTATTCACTACACTCACAACATTTTTCATCTGCAACTTTATCAGTATCGCTGTGTGTTTTCTTCCAAGCATTGAAAAAAGAATATTAAATATAATAGAGTCAAATACTGATCCCCGTGGAGCTCAAACATCTGAAAAATGATGATTCTTCATTTAGAGTAATATTTTAAGATCTTTCAGTTGCACAGGTTTTAATCAATTCAGTATGTGCCATGTTGATTTTATTTCTTAATCAACATGTCATGTGCTACCAAATGAAATGCCTTATAGAAGACTAAGTGTGTTCCATCAATTTTATTACCTTTATAAACAAACAAGGATTACTGTATCATCTGTTTCATTATTCTGCCTGAGATCATTATCAGGCTGACAAATCTATAATTACACTTTTTGTTGTTTATGTTGGTACAGAATTGGATCTCCTGTTTACTTCTGGGGCCACCAAAATGCTTCAAGTGTTGAAACTCAGTGTTGAAAATCAAGCCTAACAATTCAAAGAGATCATCAGTCAGCTCTATTAAAAGTCTTGGATGCAAATTACCTGGACTTGCTTGTTTTGAAATGTTTGCTTTTATTAGTCTTTGTTTAACATATACTTACATTTTTTGAACTGAAAATTTTTTATCCTTATATCATACTAAATTCAAGGCTACAAACGTTTGCAGTGTTGATATGAGACTGTACGGTAGTGCAACCTCTTTCTTATCACAAGATACAGAACACATCCCAGATATGGTCCTGAAGGGCAACTACCCCTTCTCGCCGCCGTCAGTATGCACTGATATGCCAGTATTAACCACCTCTTTCCTAAAGCAGCAACTGTAGTATTTTAATTAATAAACATTCTGCCTCTGTTATGTTATTGTTGAAAAGTTCTTATTTCTATCTGACTTTAGACCAGTACTAGACCAGAAATCTCTTGTCATAATCTGCATCAAAACATCTTTCTTACTGTATTAACATTTCTCGGCCTTTTTTTGTCCTTCAGCTGCTCCCATTATTCCTCTGTATCTTACAGTTTTCTTTGTAATATATGGTATGAACTGACTGAACCCATCTTTTTTAAATACATCTTCGAAAGACAGTGGTGAGTGAGGTATGCTTCCTGTTCAGTTTAGTTTAATCTAAAACTCATCAGAAAATATCATATTAACTGAGGTAGAAGTTGGTTGTTCCCACTAAATTAACTGTATGCTCTCTGATCTATACCTGCATTAACTGTGGGTACCAAGTAATTATAAACCATCAATATGCAAAACATTAATTTTTCTTTAAAATATCAGGAAGTGAGTATATTAACACAATATTTAAAATAAGTTTCACTTTTAAATGTTAACATTTGCAATGAAAGGTTTCGATTTTGGCTTCCAAAAGTTATTTTTATATGGAAATTTAAAAAAAAAGTTTAAAAAAAAAAGTCAAAATATGGTAAAAAACTTTTAATTATGCTGAAAAAAACATCTTTATAATCTGAAAGTAATATTGAGAAAGTTGTGGCTGTTTATTTCACCTAAAATACACATACATACACTCACACAAACAGGATCAAGCATATATTCATTGAGGAAAATTAGTCTTAAATTCAGACCTTGCAACAAATTTGAAGACTGATTCTCATGGATCATTGCTCAAAATAGCTGGACTCTGTAGCAATGGAAGTTCTCTCTGCCAGCAGAGAACTTACTACAGAATCAAAACCGTCATTTACAATTTTAAACCTTTATTAACATTTTGTCCTCATTACTGCAGTAATTTTCTTCATACTCTCTTTCTTTACAAAGAAAGCACAGTTTGTACAATTCTTTTATCAGTTCTGTTTGTCAAAGGCCCCAAGGCATCTAGAAGTTTCTTCAAACAGAGCTTTAAAACTTCATGATTACTTAGAGATTGTAAAATAATCTAATCTGTACAATATTAATATTTATTTTGTGCACTATGTGGTCCTTTTGTCTCCTGCTCTCTGAATACCCACTGTGAACCACACATTAAACTGGATATTGTTCACACTGTAAGCTGGCTATCAGCCAGATCTGCATCCATTTTCTTCAAGTACAAATGTTGCTCCATATCCCAATACGCCAAGATCACAGGGCTTGGGGGTGGGGAGAAGGCAGAATAGCGGCCTGTTGTTGCACTGCTTGCCTTACGCTACGCCTCTCTCTTCAGCTCTGCGTTACTGTTCAATGTATTTGACTTATAATAGGAAAGAATGTTTATTCTTCAAGTCACCTAGGAACAAATGTGTCAGGGCACAGTTGAAAGAAAAAAGAAATACCACAGGGTTCCCTTCAACTGACTGAACAGGCCACGTATATGAAATAACAGCCATAGGTTTGTGTTTTGCTCGTGGGAACCTAACACAGTAGTGGAGGCCAACGTAACCCTGACTAACCTGGGCAAGGCAACACTCTGCCAACTGTAATCTTAAACCCTAAAACTGATACTCTTCATTTATGGTGTATTTATTGGTATAAATAAGAGTGGAAAATTTCACCTCAATATATATTCTCACCATGACCATACCAGCTACCCAGAGTCATGGCCAAAGCATTGCAAATGTAGTGTTAAGTTGGAGAATGGGAGGGGGTGGTTTGCTTGTTTAATGCAGTTCTGTGTATTTTCCTCATGGGACGTATAATGGAGTTAAATGTGCAGTAGGGCAGCTGAGGTTTGAGCCTGTGGCCCATCCTACCACCCCGGTGTAGAACTGTAGCTCCAAACGTGTAGGTTCATGCAGCTGCAGACAGCACCACTGAAATGCCACAAAACTGCACCCCATCCATCCCAAGCCCTTGCTGTAGGACCAGATCATTGGTTTTGGCATGGCTGTGAGTAAGGTCTCTGCCACACCCACCACTAGCATCTTCCCCCTAACCTCCTGGTGATGAACAGCTCTGGGAGAAGCTGCCACTCCGAGCAGCGTCGGTCCCACTCGTTTGAGCTGTGTGCATGCAACCACACTCACCCGCTGACTCCGGGAGAGTGGAAAGTGATTTACCTCAGTTTTGACAGAACTGTAGAAAACTCCCCTCTGCTTCCCTGCCAGCATTCCCAGGCCCTCACGACTCCAGAAAAGAAATGACAGGGAGTGATTTGTGTAACTGAGTTATACCCAAGCCCTGCTTCTTCCTGTTTGTTCTTGCTCATAAGTGTAAAGGACAGCGTCATGGCTGCCATCAGGGCTGGGATGTCATGCAGCTGAAGTCGTGTTATACCTAGCTTTCCTTTTTTCCTTCATTGGCCAGCTCTACCTCTGTTACAGAACATGAACAAATAAACCCTGAAAAATATCTAAGTAATCTTTACTGAGGAATCAGTAATGGTAAAGGCAGCTGAAGCAATGCAGACGTTATCAATTATCATGATCAATATGATGAATGTAACAGCACAAGACGACAATAGAAAAGTGAACGCTAAGCTTCTGCAAAAGTTCAATAGAAAATAAAGGTTCCCCAAATTTTAACCAAACCTCTATCAGATATCTATGTTTTAGAACAACATTTACAAAGAAACTAAAGGCATATGTGAAATTTCCAGCTTGTAACCACCTAGTTATCATAAAAGTAGAGAGAATGTTGTTTTAAATCTGATAGACCAATGTGTTACAAAATACCCTTCAGAGTCCTTTATTAAAAATGTGTATGTTTAATATATATGCATTACATCACACTTGCATACATGCATATTTATTGATTTATGTGATGTCATAGATAAAAATTCTTTAACCTAAAGAAGTAAAAAGAAGAAAATCTTAAAAGTGCAGAAAGCACAAAATTATTTCTTTATCTCAAATTAGAAAGTGAGTTGATACTGGCAGCTACCTTTGAAACTATTACTCTCGGCAAGTTGGGGTTTTTGTGTTTGTTTTCTTTAAACAGTGACTGGAGATAAAAACACTAAATCATCATGCGGAGTTTGGTTGCAATCTGCTACTGTTAAATTTTTATACATATTATTATTTATTTTAACGCATTCAGAGCTCTTTGAAACTTGTATCTTTCAAACACATATATTAATTTTGCTTGGGTTTTGTTTGGTTTTTTGCTTTCCCAAGGTGTTTTCTGAACAGAAATAGCTTATTAATTTTTAAGTGAGAAAAAACCTGTCTCTTCCCTTATCATTATTTTTGCCATTTTGAAAAAAAAAAAAATACAAGCCAAAAAAACAGCAGAATAACACTACTTTTGGAGGCAAAAATGAATTGGGTTAAAATTCCAAATTAGCTGGAAACATCCTCAGTGAATAACAGTCCACCTCTCTTCTCTGAAGTAATCGGTTTTGACTAGGAAGGGTTATTTGTACTTGAAAATTTCATAGCAGGCAGCATCTTTTAAAAACATTACTTACAGTTGTATACCAGAGGAAAAATTGCAGCAACAGGAACACATTCAAAGTGATTTTTCTACGAGTCACTATTTTAAAGAAGTAAAATCTAGGTCTATCATGAGTTATTTGTTCATGAATTATTCCATGACTTCTTCCATCTTTCCTTTAAGTACACGTTCTGATACCCTTATTCATTATGAGTACTATATTTTAATCTAGTAGCCAATATAAAAAAAACCCAACTGTAAAATATGACCATACTTACATGTCACCCCGGTACCTCACTACCAATACCGTTAATGACTAGTGCCATACCTCTCCCTCATTAACTGCTATCCTGGGATGTCTGACAGACAAGTTAAATGGGAGAGCAGACGATTACAAGTTTCTCTTAATTCTTCCCCAAAGATCCACAAGTCCTCAGCTGGCTAATCACATTATTTTGAAATGGGAAGATAGAAACCTGAGGTTTTGTTACTGAAAGAGTTTTGAAGGAAGTTTTCAGAGCAGTGAGAGGAAGAAATATCCCTCTGCCCACTTCAGGATGGAAAACTGAAATAATTAATTTCAAAGATCTTAATGGAAGTAAACAATAGTTTCTCTTTATGTATCCTTTCATTCTTCCATTTGTCCACAACACCCTCCTTTTTCCGAGTCCACAAGCACGCTCAACAATTCACCCAGCCACCTCATTCACCATCTGACTCCATCACTACAGAATTTCACCCTTGTAATTCAACTTTTCACTCTTTTATCTCACATTTTATTCTGCCTCATCTATTAGAAATCTTACCCTGTGAATGCACCTGTTTCAGAATGGAAGAAAACCCCTTCATGTCTATCCCATCAAAGATCACAGTCATCCTGCTAAAAATCTGAATCTCTCCTGGCTAAGAGAGAGAGAGAGAGAGAAAGAGAGAATTAGAACAAAAGGACCTTATCTTCACAACCCTATTTCTCTCCATATCCTTAAAATTGTCTTTCCCTCCTACTCAACAATTAGAACTATACCTCTGCGTTTTGTCTGGGAGCATGGGCAGGTACAATTGTAATGGAGTTTTCCTGCCACGGTGTATTTTTCATTATCCTTTCACCTTTGAGGACAGGGCTTTTCTTACACTTCAAAAACAACTTAGGAGATATGGGTCATACAGTCATAGGACAGCAAAAGGAGTGAAAGGAAGAATGGAGTTAAGAGTCTATTATATATCAAAAGCAAGGATTTCACAGTCCCATTAATTTAACTTTTAAAACTGTGGTGGGAAGGTCATATGAGACAGTACTCCCTTCATAAAACCACTTTCAAAGGACAAGACAGCATATGACTGAAATCCTTGAGTGGAGCTCTAAGTAGTAGTTTAAATCCTACCTCAGGCCAGATCCACAAGAGCTGAGGATGGTTGCCCCCAACCCAAGGGTGACTCCTGTCTACTTTGCTGGGCTCCTTAGCTCCAGGCATATGATGTGGGAGTACCTACAGGTGTGACTCACAACACCTGGCTCTTGTAACCAAGGGAAGATGCTGTCCACTGTCAGCCCCTCCTGTCTGTTAGGGCAATGTTCAGGGACCCCCCTGGATGCTGCTCCAACTGGACTGAGACCTTTTCTCACGTCTCCTCCAGACGAGTTCCTTAAGCCACAGGACTATTCTGGTGCAAGGAGAGTGACTTCAGTGTCTTTGGAAAAGTTTCAATCTTGCCTGAATTAAATAATCATCACCTAAAGGATTTCGGCACCTGGGGGGGGGGCGCAGGGGGTGCAGGAGTGTTTCAGGCTGAATTTCTTAAATACTTCAGTGTTTATTTATAAATACCCAGTGGAAGAGGTTCATCTCTTCCTACCATGGTATTAAACCTTAAGTAGATTCAACAAGAGGGCTGATGAGCATGCTGGCTACCACCACCAGCTCCAGCCAGGTTATCCTCTATTAATTAGAGTTTTCTTTTGAGATCATTGTAAGAAGATAAAGGAATTAAAATCCAGGCATAACACAGGCTCAAGTAGCTGACTTGTTGGACAAAAGAGAGCTAGCACATCTGTCCCTTCTGCCACTCATATTTGTCATATTATTTAAATTGGGTAATCATGCTGTGCAAATGCTGCCAAATCGGGCTCCACACGTGGCGAATGTGGAGGGAGAGCGCTTCTGCAGGCAATGTGGATCTTGTCAATGGGAGACAGTTCAGTGCTGTCAAAACTAAGCACTTTGAGCATGGCTAGGAGCCCAACTCAGGGCTCAAGGTATTTTACATAAAATATCTGGGCAGATCTTATGTCCGTTCTCTATAGGCAGCAGCTTGTGTGGGGCATTTGAGAATCACAATTTTCAAGTCTGCTATTTTGAATTATGAATTGCTTAGGTTTGGACATCTGATACTTGTGTCTCTCTAATTCACCTCAAACAAGCCGTCAGTGCTTTACAGTTCCAGTCTCCACAAGGCGCTGATGTTGCCAACAGCCTTTCCCACTTCTTCATGATTCTATTAAATCCCTGCAAAGATCTGAAGTCCAGAATATTAATTTGATACGAAAAATCATCTTTATTTCTCTGAGAGTAGGAGATTACACCACAAACAACCACCAGTGAAGATGAAAAAGGAAGCAGTCTGTTTAAGAACAAGAAATTTGTGGAGTTGCAATGCTGTGTCTTGCCAAACTTCATTCCTAGCACCAGAGGGAGCTGAGCAAAGGTATAAATTCTGACGATGCAGGGCTTGAGAAGCCCGGGCTTCGCTGGCCAAATCAGCCTCAGCAGCTAATACTGCCGTCTGCATGAATTCAGAACAAAAGAAAAAATTATTACAAATATTGCCATAAGGTGAGAATCCATTGCCTCCTTTTTTGAGGAGGATTGAAAAAATACCTCCACCATGTGCAATCAAAAATTTTCTTCTTTTCTGTCATCTCATTGAGAATTTAATCAAATTCAACATGGCTTTTTAATGAAGCATCCTTTTTTAAAAACTAAAGCTTTCATACATCTATTCCTTTGGTGGCATTGGTAGTCTGTAACATATCTTTTTCATATCCATATATTTTGCCCAATCTAAATTGTCACTTTTACAGGGCAAGCTTTTCCTTTTACTTCTTCAGCTATTCACAGTTTTACTCTATGGAGATCTTTACAGGTTTAATATCAACAAATATTTGAGCTCTTCTGCAGTAAATGGGGTTTGAGGTTTGGTTTTTGTTTGTTTGTTTGGGTTTTTTTCCATTTTTATGTTTTCCTCATAGTTTTAAATGCATACATCAATATAAAAAACTTCCTGATCAGTATTGCAGACAAATGCCTTGAATTGCAAATTTCTTAAAATAAAATAAAAGCCACTTGCCCTTAGTACAGCATTGTCTTAAGTCTTGCTTTAATTCTTAAAGAAAACCAAAATATCCACTGATGTATCAAGCTTGCTCATACGCAGTCTGTAATTATTTCTGTGTTTCTCACCAGCATAAATGCTGCCACTGAGTATCTCTGCCAGCTGATGACAAGACTCAACCCTTCACAGGCATCTAAGAACTGACTGCAAAAAATGTAGAGCCTCCCAATCTATGCAGGGCATGTTCAACACACGCTATTTGAGCCAGTAGTTGGGTACCAGTCTTGAAATTCAAGAGAATTTTAACATCCAGTAATTTGTTGTGGCTTTTTACTCAAAACTCTCTTTTTTATGTTTTAATTTTTCTTATTGACCTAAGCACTCTGTCATTGTTCACAGCAGCGGCCTGCTGGAGAGACGACTTGCTGGATTTGGATTCACTTGTAATTACTGTGCTGCAATAACTTTCCTAATGCCTTTACCTTTTGTTTTCCTGTCTGACATTTACTTACATTGCCCTTCATTTGCTGCCCAGGAGTCCAATTAATTTTTAAAAGTCCAGTTTTGTCTTCATTCATCTGTTGCTTATCATTTCTGTGCAATAAATTCAGGTCTGTATGAAATACCACGTCCTTGATTTTAAACAAGTTAAGCATGCAGTTATAATTACTGATGTGTACGCTGGGTTTCTGAATGTGAAAATGATCATCATCCATTTGCATGTGCAATTATCCATTCTGCATATACCATCTGCAGGTGAAGGTTTCACGGGCCACAGTGGTAATTTCACATGCAAATTAGACATTTGACTACACTTGCATGTTTCACATGCAATTACTTGCCTAAGATACCTAAAAATCAAGACCTAAAATAACTATTTATAATAAAGGTGACAATCAAATCCATCAATCTGAGGAAAGCCTACTAATGATGTAACGTGGGGAAATCTCATGGCGTATTATTATTGCATTTAGCAGTTATACTATAGCTGCTGCCGTACAAGTGAATAATGCAAAACTTCGTAGCAAATCTGTGGGTGGATTAGCACATTTGGAGAAATAGTAGCTGATAAATGGAAGGCTTTGATGCAAAGTTTGACTTTGTAAAAGCAGTTGAGGTTATGTCATGCAAAAGATGCAAGACGAGAACATAGGTTCAGTTTTAGGGAAGGAGCTTTAACCTGTTGCTGCGCTGTGGAAGAGCTAAAGTTGTTGTGTTTAATCCACTGCAGAAGGTGTTGATGGGCTTTGGCTAGGCTTAAACACATGGCTGTTAGGTCATTGACTCTTCACTGTTCAAGATGTCTATATGGCAAGTTTAAGTCTCGCACAAAGACCAATGACATAGATGCTAAAATCCACAAGTGAGTGAGGTGAAATAGTGGTTTTCATCCTCAGAAGAATTACTTGAATTTCTATTCAGAAAAGAATGTCTTCATCAGGATCAGCAAAAGCAGCAAGTGTGAAGAGAAAGGATTAACAGAGATGCCTTTGTGCTTTGCTGAAGGAATGGGAGTCTCTCCTAGGTGAACCCAGTGGAGAACTTAGTTTCTTTCATTAAAATCCAGAGCTAATTTGATTAAGATTTGGAATTCGGGATATGTTTGGTTCCATTCATTTGAAACAATTTGATCAAACTGTTATCCCATTTGTGAGTGTGAGAATTCCTGCCTTACAGATAAGCCTCTTGTAAAGTGTTTCATATTGAGCATTTGTATTTCAGTCAAACTATAATGTGCATTTCAACATCCTCTTTTCCATAATAGTAGTCACTGATGTTCCAGAACTTTGTGACTTCTTTTGTTAGAGAACAGTATGGTGTATGTTTTTCCTGACACCAAATTTATCCTTGTCAGAGTGTTTTAATTTTTCTGTGGCAAAAGGACATCCCTCTGGCTCATTTTTGGAATATTGAAAAGCATATTGTGAAGATGGTAATTTTCATTCACTATCACTTTCATTATATGAGTATAAAGTTTTTTGGGTTTTGTTTTTGGTTTTATTTTAATGTAAGATGCAAAGAAATACAATTGTTTAGAGGATAAGGTATACAAAAAGTATCTGCTTCCAGTGACATTGCATCAGCAGCTGAGAAACCCACAACTTCCATAAAGTTCAGCAGTGCAAGGGAATGTGTCAGGGCATCAGAAATTAATCCTCTATACTCTTCAGTTACAAAATAGTCCCTGGCAGAGTTTTGGCTCAGACCAACTATAACAGTGCTAAGCAGCCCTTAGACATAACTTGAAGTAAGCAGACCCCAGAGACCATTGGCTTTGTTTTGGTGGTGTGGGTGCTGGCCGCTCACAGATACCCTCTGAGCTACCCAGCAAGCCTCACTAGCACAGACATAACTTAAGCGGCTGGATCTCTTGAAAATTGAATTATGCTCTTGAGTTATTGAGTAGTAGTGCTTTTATAGCAGTAATAGTCTAAGGGTATGAGAGAGACGAGGGTTATAAGGAGAGGCAGTATTTTCTAGGAGAGGCAGTATTTTCTGTCAGACCAATTCATGGAGTGGTGGGAAAAAAAGGGATACATGTGGGGATCAGAATGCCTTAAAATAGGAATTTTTGAAAATGTAATGACTGACTAGTAACAAAAGGGGAAAAATAAAAAGAAAACAATAAAAACAATAACAATGCTTAAGAAGAAATGTGGGGGGGGTGGCGGGGAGACACGAATATGAGTTCATCTATTGATAGTCTGTCCTTGTCTATTCTGCTGCCTTACGCTGTACTCATCTTTGTGATATATGAGAGCCTGGTTTTAGTTTGTCAAGAAATATGATTACAAAATAGAGGCATGGAACTAGATCAGTCCAGGTCACCGAGTCCAGTCATCATTTTGTCAGGTAATCCCTTTCTTAAATGTATCCCTTTTAAAAATGATTATGCTTCTTGCTTCCCCTTTTCTATCATAAAAGGGTGCTTCAGAAATTCGCTGCTCTGAAGCCTAGAAACTTGCTCCTAAATTCTACCACAAATTGATTGATTGACCATTTTTGACACATTTGTCTTGTGCTAGCATAGCCTAAAATACTTTTACCTTCCCCAAGTTGGTGGCTGACCTTCTTATGTACTTGTAGAGCGCAATCATATCTGGTAGTATTTTGCTCACCTAAATAATCCAGATTTTTATAATTTTCCTTCTTGCAAAAACTAAATTAATTTCCCTGATTATCTCACAGCCCATTGCTGTGTCTGCTGTAGTTTAAAATAATCTTTTGCAGACCAGAATTGTATATGTTGTGTCCGAGGAAGTCCTACTGCTGTCTCTATTGGTGTCTTACCTGTCTCTCCTGGAAATACCTGACCTGTTGCATCTTGGAACTTCAGCTGTCTTTTTTTTTTTTTTTTCATGACCACATCACATCAGTGACTAATAGTCATCTTGTGATTACTAATACACTCAGTGTATTATACATCTGTCATGTGTTGTTTGTTCATTCACTGAGTCTTTTTGCAGGAGGAGAAGCATGTCCAGAGATGTGTCAAGCTTTAGCAGCATTTTCCCTTTTTTGTTTCACTCTTTGTTCTATGGTACATGTTCCTGCATATTTTTGTAATCAGCATCTTAATTTTTTCCATTTGGATGAAATTGGTAGTTCCTGAGGAGTTAAATCCAAAGTCTCAGACCAACCATTAAGTTTTGACCTTCAGATAGAAAAAATTCGTCACTAGTGCAAAGTGTTGAAGAAGTACGCTTGTTGATCATGGTGTTATCCCAATATTCTGTCATGGCCATTTAGGTACTTTGGTACCAAAAGAAAAGAAGAATTTTGCACCAAATTCTTGAAGATGTAGAAAGAGATCTAGCATCAAATAAGTACCATATAGCCCACACAACAGCTATGTGCTGCTTGCAGAAGCCTTTACTAGTACGGAAAATAATCTGCAGTATTTTGTACTGCTTATGATTAACACTGAGGACTTCATACCTTGTACTCCAATACACCTCTACTGCCTTGATATGGTCAAGAGGAGAGGAATGCATAATTAACTACAGTTAAATCATTCTGAAACAGAGGTCTTCAGTCTCTTCAGTGAGAGCTGATATGGTTGGTCATGCTTAAACAGGTGGCTCATTGATTTCAGCGCGAGTCAGGGTTAGAGAAAGAGGACCCCGTTATCCACAAAGAAGGATGGCAGTTCCTGCATTAACAAACGGAAGAGCCAAATACTCTGAGCTTCAGGAACTTTAACTGAGAAAGGAAAAAAGATCAATCTGATATTTTTTTAATCAAAACCTCTCTCTTCAAGGAATATAAAAGAAAGTCAGATTTTCAGATGATTATCAATTCTGGGAAAAAACATGAACTTTGGTATTGGTAATGAGGGCATCTAAGCACAGAGTTCTCAACATTTTTTTAAGTTGTTTTTTCCCAGAAAGAAGAAATTCACTCAGAAATTCAAAACAAGTTAAAAATATGCAAAATAGAAAAAAAATACAATAATATGCAAACATGAGAAGAGATTATTTTAAAAATAATGAGTAAGGCGAAAAAAAACCTATGTAAAATACCTTGATGGGTTTATTTTAAATATTCGGGGAATTATGCAGCCTGTTTTCTTGTTTTGTTAATGAAGCATCAGGACCTAAAATATATTTAGGGTTTCATGAATATGCAATGAAATGTTAAATATTTGCAATGAGGTTTGGCAGCGTGAACTTCCCTGAAAACTTACCAACCTGAACACTTAAAATACTTCGAATCCACCAAGAAGTCAAATATAGGTGCTGATCAGCTGCTCTCTCTGCCTCGAGGCAGGATTTCTAGTGGCTTTTTTTCTCTTGGTCAGGCAATGCAGAAGTGCAGCCACTATGGCTGAAAGAGTTCATGACCTCAGTCAAATAATGTCTTGACCAAATAGCAGATAGAGGCATTCCAAGTTTCCCCAAATAGGCTGATAGGCTTGTAGAACAGAATTGGAGTAATTATTATTATAAAA
Organism: Grus americana; assembly: GCF_028858705.1. Taxonomy (NCBI): domain Eukaryota; kingdom Metazoa; phylum Chordata; class Aves; order Gruiformes; family Gruidae; genus Grus; species Grus americana. Next base: position 43,788,037 of record NC_072854.1, read on the forward strand.
CACAATTGCTTGTTTTTCAGCTGCCACCCAAAACAGGGCCTTTAGTGTGATCAGTGAGTTTGAAAACATTTTTCAGCTCTGTTAAACACCAATTTATTTATAAAAGATCAGTCATGAGTGGAATTAGACTAACTGTAAAACACTGTAAAATGGAAGCAGTTTCACCAGACAGAAGGAAAAAAAAAGGAAAAAAAAAAATCAACCTGCTTCATCATCTTGTAGCTCTTCCTTTACTTGGAAATATGATCAACCCAAAGAATGGACATAGGAGCTGCTTTTTGCTCCCGACACTGGGTCAGCTCAATGCAGCACTGGGTCCCTCCCACACTTGCTTTCAAGAATGGTCAGAAAATGATCTGGCCTCACCCGCTCTCGCAGTAAAACTGTTATCAAATCTGTTCAACAGTAAGTATTTTTAAGTCATAGCAGCTATATTTCAAACTGCTACTGGTAACAGTGTTTTAATTAGGGCTCTGAGCCATATCAGGGCTCTGTGCAGCCCCACTCCTGGAAAGATGCAGGCAGAGCTGCACAGGGTGCACTTCTGCTGCTGAAGTGTGCAGACTACCTCGTTATTCCACAATCCTGTCCATTGCTCTTCGCACCGAAATCATAGGCTGCAAATTGCAAGAGCTAAAAGGCAGATATTCCTCTGTGGTGGGTTGACCCTGGCTGGAGGCCAGGTGCCCACCAGAGCCACTCTCTCACTCCCCTCATTCACTAGAGAGGGGAGAAAAGGCATAACGAAATGCTTGTGGGTCGAGATAAGGACAGGGAGAGATCACTCACTAATTATCGGCACGAGCAAAACAGACCGAACTTAGAGAGGGAATTCATCTGATTTATTACTAAGCAAAACAGAGTAGAGGAATGAGAAATAAAATCAACTCTTAAAACACCTCCCCTCACCCCTCCCATCTTCCCGGGCTCAACTTCACTCCCGGCTTCAACCTTCCCCCTGTCAGCAGCACAGGGGGACAGGGAATGGGGGTTATGGTCAGTTCATCTGACGGTGTTTCTGCCGCCTCTTCATCCTCAGGGGGAGGACTCCTCTCATCGTTCCCCTGCTCCAACATGGAGTCCCTCTCACGGGGTGCAGACCTTCAGGAGCAAACTGCTCCAGCATGGGATCCCCATGGGGTCACAAGTCCTGCCACCAAACCTGCTCTGGTGTGGGCTCCTCTCTCCATGGGTCCACAGGTCCGGCCAGGAGCTTGCTCCAGCGTGGGCTTCCCACGGGCCACAGCCTCCTTCAGGTGCCTCCACCTGCTCCGGCATGGGGTCCTCCACGGGCTGCAGGTGGAATCTCTGCTCCATCATCATCACCCACAGGCTGCAGGTGGAATCTCTACACCCCCTCATCCTTCCTCCATGGGCTGCAGGGGGACAGCCTGCCTCACCATGGTCTTCACCACGGGCTGCAGGGGGATCTCTGCTCTGGTGTCTGGAGCTCCTCCTCCCCCTCCTTCTTCACTGACCTTGGTGTTTGCAGAGTTTCTCACATCTTCTCACTCCTCTCTCTGGCTGCAAAAGCTTCCTCTAACTGGTTTTTTTTCTTCTTAAATATGTTATCACAGAGGCACTGATTGGCTTGGCCTTGGCCAGCGGCGGGCCCGTCTTAGAGCTGGCTGGCATTGGCTCTATCAGACACAGGGGAAGCTTCTAGCAGCTTCTCACAGAAGCCACCCCTGTAGCCCCCCCGCTACCAAAACCTTGCCATGCAAACCCAATACATCCTCCTACCTAGTTATGCTGCTGGAAAGGAGGCACAGCTTTTTTTAAAGAGAGCTGGAGTGGGGAGCAGTAATCTTATCCTCTATACCTCCCAAATGCCTCTGGGCACGTATATCAGGGCTGGACGTGTGATGCTATGCAAGACTGTGCCCTTACTTAGATGACCTGGTTACAGGTAGAAAGCTGCCAGAAGCAGCTGCTCAAATGGCTTCAGATCATGCACTCCAGCTCTAAGTCCAATGTCCACCATTGGACAAGCTGTATTATTCTCTGTTTTTCTTGGTGATGCCAAGTGTTTCATCTGACTTGAGAAGATCTCAGGGTTTTTCCTCTAGTGGCCAAGCCAGAAAGAGCGAATTGCATGGGTTTTGGCAAATTTCTATTTTTTTATTATTTTTTTTTTTACTTTCAGATTTTAAGATTCTCCAGTTCAGCAAAAATGAATATATAAAGAGTAAACAAAGAAGATGGAGGCAGCATGTCTAAGGCTCAGTCTGTGAAAACGTACACTTGTACTTGTCATTTCCATTGTCCAAAATAAAAAAGGACTTACAACTTAAAAAAAGAAACCAGCCTGAAGCCACAGTTGCCCGCTCTGTCGCAAACCTAACTAATGTTTCCAAGCACATATTACAAGTATGGAGTCTGCAGCCTGAGATGAATACCAAGCGTATCCAAGGGATTAATGCAAAACCTGCCGAGTGTCACAGTTCAGGCCTGAACCTGATCTTTGGTAGCCCACTGAGGTTTGTACTGCTAAAGTAGACCAGTTTTTACAGCAAATGGCAAACAGATGGGGAAATGTGACTAGCATTCAGCAAAGATCATTACGAATATTCAGCATACAGTGTCACCGGTAATTATTTAAAACCCCAAAAGTTTAACTTTTTCTATTCTTAAGTGTGCTGTGGTAGCTCTAGAGATCTCAGTCGGGTATTAGGGTACCCGTGTACAAGCAGCTGCACAAGCTATAATCAAAGGATGTTCTTTGACGTATAGAGAACATACACACAACAAGCTGACTGAATAACAGTAAGAAAATTGTGATGGCATTGTAACCTGTGGTTGCACCTTTCTGCAAATCGTATTACATCTTATCAGACAAGCATAATTTCTAATAGCAAAAAATGTATCATCTCATCCAAATCCCGTTAGAAGATGATAGAGCAAAAATAGTTACCTGTTTTTTCTCACATTCAGGGAGAATTTCTGGTTGTTCCTGTTGTGTTAATGAAAGTTAGGTTTCTTGACAAATCCTGGTAGAAGCTGATATTAAAGGTATTCGGGTGAAACCTTTACTGCGTTCTCTTTCTGAACAGCCAGGGAAAATGATCCTCTTTGCATTTCTTGAAACCATTTTTAACTGAATTTAGAGCCAACTCAGGTCTCCCAAATTCAGACTCTGAAGATCCAGTGGAGGAGAAAATACCAAATAGTACTTGTAGACTGAATGAATTATCAGCAAAGACCCTGACCCCGTACAATGTTCAGTGACTTTGATTCCTGATTAAATCACGGTAAGCTGTGATTTTCACTGTAATTGGCCCCAGGTGTCTGAGGCACAAGATTGCCCTTTAGTATGAAATATTCCCATCCTTGTGATCACTAGTGCAATGCTAGAAAGCTGTGTAAATCCATAACAGCTTGACTTTATGTACAATGGGAAGAAGAGAATGTTAAATGTTAGAAATTTATAGATTCAGGAATTGTGGAAGTGGCTTTGGAAAAGAGTAGATTTCAGACTGGTAATATTTGGAGGAAGTATCTATTTTCAATCTTCTTTCTTTAGGCCAGTCTACCAGCATAAATTGCCATGTCACTAGATTAATCCAGTTTATGAGCTAGTCACCTAGAGGAATTAGGAAAGATTGTGCTTGCTGTCACCAAAGCTGTGAGTAAATAGGAAATATTAGACCTCTGTTTTTAATAGCAAGCTACAGAATACTCCTCCAATTCTGAAATGCCTTATGTAACTTTAAAATATTTTCATGTATGAATCCATAAACATTATAAATATTTCAACTAGCATTCCAAGTGTAAAAATACCATCGTTTCCTCTGGCTAAGTAATGTTTCTTTGCAAGTCTAAGGGTCAGTGGTTGATGGACAGAGTATCAAAGGATTTACTTGACAAATGGCATGCTATTATATGCAGATATCCCTGAATAATGGGAATAAATACAGTAGCTTAACCAAATCACTGGAACACTCCCTTCTCATTTTCAGATATGTCATAAATCTTGCTATGGTACAGAAGCTCATTAATAAGGGGAAAAAAAACCCAAAACACAGAACTCTATGAGCATAGCCACTCCACCTTGAATATCTGAGTTCAGATATGATCAACAGTAAAAGGAATAGTCTTTTCTTAGGAAGAATGATGTACTAAAATAAGCAAAAGAACAGCAGGGTGCTATGATGATGGCATGCTTGTAAGACGTTTGTACTGATCACACCTGAGATTTAATTGCTTCCATTTAAAGATATGAGGAATCTCACTGTCACTGAGGATGAAAAACATAGTAATCACTAGCTGACGGCGGATCCTCAGCAGACATCTGCTGTCATAGCGCTGCAGCACTCATTGGGGCATGTATTCAACTGGAAAATCTTCCCTTTGTTGTTCTGTTTCACTGTTTCTGATTATGCTCTCCTTTAAACCGTGTTGCTGGGTAAAGCAGATACTAAAAGCAGTACAGCTGGACTAGAACGTGTTCTGCCTGGGCTCAACCGTCCCAGGTCTTCAGTATTGCTAACACAGCCATGCAAGTCCAGTCTCTGAGGTAGCTTGTTTGTGATCGACTGCACAATGCACTGGGTTCCACCACGCCGTACTGGCAAAGCTTCCCATTACAGCTGAGATGCAATGACTAGGACTGCAGGTACAGGACAGTAGTTTTGGAAACTAGTCCTATGTCAAACTTGGATGTGAATTCAGATTCTTTGAACTGATGATAAACCACTGCAGTTTTTTCCAAGTTCCTGGTGTACCCCGAGGCCGATTGTCAACCTTCCCTTCGTCCTTTCACAATGGAGTTTATATTTTTCCACCATAATATGTTAGCACAGGACGCCATCTACACAAAAGTGATTTCTCCTTATAGTGTGCTATGTTATAGTATATAGTATAGAAGTTAATTATATTGTAGCATTCAGGGACTATTAGGAAAGACATATGTCCCTCTCATGTCTAATTCAATGCTTTGCTTTCCAAAAGATGCCAAAAGCCTGCTTCATATAGGGAAATTATAAGAACTGCAGGAAAATTATATGACCTGCAGAAAAAAAAAAAATGGGTAGAGAAAAGAAATAAAGACATTTAGGGGAAAACAGAAAACCAAGTGAAACATGAAAAGGAAATTATACATTAGGTTTTCCACACAGTTTAAGCAAGGAAAATATACGTAATGGATTATCGTGGTTCATTAAAAACATCTTATGAGAATGACATGTATCAAACAAAGCAAGAAAAATGCATATAAACATTCCTAAAAATAAAACCGCTAGATTGAGTGAATCGGTGAGGAAGAAAAAGTCAAAATAATGGGCAAATATGGCATTTGGATATGAAGATGTTATAGTTTATTTTATCAAAGAGAAAGAATACATCTGAAAAATTTGGAGACCAGTAAGCTTTCTGTCCAATCAGGGAAAATTGCATAAGCGTGCGTAGGACAGAACTGCATGAAATACTTGTAACTATTTAACATTATCAGTCAACAAAAACAAAGCAATTAAAATGACTGCTTCCCAGCAGGTGGCAGTGAAGTTAGTGTACCCTGATTCACCTCAGCATCTTTCTGGAATCTTCATAAAGATTGGGAGATTTTCATACTAGGAGGTTTCCTCCTTCTCTTTCTACAAAGTCCCTGTCCAAGATCTCAAGGAACAACAGAACAAAATGGGAGCCAACAGAAAAATTTCAAGTATCACAAAATGCTGCCAGTCGACACTGTCTGGCTAAAGAGAAGGAGCCTTTTCTCTCAGAAATAACAGGGAAGGCAATTGTGCAACATTAGAGAAACTTGGCTGTATCATTATTGCTTCAGAAGTCATACCTCATGTTTTGCTGCCTAAAACTGCTGAGAACTTTAAGGTCTTTTCCCTAGTTAGTCCATTTAATTTACTTTTCTTGAAAAGCTTTGTGGTTCAGACTAATATCCACTCTTTATATTTTCAAAATCATAGGCAAAATATCTTTAACATGACTGCTGACAAAGCCTCTTTAACGTGGTTAGCGTGAGATATATGGTGCAGTCCTGTGAAAGCACAGCATGATAGATGGATGCTGTACAGGCTTACCAGCCATCCTGATTTGTATGCAACGATTCTGTCCTCATTCTGAAACTCCTGCATTATGCCAGGGATTATGATTGTTCTGAGACTCCTGATCCCTAGGAGAGGCATGCAGAAAAATATCTAAAAGTGCTACAGTGAGGCAAAGTTGTAAAGGAACAGCTGGAGGGACCAGACATCAACAACAAAACAGGGAAAAAACAATCCCATAGGCCTTAGACGGATAATTGAATGACATCCTCTGTCCCTAGCATTCCTGACAGTCTACCATTCTTTCTTCCTTGTCTATTACTATGGCACTGCAAATAATAACCCTCTCTTTAATAATACAGAAGAGATGTGTACTTGACTATTATAATGTTTTCTAAATCACTCTACCTTCAACATTTGTCTGTTGCATCCTTGAAATTACACTGGATACTGAGAAATCCTGTTAGCTGACATGATCTGCTGTAAAAAAACCTTGGTTGGTTATTTCTTTTTTCTTTATGTTTGTTTAAATTTTGAAGTATTTGTTTTTAAAAGTGATCTGTGTGTCTGACCCATAAATGAAATTGTTTAAATTTTAAAAGCAATTTACAAATTACTGTTCTGTACTGTATGTATTAGTTCATTAATAATGGATTTCCATGTGATGCCTCCTTATTGCTTTTTTAATGGAAGAAATTTAGCCAGTTGTTATTCTAATTGTGACTTGATTATATTCCAGTTTTTACAATAGACTTTCCTAAGCTGAAATTAAACACAATTATCTCTCTTCAGTGTCAGATCCCCTGAAAATGCATATCTAACTGTTACAGCAGGACTGCAGCTTGTGCATTCACACAAGAAGCTGAAAGCAGCCCAGCAGAGAAATTATAAATTTGGGAGGCTATGTTTATTAGAACTGAATGCTGTAGAAAGCAACCAGGCATACTGGCAAAGAATAATATTTCAATCACAAAATAAGTCAGAATTAGTTTAATTGACAGAAGAGTTTAAAATTCAGCTGTTTGGAAAAAAAATAGCTAAGGCTAGTTTCAGAAAGAAAGCAGATAGTTGCACAGATATACATATATTCTGACCAAAATTCTGTGCTAAAAAAATATTAAAATTGCAAATCAGAGTTTCTCAAAAGCTAAGTGATGACAGAAATAAGGTTTCCTGTGGAAGCCTGTGTATATATTATTCAAAGGGTTTTCCTGAAGGACTCTGCCTCATGAGCCTCTTCTTCATAGGATCAAGCGAGGATGCAGATATGCAGCACGGTGTCCTCTAACACTTCAAAGAAAAGATTAGGCAGTAGCTGCAGAAGGTTGTTCTCTTCTGTATGGGTCACCATGCAGAGAGGGACAGAAACATGCAGTTGGCAGTGTGGCAGCAATTTGTTACATGGCAAAGGAATATCCAGCAGCGTGATCAAAGAGCAGCTCTGCCTCTGAAGGAGAGTGGTTTTGAGCTATTCTCGTCTTCTGCTTAGTTTATCCTTATTCCCCTCCACTGTTTCTTCTGTCTCTTCTTTTCCTGCTCCTTTTGTAATCTCCTCTTTTCCCTTTTTATTAATCTCTCCTAATCCCTTCCCTCCTTCCTTGTGTCTAGTCAGTTAAACCTATTTTCTACATTTTTTCCTCATTACTCAGAGCCGATCATAACACGGGAACTCAGTTACACAGACTGGAGCCACAGCACCGCTGCTGAAAAGGCAGGAGCAACAACAGACACAGGAATATTCTCCTAAGCAGGAATGTCCTTCTAAACATCTAGGTCCCCAGGCTGGACCATGCAGGGTGGCAGGGGCAGGGTGTAAGGCCCTGATAACAAGTGAAAGTTGCAAACATCCGTCTTGACATGGGCAGGGATGGCCTGATGACCAGGGAGTGTTGACCAAGAACGGAGCCTGCGGAGGCAGGATAACGTCTCGTGAGCCCACTCCTCTATTCCTGAAACACGTAAACAAAGACCATCTGTGCCCTGTGCGCCATGTGCCTGCGACAGATCACCACTCACTTGGTCAGCCCCGAAGCAGGGGGGGACAGTGAGACCCCCAGGACCCCCACAACCCACCGACTCATTTCTAGAACATTTCTGAACATTCCTGAGCACATACTGCGCCTGCTCAGTGATGACAGACCCCCGCCTATGGGGCGGGCACATCAGGTTATAAAAAGGGGAAACATAAGTTTTCGGCGCGCGCCCACCACCTGAAGACTAGAACTATGAGCAGAGAACATCGCTGGATCCAAGGGTGGTGATATCTTTTCTCTCTCTCTTTCTTTTCCTCTCTATCACTCTGTCTCTAACTTAATTTTCGGCACGTTAGGGTAATATCGTCACACGTTTTGCTAAACCATTACCTTTCATAGTTCTGCTAAGTTTTGAGCATTGTTATGACTTTTGCCAAGCCTCTATCTTTTGTAGTTCCACTGAGTTTTAAGTAAATTTATGATTGGTTTGAACCTCTAAAGTAATTGTCGTTACTTCTGATTGCCATTCTGAATTAAAAAGTTAACATCACCCTAACCCCCTGAGTGGGACGGGACACAGGGCCATACCTCAGGAGGCAACTAAGAAGCAGATTGAAGCAAGAACATCTTCAGAGACAGAAACAATGAGTTCTACCACGTCATGCATAATAGTTCAAAAGCTTATAGCTTATTCAAATTTGGAGAACTTTCCATAAAATCAGCAAAAACCTCATATTCTTATTACCTCAGAAATCACCCTGCCAAATATCAAGTCCTTGCTCCATAGCACAGAGACCTAACCTAATGAGTTACCTTTAAGAAGGCCTTTAAAATGTGGAAAATAATATTACTCATGTCCTCTGAAAATTTCCAAATTATTTCATCTGAAACTACCCTGAAAAAAATAATTATATAAACCAATCCACTTATAACATGAACACGAATGTTTAAAGTTTGGTGATTTTTTTCAGCAACTAGAAGGAGTCCTGGCTCAGAAATTGCTGGGAAACTTTAATCATTAGCAGGTGTATAACCTTGTCAATAATGCTGAAGGGGGAAATGACTCATTACTAAAACTGACAAATGCAAAAATTACAAGGAAACTATCTATGCCTAACCTGCACATTTACAAGTACAAAATAGCATCTTTTGTTAGCTAAGCTGTTTTTAAATATTGATTGATAAAGATCTTTCTGCTGTTGTTGGTAAATTGTCAATTCCCAAGCTCTAGCACAAAAATTTATAGTAGGGTTTTGTATGTCGAAATGACAAGGAAAAAAAAGTACAGATGATAAAATATCAATGTATCTTTAAGTTGTCTACAACATTTGCAGACAACACTGTCATTTTTTGATAAGTATCAAAAGGATGTTAATTTTTTTTCTGCAATTTTGCCTCATAAAAAGATATGAATATTACTCAACACAAGAAAAATATGCTTTGGTTCACCCAAACTGCTGGAACCCCCCAGCAGTGGTTGGTAACACATATGTTATGGTTTTCATTCGCTGTGGGCTCATAGCTGTGATCAATAAACTAATTGAGCTGTGTCAAATTGGTCTTCGGGGCTTTTACTCCTATTAGAAACAATTCATACTCAGATTTGGAATAAACACATAGAGGAAACAGGCAGGGTGATGGATCCTCTGTGAATAGCCTAGATATAATATACAGCTTCTCTCTCATCTCACCTCACAGCTCATTCTGTAAGGATAAAGGCAATTTCTTTTCACAGTTTTCACTACCTTGATGTTGCTTAAACTCTTACCTGATTGTAGAGCAACTCTTTTTACCCTGCAACAGTTTTACACACGCTGTCCTGCTCTACCAGTATTCCTCACCTATTTTTCTGTGCTGAATCTTCCACTGCTTTCCTGAAGGTTTTTTCTTCAGGCCTACATTTTTCACTTTCATTTATGAGGCCTTGCAAAACCTCAGTCCTGTGTTGCTTTCCTCGTACGTTATTGTTGCTATACTGTGCATGTGAAATTCAAATATGAGGATCAATAATCCTTGCATTTTGATAAAAAGGACTAGGGGAAATAATCATGTACATGACATTTTCTATTTCTTTTTCTGGTGGCTTTCAATGGCATTGAGATATCTCTGAACTGCATTTAGAAGTTTTTACAGGAGTTTCTGCTCCAGGACTAATAGGACCTTTTCCTTTCAGCTACACTGTTTACTTCACACTGTCTCTAGAGCTTTATTTCAAAACAAATTCCAGCAGGCATGCAGAGATTGTCAACTTCCAGTAACATTAAAATTAAATGCAACAACTTTAAATGTAGATTTCAGGGAAGAAATTCCTATGTATAAAGTTATACTTTCATTTAGTTCAGCATCTGTCTAGGTCTTTTGTCACCCCATGCACAGGTCCTGCTCATATTATCCTAATTACCAAGCAGAGCAAGTTTCTCTGGAGATGTGCAGTCCTATACATACTACTGAGGAGCTCCCTTGAGAACTCTGTTAGGCACGAGTGTCAGGATCTTTGTTGTACTTCTCTTTCCTCTGGTCCCCACTCATTAGTTTCTTGTTTGGGGAGTCTTCTGCTGTTTTGCACCAGATGTACACAGAGACATTTTCACTCCAAAGAACCTTGTGCTGTAGCACAACATACATGGGCAGATCCTCCTTAAGTAATCAAAATAACGGCACAATGAAACTTTAGTTTAGGAAGTGCTCCATTAGAATTTATTCTATCACCATCAAGAAGTTTTGTCCTTATTCTCAGCTAAGGCTTCAAAATATGTTAATTTTAATAATTATGCAGCAACATTAGACTTTTTATGCTGTCATAATGGAGGTATATGTTGTACTGCTGCAAGTTGTACAAAATTTTGAGTATAATAAGATCATTAACATTTCTGATATTAGAGCTACAGGTTTTAAGGAAAGCAATTTTATTTGTGTTTGCAAGGATTCCTTAGGATTTGCTGGCTAAAAAAAATATGGAAAGCTGTGACTTGCCTGGTAGCAAGAAAAGTTCTTCAAATTGTACCTTGGTTTTGGAGAAGGGACAGTAACTTTTGCACTTTGCACATTTATCATAGAATCATAGAATGGTTTGGGTTGGAAGGGACTTTAAAGACCATCTAGTTCTAACCCCCCTGCCATGGGCAAGGACACCCTCCACTAGATCAGGTATCACTACACACCCTTGTAAACAGTCCCTCTCCAGCTGTCTTGGAGGCCCCCTTCAGGTACTGGAAGGCTGCTGTAAGGTCTCCCCAGAGCCTTCTCTTCTCCAGACTGAACAATCCCAACCCTCTCAGCCTGTCTTCACAGGAGAGGTGCTCCAGCCCTCGAATCATCTTCCTGGCCCTCCTCTGGACTCGTTCCAACATCTCCATGTCTTTCTTGTACTGGGGACCCCAGAACCACACACGGTACTCCAGGTGGGGTCTCACAAGAGTGGAGTAGAAAGGCAGAATCACCTCCCTCGAACCGCTGGTCATGCTTCTTTTGATGGTTTGCTTTCTGTGCTGCAAGCACGCATTGCTGAGTAATTTTGAGCTTATCTGCCAACACAACATTCACCTCAGGGCTGCTCTCAATCCATTCTCCATCCAGCCTGTAGCTGTGCTTGAGATTGCCCCAACCCATGTGCAGGACCTCGCACTTGGCCTTGAACTTCATGCGGTTCGCACAGGCCCACCTCTCAAGCCTGTCAAGGTCCCTCTGGGTGGCATCCCTTCCCTCCAGCGTGTCGACTGCACCACACAGCTTGGTGTCCTCTGCAAACTTGCTGAGAGTACGCTCTATGTCCATGTCGCCAACAAAGATGTTAAAGATGTTAGTCCCAATACCGACCCCTGAGGAATGCCACCCATCACTGATCTCCACTTGGACATTGAGCCATTGACCACAACTCTTTGAGTGCAACCATCCAGCCAATTCCTTATCCACTGAGTGGTCCATCTCTCGAATCCACGTCTCTCCAATTTAGAGACAAGGATGTCATACAGAACACTGTCAAATGCTTTGCGCAAGTCCAGATATATGACATCAGTTGCTGTTCCATTACCCACTGTCGTGGTTTAGGCCCAGCCGGTAGCTGGGTGCCACGCGGCTGCTCACTCACCCCTCCCCCAGCAGGATGGGGAGGAGAAGTGTAACAAAAGGCTTGGGTCGATATAAGGACAGGGAGAGATCACTCGCTAATTATCATCACGAGCAAAACAGACTGAACGTAGAGAGGAGATTCATCTAATTTATTACTAGGCAAAACAGAGTAGAGCAATGAGAAAATAAAATCAAATCTTAAAACACCTCCCCCCACCCCTCCCATCTTCCCGGGCTCAACTTCACTCCCGGCTTCAACCTCCTCCCCCCTCAGCGGCACAAGGAGGCAGGGAATGGGGGTTGCGGTCAGTTCAGCACACATTGTCTCTGCCGCTTCTTTGTCCTCAGGGGGAGGACTCCTCTCATTGTTCCCCTGCTCCAATATGGAGTCTCTCCCACAGGCTACAGTCCTTCACAAACTGCTCCAGTGTGGTCTCTCCCACGGGGTGCAGACCTTCAGGAGCAAACTGCTCCAGCATGGGGTCCCCCACGGGGTCACAAGTCCTGCCAGCAAACCTGCCCTGGCGTGGGCTCCCCTCTGCACAGGTCCACACGTCCGGCCAGGAACTTGCTCCAGTGTGGGCTTCCCATGGGCCACAGCCTCCTTCAGGTGCCTCCACCTGCTCTGTCATGGGGTCCTCCACAGGCTGCAGGTGGAATCTCTACACACCCTCATCCTTCCTCCATGGGCTGCAGGGGGACAGCCTGCTTCACCATGGTCTTCACCACGGGCTGCAGGGGGATCTCTGCTCCAGCACCTGGAGCACCTCCTCCCCCTCCATCTGCACTGACCTTGGTGTCTGCAGAGTTTCTCACATCTTCTCACTCCTCTCTCCGACTGCAAAAGCTTGTGCTGTTTTGTTTTCCTTCTTAAATATGTTATCACAGAGGCGCTGATTGGCTTGGCCTTGGCCAGGGGAGGGTTCTATCTTGGAGCTGGCTGGCATTGGCTCTATCAGACACAGGGGAAGCTTCTAGCAGCTTCTCACAGAAGCCACCCCTGTAGCCCCTCCCGCTACCAAAAGCTTGCCACACAAAACCGAACACACCCACCAATTCTGTAATCCCATCAGAGAAGGATACCAGATTTGTCAGGCATGATTTGCCCTTAGTGAAGCCATGTTGGCTGTCACAAATGACCTCCTTACTTTCCATGTGCTTGAGCATATTTCCAGGAGGACCTGCTCCATGATGATGCTGGGCACAGAGGTGATGAACTTACTAGAAGATCCTTTTAAGGTCACAGGTGGGAGGTATTTAATGACTTTTTTTCTCTCAGCTGCACTTTTCAGGTGAGATAAATAGGCCATTTAGCGAATACACCATGACATTTACTGTCCTGCCCATGCTTAGTGATTCCTTCACTAAAGGGTTAACTGGGGCTTTTGCCTATTTCCTATCAACAAATAATAACCTTTAATCTACTTTTAGAAGTGATTTAAACCTGTGCTAACTGAAACTTTGACTAGCTAGAAAGACTGTGATGGGAAAGTCCTTGAGTTATGCTCTGACAGAAGCACATTTACTATGAACTGAGGACATGGGAAAAATCAATTAGCTGCCATTATTTCTTGAAAAACATCCCATAATTCTTGCAAGGAATAGATGAGTCGTCCTGTAATTGACCCAATTGATGGGAAAGGGTTTGTAGGGCATTTAACACAAGAAACACTGGAATTGACCATCAAGGCATAGAAGCAGAAGCAATGAGAACATGGAAAGAATTTGCTGAGGAAATGTTTAACCTGTGGTAAACTAAAGCATGTGGGTGCCACTCACCCAGTTTCCTCTGCATAGAGATAGTCTTGTGGACTGGCTATCTGAGCTACACTTTTTAGTATGTAAGTATTTTAGTAAGAATTTGCCAACACTTATCAGACTTTTCTCTTTGAGCGTCTGGCAGCAGCTGATTAAAATGACTGATGACCAGCATCTTAAAGTCAAAGTAGCATGTAATTGCCAAATAGGACATAAGATTTAGGAGTATATTAACACAACAAAGAGACCCAATGCATCTTTTTCTATATGAGCTCAGAGGGCCTCTCTATTGCTCTAGTATGGTCCAGCTTGTTTCTTTCCCTGGGTTGGGGGAGCTAGGGTGCTTGCTGGAGATAGCAGCCGGGTAGGATTCAGTTGTGAATGTTCTGTTATATATTAAACACTGAAATCAACTGATAACTAATACATCAAAGAATTTTTGAGTAGTAAAATGTAGTTAGGATAATTTGGGGGCGGGGGGAAATACTTTTGGAGGAATTGAATGACAACATGGCAACAACATGGTTAAATATTTTGTATCTAAAAAATCATGCTATATTTTCCTAAAGAACATGGTGTTTCTACATCAATATAGGTTGTAATTTCTCCCATAAATTTAGGATTAGGACCAGTCTCCATTCTTGCACTCAGTAAGTCTGTAATCAAAACCAGTGTAATGCCCAACATATTAGTCAAGCCGTACTTCTATCCCTTCTACATGTGTTCTTTATTAATGCATCAAAACTTTCCCCCTGAAAACTGTTAAAAGACCAATAACGAATAAACTATTCAAATAAACCATGCTGCAGAGTTCTATGTTAACGATAATAATCAATACTTGAATTTCCCTCAGGAAGACATTCAGTCTATAAAGTTATTTGCTTTGGGAAGGATTTGGGCAACAGTCATTCTTGTTGCTTCAAACCAACGGCAGGGAGTCTGAAGCATACTGTTAACACCCTTTTGAGTAGATGTGACTACAGTTTCAATCTATTGAAATTCCTGCTGCATTGCTTTGTATTTAATCACAATCTTTATTGGCATTTATTCCTTGTAACTGTACTTTATTCATTTATTCACTTAAATGTTTATACAAAATTGAATATATTAAACTGTGGCAACATCTTTTATGAGCAACAAATAAAAATTAAGCCTGCTTGCATTGCATGTGCATATCTATTCAACAGATGCCCTGTTATTGTTTGATGGATGTCTGTGCCAGAAAAAGAGCTAGAAGCATGTTCTGTTTAGTTTAGAAATAATTGGTCCTTAAAAGATTTTTGGTTTTCTATTCATCAGATACACACACATACGTATATGCATACACCCATTATATAGTAAATGTGTCATTTGTATTTGCCACAGTCAGAAATCTGATTAAAAGGAAGCACGACGGGGCAGAGTCTCCATTGCTAAAAGTCAGTCTATTTTCACTGCTGCCAGTCATAGCAACAGAGTAGTGACAGTATGCACTGACTGAGAGTATTGCTAGTGTTTCTCGTAATTCTGTCAAAAAAAAAGTTCCTAACTTACTTTTTTTTTCCTTGTAGTTTTTTCCATTTGAGTTTAAGATACAGGTTTCCATTTTCTGCCAGGGAATAGAAACAGAAAAGTTTTCAAGTTCACACTCTTTATTATTCTATTGTACTAAATTCTGCAGTAAAGTTCCTGGAATTGGTGCCGGCAAGATGGGAATAAGCCACCAAATTCTACTTGATGGCCCAGAGTCTAGTTTCCCATATGTGTCTTCTCAAGGAATCAGAGATCACAGATATACTATCCCATTGTGAAAATATGTATGTATAAGCAGTCAGAATGATATTTGTTCTCAAGTGAGAGGGATTCGGCACACTACTAGCATCACTGAACATTCCCAAAAGGCATGGCTGGTTGCAGCAACAGCAGGATGCCTTTTATTCTCCCAGCCAATGTTTCAAACTGGACATTAGAGATATCTCTAATAATGAGACCCATGAATCATTTCTCTGCATGCAACTCCAGAGCCTTTCCTCTTACTTCTGTCCTCAGGAAGGATGTGTCTGGGAATTGTTTCTAGTGCAATGCCTCTTTGTACCTGCAGCACTCTGGCACCTCATCAAAACAGAGATGGTACAGGTACAGCACTTATCTCAGGGTTTAAATGCTGAGCTTAAAAGAAAATTTCTGGGGGAAAAAAATAATTCAAGAATCGGGAATAAGGCTTTTGGTCAAACAGCTGTTTCTTCAGGCACTTAATTTCAAAGTTGCCTCATGGGAGTCACTTAAAGACCCTCCTTTCTGTCAGCAAAAGCCCTGTGGCTCCTATTACTTAACGCTTGGCCACAACAAACGGTTCTGTGTCTCTTTTGTGCCTAAATCGCAGTGGTACACACAAGTACCTTTACTCTGCCTTAGCTGTGGGTTTTTACTCTAGGGCATATGTTCTAACCACATGGTATAAACCCACAGGAGGAGGTATCCCTGACCACTCAAGAGTCAACGCATTCACTTTGCACTGACCTTGGGCCAGAGACTGTACACATGAATTACTAGACTGTAAATTTGAGCTTTGGCTTGGAATAAATATTTAAAGTATTTATATAAATAAGAATGACATAATCACCAGAGACTAATATAATTATGTCGCACCATATCCTATAGCTGGATAGAAAAGATGGTATAACAAATGGGGAACTGAAACTTCCACCTGCTTTATAAGTGTTTTAGCCCTTTACAAAAAGGTACTGAAATGATCTGATCAGTACCTAAACCCAGGAAAAAGTTAATGAGTGCACAAAGGCGTATCTACCCAGGTTGGATTTAGGCACCTCTGTCTCACAAAGGCAGTAGCTTTAAGCCAAGTTCTTCACTTCAGCAAGTCCTCCTAATTGCCTTAGCAGTCCTATACACTATTTTGTGAATCCTGTTCTAGGGTATCTTCCTGGTCATTAAAGTATTTCTCTAATCATTTTGTGGAAAATGTGCTTACCTAACTTGTGGCTGGGGATGCTGCTGAGTAGAACTGAAGAAGTAGTTTGGCTGACTGCTGCACTGAGTCAAAATTCCCAGCATGAGTCCAGGCCTCTGAGATTGTCATTAAGTGGGGAAAAAAAAAAACCCCTTTAAAATGGTATTTCATGCAGTAATTTCAGACTGATGGAACTAATTTTGAGAATTATAAATTACTCAAAGTAATGGACTGAAGTGGCAACTAGAAGAAAGCTACGGACTCGTATTTTAGGGCCACTAGGGAACACTAAACTCATCTAGTCTGACCTGCTGCCTAGTGCAGGCCAAACAATTTAATCTAATAGTTCCTGCAATGAACAGAATTATTCTTCCCCACAGTGCAAGTTAATATTACTCAGTGCTTTAGCTTGTAACTGAGTAAGAATGTAGCCCTTACGAAGGCATCCAGTTTTGATTTAAACACTTCAAGCTTGAATAAACCCTTTTCCAAATATTAAGAAAAAAAACAAAGAAAATATAAAAAAACCCCCAAGTCTCCACATTGCTTCTCGTTGGAAGGTAAAGAAACAGTAAGGACAGTGTTTTTCTGAATTACAAAATTGTGAGTTGCACCAGAAGCTGTACGAGTCCACTGTCAGCCAAAGATGTATTTCTTTGTTTATTTCCTTTATTCTTCTATACATCACTGAGGTTTTTAAGTGGGTCAATTCTAGAGGCTGAAAGGGTTTTCGTAGTGATTCCGGTCAATATAGCTTTGGATATATTCCAAACCCACTGAAACTACTAGAAATCTTTCATTGTCTTAGACATGCTTTGGAGAGCCAACTCAATGTCTAAAACATGCTCTAAGATATTGACCCCCACAATGAGCTATAAGACAAACCCTTTATGGCTAATTTTACACTTATCAATAACTAAGTATTAAAGCTAAGTGGCATCATGAAACTCAGTTTACATCCTACTAAAAATAACAGAGAAAACCTTAATGTTAGTACATGGTACCTAACTTTGCAAAAAGAAGCTTCCTTCTGCTTCCATTTATACTGAAAGAAATAAGTACAGAAAAGAAAATGCTAAGATAATCAAAGACTGTTCATAAAATGGATCAAAATCATATTGCAAATATATATGTAATACATATATTAGCTTGATCTGAACTAATAATGAGTATATTTTATATTAGCACTTCAGTGCCTCTCAGAAGATACAGTGGATAGGCCTTTGTCACAAAGGTACAGTCCTGAGACTGTTTCAGAGGAGAATTTGGTCTATTGAACTGATGTGATGTGAGGTTACATGTCCAAAGGACATGTCAGAGAAAATTGCTGAGGTCATTTGACTCCCTCCTGGAATTCATTCCAATGAGTTGAAAAATAAATGGAGTATCAAAAGCTTGGAGATAGCCTAACAAAATCTAAGTACATTCAAGAAACCGTTGACCTCTTTTTTATCAAAGCTTAAGGCTCAATTTTCAGCTACCATATTGCACCCCTGTGCAACCTCCCTCATCAATGGTCTGTGGTAAGATAGCGAGAAACGTCTATCCATTGACTCTTCTTTATCATTCTAATCAGCATGAATAATCCAATATAGAAGGAAAAATAATTGGTATGTAGCACAGGGCCATCTATCCCTGATTACCTCCTCCATGGAGTGGTTTAGGAACTAAATTGCAAATGTTTGAGTCTCAAAATAATCTCTGGTCTCCTTGATTGGAAAAAATGCCACCCTCCCCCATGACCATCCTTGGCTTTTGATATGTCATAATTGGTAATAGTAGCTCACAAGCTGTGATGCAGTATATATATGGTCATTTCAAACCAAGCAAAAAGTCATGTGCTATATCCTGCTATATCCTGAGCTGGGAGCCACCCAACCAGCCCTTAGGAAATGCTAAGGAGAAAGCAATCAAACTTTAGACAAGCTTGAAAAAATTTATGCCTGATGATATTTTGTATCAGAAATGCCTCATGGTTTGGCTGTTAAGCAGAGTAGAGCAGACCTAAATTGTTTCAGTGTGGAGAAATGTAGTTCTGAGTAAAGTGAACCCTAATTTAGTGCATCATTGTTCTGTGGTAAAATGATGGTCTTCTGTTGAGTAAAGGGATTTGATTGGTAACAGAAAACAGTACAATGAACAGAAGATCCAGAGGAGAGCTCACAAAGAACAGATAATGTTAGATGAATGTAGATAACAGCCTTCTTTCTTCGACAAAAACACATTTGCATTTTTTAGATGTGCCAGAGAGCATTCTTTCACTATCGTCGGCTAGGAACCTAGGCTATTTTCATTAAGGTTTCATTTGTGGTATGAATATTTTTTGTTAAAATATGTTAAAGGAAGAGAAGAAAATGTTATCTTCCATCCTCAAAAAACCCCAAGAAAGTCTTAAGATGTGCTTCCAGCCCCTCCTATGAACAGATTTAAGAGACGTGCAGTCAATGGTTGTCACACACTTCCAAATCTTCTGTACGTAGTTTTGCAACCCATTCCTAAGGAATTAAAATAAAATAATTTCTTAATAATCACTGATTACTTTAAATCATGTTTTATTACTACCATGTATACCAAGATATTATTTTACACTTGCATGTATTTAAAGATGACCTTCTGTTATTCCTGTGGAAAGTGTAAAATATAAGTACTTTTAAACATTCCTCTGTGCTTTCTGCAATATCTGTTCATTACTCAAGAGCAGTACACATTACATGAATTGTATGCTGTTACAGCATAAGATGGTTTACAGTCAATGCCGTCAGCTGGAAAGTGTTTGATCCCAGCTCAATGGTTTGCTAGAGATTGTGTGATCCTCAGGGGTTTTGCAGGTTTGCAAGATTTGACATACATAGACATTTTACAGAGTGCTTTGTGGTGCCTGCTGAGTGGTTTCCCACAGGTTGCATCAATTCACCACACTAATCAACTGATGGCAATAAACAAGAGTCATTTAATTACTATTAAAGACCATTTTCTGCCTCTGGATATAGATAGGTAACTGCCAGTGACTTTAAAAGAAGGAGCTGATGTGAGCCTGAGCCTAGAATCTAATTCTATGCAGTTTGGTTTTAGTCTCTTGCTTAATGGTTTGGCTGGAAGTCCAAAGACCTAGATCATGTTTTCAGGTGTTTTTTGGCTGCAGCAAAACTGTTTTATCAAAATGCTCCATCAGTATCCTCATGACCTTAGCTCCCAAATGCAGACATTTTCCAGTACTGGAGTACACTTGACATACTGGAAGTGAATATCAAAAAAGAAAACTACTTCACATGCAGCCTGGACAAGACTACACCTGGGAACATTGATGCCACAGATCCACCAAATCACGGCCTGCAAGGTAGAGGCAACACCTCAGAGCACATGTTGCTTGGTTTCCCTCTTCTAAAATTTCACAGTGCTGGTAGAGGTCACTATTACTATTATACACTATTACTATGGTCCACATGCAAACATGGAGCCAGGGTCTGCCCACACCATGCCAAAGAGGGAACCACCCAGATGTACCCAGCAAGGCTTCTGTTCCTCCCTGCGAGTTGCCTAGCAAAGACCCTCCTCCTCTCATCCACATGGTCCAACCTGCATTTACATATTAATTTATAGCAGAGACATATTTAGCCAATCAACAGAATCATTCATTTGAGTAGCGAATTTAGACTACGACTAAAAAAAAGTCAATTCCACCTGGAAACTTCTACAATAATAATTTAACTCTTGGAAATGTAGAGGAAATTATTCAACACTAAAAATGAAAATGTTGGAAAGCTCCTTATTCTTTTAGGATTTCAAACCATGTTGATTCTATGACTGGTACAACCCAAAGAGTGCTGAGGCTGTATCTTTACCATGATTAGAACAGCAGGCGGAGGAACACACCTTTTTGCTCCACACTGCTAGCAGTAGCCTGGTTGTAGCTTGGTCTCCAAAGCCTAGATCGACCTCATCTTGTTTTAGATTCCCAAATGAGGTAACTAGTGTGTCTCTGTAGCCAAGTAAATGCAGTATCACCATGGCTAGTAACACTCTACAAGCTTTTTAATAACTGCAAGGACACAGGATGGGGCTTTTCAGACTTTCCTTGTCTGGACTTGCAAGTTTTGTTTCAGCTTGTTCAGTTGAAACTGCAATTGCCTAATGACCTGGTGGACATTACCTATTTTATTTTAGCCTTGCTTAGCTTTGTATAATTTTGTGCTGCAGCACTTATTGCTGTTGATATATTTCCTGTTATAGATGCTGGTTACAGGTAGCTATTCTGTGTAGTATGAATTATGTATGACTCCTGAATCGCAATGTGGTGTAGTGCAATACAAGCAGGAGCCACACAAGCATGGGCCCAAGCCCAGAGCCTTCAGGGCTGTACACAATTTGCATGTTGTCAGCTACTGAGCACTAAAGGAATGCAGCTCGTGGAGCTGGGTGAAACTGATTTTAGGAGTCACCAAGAGAACAAAGGAACAAGTATCTGACACATGTAATACGCAGCATACAGAATAAATTCAGAAGTAATTTGAAATTACAGGACAGTGAAGAAAGAGCTCAGTGTAGGCTTTGTTAGAAAGCCAAGATAGCCCCAAATGTACTTTCAGGTGGGGAGGAAGAAGCCATCATCACTCTCCCCCTGTCAAAGGGCTTGACATGCTGAGTATTGCAGTAACCGGAGTATTGCAGTAAAGGGGTAAAGAATGGTATACTGTGACTGGAGAAAAAATGAATTAATGAGTGAAAGATAAGTAAGAACAATGTTGTAAATACTCATCCCAGAACATACGGGGACTGATTTATAAAAGTGCTGAAGTACACGCAAAGTGTACTTGAGCTGTGTTCTGGATATACAAAGTGATATAGCAATCCTAAGTACTCTGAAAATAAGGTCACCAGGGATCATATTTTAAAATACATTTAGGCACCAGAAATTACAAAAATCATGTCTACAGGGATTTTCAAAAGGACCTGAGAAGTTAGGTGCCTAACACCCATGAGGAGGGGTTGGCATCTCCTTAGGTTAATGATCTCCTTGGACTAATTTTCCTGCCTGCACTTTTAAGGTTTCAGAAAATCTGTCTCTGAGTATCTGACAGTTGGCAGCCTAAATGAATTTGTATTTTTGACAATGTTTAAGTCACTCTATGCCTCAGTTCCTTTTGTTTAAAAAAGATAATAATACTATATTGTGTCACAGGGCTGTCAGGAAGATACATTGAACTAAAGCATTCAGAAACAAGGGTGAGAAAGCTATTGAAACATCTTAGCATCTGATCATGTGCAGATTTACCCCACAGTGCAGTGTTTGGATAATGTAGGCAAAACACAGCTCAAGCTACAGCTAGGCAGGAGAATCACACCTGCTAAGAGAATTTTGAGGGATGGGATCTGTGCTTTTTTTTTTTTTTAAGAATGCGTGATTACAATTAAAAGAAATTATTAAAAAATATGCAGACACCCTTAAAAAATTATTCTGAATGTCACATCATTGTCTGAGCCAAAGAGTGACTTCAGCACCTCTTGGACTCATCATCAGGTCTGCTATCCTGATTCACAATCTACCTAACGTATCAAACAGAAGTTTAAAAGGCAACTTGATCATGGTTCATAAGGACCCAGAGGAGAAGACCTCCAATGTTTGGGACACTTTAATCTGACAGACAAAAGCATAATAAGATTCAGTTTCAGGATAACCTGGAGACAGAAAAGTAAAAATTATGAAGAAGAAACAAATTTTAGCAAGGAGGGTAATTAATCATTGGTGCAGTTTGCCAAGGGAAGCGGCAAATTTATCATACCAAATGATGGGATGCAAACAACAAATTTTGGTGCTACATAGCAAAAGGGAAGAATAATTCTGACCTGCAGAGGAACTACCGGGTCACATTGTCTGTCCTGCAGTATGCAGGCATCCAGACTAAGGCAGTGTCATATCCCCTGGACTTAAAATGAATGTATCTATACTTGGCTACCTTTCATGATGAACCAAAGGTGGGCACATACCATAAGAATGTACAGCACGCAGTCACTGAACTAAACACACAGCAGCTATCTTTGGGGCATGTAGTGTGCCTTTCTTTTTTCAGAAAAATTAATGACAGGTAATTATTATGTATCATTTTTATAACATCATATACCTGCACTGCTCCTTAATGAATATAAATTAAAACACGGTCCAGGACTTCAGCTCTGTCATAAATTAAATAATAAACAGATTCAAAGAAGAAAGAGAGAGTAAACTACATTGTAGTGTGAAAATTGTTTACATTCAGACATATGCAATGACATTTCTGATTTTTTGCTTTTGTTGTTATTTGCTTGCATTTGCTTTCATGTCAATATTTCAAAATATGTGAAGCTTTTACATGTTCCAGAAACGATATTCCCCATCAAGGGTAATATAGACGATAAGAATAGATTTTGTAACTTTTTTTCCCAGCCTTAAACATAAAGAAATATATAAATAAATGTATGTCATTAGTTTTGAAGGGGTTGTATCTTTTTGTATCAGCCATGAATTTACACCCCAATTTCTATGCTCCTACAGTTCAATGCTTCTTAAAAGGTGGCTGGAAAGCCTTGACAGAGGACAAGCCACTTTCTGTTGGACACTCAGTTTGGGACATGTTAGCCAATTAAGAGTGATCATAATTGAGATGGTAGCAACTGTAAAAAGGGGAAGAGAAATTTCTTGTTATAGCCACTTTGAAAATCTCGCCTTTCAAAAAAGCACCTATCCATTGGTTTTTCTCTAAATAAAATTGCAGAGAGGAATTTAGAGTTTATATAAATTCAAGCAGTAGCATCTAGACTCTGATTTGTAATAGGTTATTCAGTTAGGCATTTAGAAAAAACATGACAGGACCTAATCTTGCCGCTTGTTATTAATGCTGGAAATAGTCCTGTGGCAGTCACATGGCTCAGATTCATCAGACACAGTATTTATATACTCAATATTATTCAAATAAAGGGAAGGTAATAAACTGGAGGTGGAATGGGAGTACTGCTTGTTTTCCAAATTCATCAGCCAGTTTTGAAAGAGATATTTCCTCTCTCCACAGACCTTGTGTCTCTCATGTCCCTAGACCATCACAGCCACAACAGTAATTACTCAAATTAGTACTTTAAAAAAAAAAAAATGATTTAACATCTCAGTGCTAACAAATAATCTTAAACCAATTTATAGTACTAATCAATACCATGATTCATGCCTCAGATTAAAATACTAATATATTTTAAGACTGCCTTTCTGACTGTAATCTGGAATATTCCAATTAATCTTCTGGTTTTGCATTTAGTAATAGCTGCTAGGTTTCCAGAAAGTGTTTTCTCAGAAGAGTGAATTAAACTGGACCTTGTGAATATTGACATCCAGTGTGATTAATCATGTTCTGAATGCACCAATGGAGTTCTGGAGTTTGTCTGTACTCAAAATATATTAATTACTGTATGGATTTTACTCAAGTGGAACTTTATAGCAACAATTGTAATGGCTGTCCTACTTGTTCTTCAATCTTGTGCCCTCACCAAAAAGCTGAAACTTTTCCAAATGTACTTTCTTAGAAGTTTCAATCCATTATATGCAAGTGAATTTTGTGACTATTGCTTCTCTAATGATTTATAAAGTATATGAATGATTTTACGTATTTAACTTCAACCAGCATAAACAATTAGAAGTATTCTCCTACTTGCTCTGCAAATTTGCGGAAGATTTGAATATTAAATTATCATTAACTGGAATTAAAACCGTTGACTGTATACATACCTGAGGTGGAAATTTCCAAAGCACCGACTGGCCTTTTTTTCACCACATCTCCTGCAGTCAGCAAGAAGGCAGCTTCTCAAATCCCTCTGTGGACTACTAACTTTGGCTCGTCTGCATACACAAACTTCCCACTCTGTTGCATATTTTTCTAACATCAAAGGAGTTTGAGGCTTTTCACATCTCCCAGCTGTCTAGCCTATGTGAATACAGGATTCGGAGCCGATACACGATCATTGCTAGCTGTTATTTGGAACCATACTGGTGGACCATGACTGTTGTCCTACATACTGTAAAATGTGAGATTAAAAAGATGGTTTGTGACTCCAGACAGCTTATGGTCCTTCCAGACAAAAGGATGAAGTCAGAAATGTTAGGAGCTCAACAAAAAGAGACAGATCTATAATTAATCATTAACAGTTGTAATGGATACTGAAGAAAAACATTCAGAGAGAACAGAGGATTAACGCTCACACAGGTGAAAAGACTTTTAAAGCTTAACATGTCCCTGAAAGGACACTGTGAAAAGGGTTACTATGGAGTTTAATGCTTTGCTTGTCTCCACTAGTTTGATCTTATATGTACAGAACCATGTTTCAAATAGAAAACATGTTCATTTTTCTAACTGTAGGCTCTGCACAACCAGGCTGGGCTCTAACATGAAAAGGGTGTATTTCTATTCCCCTCGGTGTTAGCAGTAAAAATTGCCAGACAGGCTGGGACCTTAGATATTTTCTTCCAGTAATGCACTCGATAACATTTCCAATATTCTGCCGTCTGTAACAATCTGAAATTAAGCTATGCCTGCATTGTAGACTTCTGCTGGCATAGCTTTGTGAGCCACAATGTCTTCCAGAAGTTCCTGTTATAAGCCTGCTTGCATTTTAAAAAAAAAAAAAAAAAAGTAAAAAATCTCAGAGGTTTTAGCTGTTTAACTCATTTAGCCACTTAGCTTAACTCAGAGGTAATCAGATAAAGGATGCAATATATACCTTTCACAAGATAAGCTGCATCCTTACTAGGAAAGAATTGCTGCTATGGTATACTACTGTAAGAATGCCTTTAAACCATTGCTAGTGAAGACATGGCCCTTAGTGAACAATTCTGGTGACAGTAGAATAGGGTTTGCAGTATAGCTGTACTGACTTGGTAGCATTAGCCAGTGTTCAAAGAAATTAGTATATTCTTTGTTTCCAAAATCACCAGATTTGATACTGAACTATTAAAGAAACAAATCTGTTGATGTGTTTATGCTCTTTTTTTCCTGTATTAAGCTTCATTTTAGTACACCACTGCTGGAATATATATGAAATATCAACAATATTATACTGGCACACAAGATAGGAGTCAAGGCAGGAGAAATCCATAATTAGATTTTTCTCAGTACATCCATCTTCATTTATCCAAGAGGCCAAAGTCATTATTATTTACTCAAGAATCTCCTTGGAGAGTAGAACTGTAAAGATTTATTGCATATTATGAGAATCTGTAAGTATATTGAAGTTCCCTAGTTCAATTATTTGTCCCTTTTACATTTGATTAAAATAGGAAGAAAGTTATACCAGTACCTATATATTTGGCTTTTGATGATATCTTCCCTCTCCTAAATTGTTCCTGTAATGGAAAAGGGGTAACTGTATTTCATCTCTCACACTTTGTCTCATTTTTTCACCAGCTGATATAAAGCTTACATGTAAAATTCTTTGTGTTTGGTATGAGAAGATGATCAAATTTGTTAAGAAATTAGAATCATAGAATGGTTTGGGTTGGAAGGGACCTTAAAGATCATCTAGTTCCAACCCCCCCTGCCGTGGGCAAGGAACCCATGACAGAAAGTCTTGAACTAGCGAAGTTGTACTTTTCACAGCCATCTTTTGTGCTCAGTGGAGACTGAGGTTTGGATGTAGCAAAGCAAGTCTCATAAATAGTGGTACTCCAGACCAGTTTGGAGTCATAGAATCATAGAATCATAGAATGGTTTGGGTTGGAAGGGACCTCAAAGATCATCTAGTTCCAACCCCCCTGCTGCAGGCAGGGACACTTCATGAGTGAAGACCTTGCTGCATCCTGGCCTGTTAAAGCAAAACACTTCTTCAGGATCAGTCCTATCAATCAGCCATAGTGCAAAGGCATTTAATTTTAAATTTTAAATCTGATTGTCCTATATAACGTGAAGCTGCTCTTTAGCAAAGATCCTTACTCAATAAGAATGGCATTATGCGCACACACACTCAAAAAACCCAAAACCAAAACTACCCTAGTTTACCATAGATTACTTAATCTCACTTAATCTTTTTTCCTTGATAAAACATATTGAGCAAACAAAATATTCTGTGAATAAATGAAAGCTATAATAAAGCCCACTAGCTACATTTCCATATAGAACATATTTTAATAAGTGTTTTATTTTATTTTCTCTAAAATAAAGGTTTTAGGAGATGCTATAAATGTGCCTAAGAATCGAGACTTAAACCACTCAGATATCAGAGTTAAATGTGTTGAAGCTGCTGTAAAGAAAAACCTGAGAACATGTAGTTCTTTCTCAAATTCAAATATTAGTAATACTTTGTGTTATTTTTTATCTTAATCGTATCCAAAGCCTCAGCCTGGGTTCAGCTCTCACTGGTACAACACAGTTCGTGTCCAGATCTAGGATCCTGCTATGCATTTGCAGGATCAGGGTTGTGGGATCATCCCACAACCCTGCAAACTGCAACGGACCACTCATCAAGGTCATTAAGGCCGATTGCACAGCACCAGGTACTGGCATTAGTCAACCCAGCTGTAGAATCAGGGTCAAGTTTAAGGCAAGCCATAACTGATGAAGGTCAAGAACAGTAAGCCAAAGGATGACAGATTTTTAAATGACGCAGTTAATCCCCAAGCCAACAATCAATTACAAGCAGGAAAATGCACACGGGATTCCCATGAGCACGAGTTCTAGGTCCTCCAAAATGAATGCGGATGAAAAGAGGCGGCCTGCCCCTGCAAACACTGGTGGGACTAATGTTATGGAAACAGCATCAGTGGAAGAGCATACGTTTCAGTACTGCATGTAAATTTTTAGTAAGTGCTTCAATGTTCTTACTTCTTTAAAAACATGCCTCACATAAATGTTCAGACCATGTTAGGTAAAAAATAAATCTTCATCTTTTTTTACATGATTTTGATAAACATCTAGTTTTGGGGTTGGGGAGCTGTTTGGGGAGGGGATTGTTTCATTTTGGTTTATTTTTGTAATTTTGTTCTGTTTCTTTTGACCTTTACAATATCCTGCTTAAAAAAAAAAAATCAGCGTCTATCTACATTTTTTTACTTTTAAAACATCTATTAATATCCACATGTTTTCCATTATGTGAATGAAAACTTTTATCAAACTGTGCTCTCAGAAAATATTTTGGAACCTTCAGAAAACAAATTAGTGTACTTCCAGTCTAAGGTGGTAAGCTCAGCAGCCAGCTTTTGCAAAGGCAATTTATGTAGCAATGTTATAATCACAAAAAGCTTACATTTTCTGTCCAGTCAAAAAAAAAAAAGTTTACTGCTCTTACACAAAGGTTTTATAGAAGAGATGCAACCTCATATCTAAGAATAAACCAGTTCACTACAATGACTCTGAAATGTAAGGGTTAATATTTGTATTCTTCATAAACAAAATGTTGCTATAATTTAAAAACAAAATCTTGATAAATCCTTGTACATAAACATAAATCCTTGTTCATATACAGAAAGAGCATGCAAGAATCTGAAGTGAGCTCTGTAATTTCCTGAAGAACTGACAAATTTCCAACAAAATAATTTTGGGGAAAAAAATTTCTGTGGGCATATATGTGCTTGCTTTGTTTGATACAGACTAAATTTGTAGTCAAAGCCAGGAGAGGGCTAAAGTCATTCATCTGAGAACAGACAGGACCTCAGCGGTTCATTTCCTATTCTGAATCTCAGAGGAAAAAATGTTTACCCTCAGTCTCCCATTTCTCAGGCATCGCTTTACCTACCAGGCTACCACTACAGTGGGCTCACTTGTCCCCACTGGAGCCAAAAATTCTGTTAAAAACTGTATTAAGTATACAAAACCTCTGTATTAACTATATGAAAAGATATAAGCAAATTTCTGTGACAATAATGCTAGATCAGTTATTCCTCAAAGATGTCATTATCTATGCAGAGCCCAAATCTTTCCCACTGCCCAGTTTCCCTTCCGTGACTACTTCCGTCTCTCTTGATAGCCTAGAGCCCGTGCTGGAGAAGGCAGAAGAGGGATGGGAGGACAACCAGTACAGGCGGAGATGACAGAAATATGCGAGTTAAAGGGGTGCTCAGACCTAATCTCAGGACTGAGACCAGAGAAGAGAAAAACACTGAAAGATTAATTTTTGAGGGTTTCTTTGCGAGCAGCAATGGCTCAAAATAAAACATTGAGTCCTGCTCCTACCGGCCTTACAGGTGCCCAGAATTGGACCTAATAATTTTACAATGTCGCCTCTTTCCCTCCCCTCGCCTACTGTATTTGGTGGTTTCATGGCTTGGTTGAGCCTACAGAGACCAGAGGACACACTCTAGCCAGGGGCTGTAACCTGCCTTCTAGTACATATTTTTGCCGAGAGCTGCAGGGGAGCAGAAGCAGGTCCCTGACCTTCTCTCAACAATTTTATGAAAAAGATGCGCGTTAGTAATTTTTGTTTTTCCCAGGGAGTTCTTACTAGCTTTGAAGAATAGTAGCACTCAGAAATGCCTTCATGCCAACAGTGAGCACACAGTGGTTTGAACCAGTTCCCACTATGGTTATAGAAATATTTGTATTGTCTTTAGTGACCTTTGAGTCAGGCCTCTCTTTTGGAATAAACCTGTTAGAAGACCAGACCAATTCTCTGACTGTAGCCCTTACAGCAAATCAGCAGTTTGAAATGTGGAGCTACGTGGAAATCTACCCAATCTCTCTCTTCCCTGGCTTCACAAGTGGGAGCTGTTGATACCTGCACAGCTCCTGGTACAAGGCAGAGCAGAAGAGCATAGTAAGTTAATAATCCACAAGCTATTCAGAAACGTCTAGGACAGAGACACTGACACCAAGGAATCATATGTCTGCATTGAGCATCTAGTAAATTGTTTACTTGGAGGGCTCATGAGAAACGCACAGATGAACCTCTGAAACAACTACTTGGCAGGTAAGGCTACTAATGTACTCTAATAAATAGTGCTATGTTCTCATCATCGCTGTATCTTTTCCTCAAACAGACTCGCAGCAGTTTATCAACATTATATAATGCAGGGAGAGTTCAGAGCAAGGATAAAGAGTTGATAGCCAGCTTTTGGTGTGCTTGTTTATTTGACATACTTGATTTACAGGTCTCCTGTTTACACAATGCACTTTGAGCTGTTGTTTCTTTTATTTTTAATGTTAAAATAATTACTCTTGATCCTAAATAAACATCCGAGGAGTCCTTTAGGTTCCAGGAGCAGGCTTGAAAGACTGCTTTTAAGAACTACTCCAGTGTATGGTTTATTTCTCATACATTTCTCAATGATTATCGTACTCTTTATGTTTCCCTCTTGTTTACCGCCTTTTTTCCTTACCGCAGCACGGTTTTGTTTCCTCCTGCCGGGTGGGAAAAAAAGAAAGAAAAAAGGAAGAGCAGGATAGGCAAGCGCTAGCAGCGCTTTTCCCCTCGGGGTTGGGGGGTAGCGAGGAAGGGGGGCTGGGGACCTCCTGCCCTTCAAAGGAGCAGGTCGCCCTTCCCGGGGCGGGGGGGGGGGGGGGTGTTGAGAGCACCACGGGATCGCGCCGGCGGGGCAGCAGCGCGCCCGCGCCCACCGGCGCTGCTTGCGCGCCCGCCGCGGCCCCGGGGGGCTCCGGGGCCACCCTGTGGCGGAGGGCGGGGCGGGGGGGGGGGGGGGGGCCCCCCGGGGAAGACCGCAGCTCCGCGGCCGGGGGAGCGAAGGGACGGAGGAATGGCGGGATGGATGGATGAATGAAGGATGGAGGGATAACGGGTGGAGGGATGGAGGGGTGAAGGATGGAGGGATGGAAAGATGGAGGGGTGAGGGATGGAGGGATGAGGGATGGAGGGAGAAGGGATGGAAGAATGAGAAAATTAGGGCTGAGGGACGAAAGGATGAAGGGCCGAGGGACGGAGGGCTGCAGGAGCGAGCGCCCGCGCTTCCCAGCTGCTCCCCCCTCCGCTGCGCGCCCCCGCTCCCCGCCCCCCCTCCACCGCCGCGCGTGCCCGCGCCCGGGGCTGACTCTCCCTCGCATCCTCCTCCGGCGGCGGCGGCGGCGGCAGCGCCGGGGATGGGCAGCGAGAGCGCGCCCAGGAGCAGCCCGGGCCCCGCCGCTCCCCCCTGCTCCCGCGCCCGCTGCTCCTCCTGCCCCGCCGCCCCCCGCGCCCCGGGGGCAGCGCCGCCGCCGCGCCACCCGCAGCCCCCGCTTCGGACGGGTGAGTCACCGGGCCCTGCCCCCCCCCATCCCAAAAAGCACCTGCCGTGCATCTCCCCCTCCTTCCCCCCCTGCCTCCCATCCCGGAGCGGCCCCGGGGATGAGCGCTGGGGGAGTGGGGGGGTCGCGGGGGAAGGCACCGCGCTCCCGCCTGCCCCCGCCCCCGAGGGAACGGAGGGTCCCGGCCCGGGCTTGCGCCCTCCCCGCGGGGGCGGAAGGTTCGCGGGGCAGCAGGGGTGTCCCCGGGGCTCCGGGGGGGCTGCGGGGGAAGGGGTTTCCGCCCTGCTGCCCCTCCCGGGCACCGCTCCCCATTCCCACGGGGGTCTCGCACACGCACAGACGCGTACACAGACACCCCGACAGCCCCGCTCCCCAAGCGGGGCCAGGACCCCCTTGACCCCTTGCCCTCCGTAGCCAACCCCCCGCCCCCGCCCGGGGCGGCTCGGGGGAGGGGGCAGCACCTTAACTTTTGCAAGGGACCATTTGAAGGTGGGGTGGACCCGGCTCAGCAGAGTTGGCTGGTGACGGGGGAGGGTCCCGGTCCCCCTCCCGGGGCCGCCGCCGCGCTCGGCGGCAGCGACGGAGCTCGGCCCTTCCCGCGGAGCGACCGCGGGGGACGGGGCTCGGCTTCGGGCAGGACTCAGCCCTCAAATGGACTTTCCTGATACCACCACACCACCTTCCCCCCGCCAAATAATTAATTCAATAAAGCTCGGGGTAGGGAGGAGCGGGGTGGGGGGAAGAAGTCGGTGCTTGTTTTGCTTTCGCTGCCCAGAGCCGAGAGTGCAAATGATGGGATGCTGTGGCTGAAGAGCGTTTTCTGGTTTTTGTGTGTCATGATGCACACGGTTGGTTGTAGGTAGTATAGTAACTATCTGTATCCCAATACTTCCCAGTCGAAGGGTTGTTATGGCAGCAGTGCTTTCCCCTTCTTTTATTTAGCGTCTCTGGCTCGGAGTAATGTTAAAGACCTGGAAACTGCCTTAAAAAAAAAAAAAAAAAAAGGAAAAAAAAAGAGCAACCTCTTGCCTCTTTGCCAAATAGCCAACAAGTACGAATATAAGATTCACACTAAATCTTCACTCCCTTCTCCAGAAGCTGGTGCTGTGATAACACTTAAGACTGAAGGATGCTGGGGGAAAACGTCAATTTTTTCCACAATTCCTGCTTTTTGTTAAATTTTTTTGGAGTTTTTGCTTGGTTTTGCGTTGGTTTTTTTAATGTGTTTCACTTATACTTTTTACCTAGTATTCTTTCTCACTTACAGAGGACCGCTTAGTCCTGCATTACACTGGGTAAAGGGACTCAAGCAGTTCTACAAACAAGTAATGCACAACATTTGTGGGAAGGGAAAGCTTGTAATTCTGTAGATTTATCTTTTCTGTACAATTTACAGGATGCTGAGTTTTATTCTTGCAATAGAGAGGAATCGGTGTGAGACTCATCAGAAATGTTTCATCACATCTTAACTGCCACGGTTGGTGGCAGTCTGAAACAATAAGATTTAAAGGTTATTATGGAAATAAGTTTCTCTGTCACCTGTAACGGTCAGCCTGTTCTCAGTCAAACCACAAATAGTTGTAAGGGAAATGCTCTGATTCTGATTTCAGTTTAGCCAGTAGTGGTTTTTGGAAACAGTGTTTAACCTGTGAAGTCTTTAATAAGGATGGATGTTAAAAACACATGAAATTGGTAGAGGGCTATATTATTTTGCAGTTTTCACTCTGCACTTGTATAGGTACTATCTGTTGTCTTCAAATGGAGTTTGCCTGGGTAGAGATTGAGCAGTAAATGATAAGGACAGAAGGATTTTGTCCTGGAAGCTCCCGCATTTTTATTTCCAGCAGAATATTTGCAGACCGATATTGATATTACAGGATGAAATGTTATTGAACTGTGATATCTTGTTTCCAATTGTACATTTTGAAATAAGTTTGGCTTATCAGTAGGAAAGCAACGTGAATGTGTGACTGTTCATTTGAGAATGAAAAAAATGCTGTCCCAGGATGATTCATGTGTTGAAACAGACTAGTTTCAGGTTAAATAAGTGAACTAAAATAATGTAGTGTAAGTGATCCGTAACTAATTTTCATCGTTTATAATGAAAACAGGCACTCTTATCATCTTCAAATTGGAATAGAGAAATGTTAGGAGAAGAAGAACAACAAAATATATTTTTTTTAATGACAAACTAAACTCTTGAATAAACCTGAGATATTTCTGAGGAAATACAAGCACGTATCTTGGTATAACTGTGGTCATGATTCTGATCCCAGCTAAATCAGTATGAGATTCTCCTCAGGCACTGCTGTGAGCCGAATCAAAGACATCTCTGCTAAACCTTTTTGAGGAACCAGGATGTGAAAAGATCATTTGTATTTCTCCCCATTGCCATAGCTGGAAGGATTTATTTCATGTCTCATATGGAATATTCCACAATTTACCCTTCCGAGCTGTACTCAAGCCTATAGTTCTTACCTGCCCAGACAGCTCAGCTGAAATAATTCTTGTGAGAGTGAACAATGTATGTATAGCTATGGGCAGTTTTATTGGGCCCAACTAGTTAAATAATAGTCATGATTACTGGAAAAAGGGGTTGACTTTGAATGAGATTTTCATATCTGATACCACTAAAATTTCATTTTAGGTGGTGGGAATAGCATGTTTCTTAAAAAGGCATTATTTGTTTTATGGTTCTGATATGAAAGGACTAGCTGAATTTAATCAAGCTGGATAGCAGATGTTTCCAACTTTGGTGATTTAAAAATATCCTTAGTGATTTAAAAATAACCTTAAAATGTAATGAAGAAAAGACAAATTTGGTCACTCTGAAAAGGGTTACAGCTGAAGTTATTTGATACAAATGAACCAACATACCACACTTATTTAACATTACACAGTGGTAAAATGGAGCAAAAAAAGCTGGCAGAACTCAGTCATCATAGGAAAATACACAGCATAAACCCTGAAAGACTATTGCAAAAATTACCCAAGAGGTTCCAACTTTGAGGGTCTGACTCCCGTATGGGAGTTGAATGGAAAAGCCCCACTGACTTCAGTAAGCATTAATAGCTGGAGCATATTTGAAGAGAAGGGATGGGTAAAGAAAATTTAATTAAGTACCACAAGAATTCTGACAGATAGTTACTAAAACCAGATTGGAAATGTATGGATTTTCTTCAGTTAGGAGGAAGTCCTGGCTCCACCGAAACTGAATTGGAGTCTTGCCATCGAGTTTACTGGGGCCAAAATGTTACCCTGAGAATTATGTTTCAAGTGGCTTTTGAAATACGTTGCATGTTATATTTAATCTGTTTTTAATTTGTGTGATATTCTATCAAAATGAGGTTACCTTTGCCAAGCTCGAGTTATTAATTAGTTATTAGCAATCATTTTCCCTTTCCTTTCACATTTTTTTAAATGTCAATTTTTCAGAAATGGCAAGAAATACAAAATAGTCTTCCTGTAAGAGTGCACTCATAAACTGAATAATTCAAACCTGTACTGTCATTGTGCAATCAAATTTTTAATATGATGCTGTCAAAGTCATAAAAAAAGAAAATCAAATGTGACATCATAGAAGGCAATGTATATAGCTGACATGACATCCGAATGTTTTAATTTCCCCACTTTATATTTAGCAGTTAATGAAGATAGACTTTTATTTCTTTCCTCTGGGGAAGCTCCTAATACAACATATTAAATGTTCAAAAAAATGATGTGTATATTTTCTTAAAAGGAGATATACCTCTTGTGAAGAAAAGTCCCTAACGTAAAGGAAATGAAATCATAAAGGAGACAATTTAAAGCTTCACTGGGAAACATAGAACTGAGATAATTTGTAGCTAATGAGAAAAACTATTGTCAGATAGGTTTTCTAGAATATGTTAGGTATGATCTTGACAAAGGACAATTTATTAACTGTTCCTACGTAGGTATGTACCTCTGTATAAAAAAAGAACCTAATGCATTCTCACCCTCAAAAAACATAGTCATTTCTGTGGTGTCTTTCTGCTGCTTTTCCTCTTAAATTAAGTATGTTTAATGCTAATGCAAAGTACCAGATTGGCAGAAATGGAAAATGAAATTCTGTTTATACCCAGCATTTGTGTAGCGTAGAAAGCAGCAGTGCAGTGACCCCACACCGAGCTGCCATTTCACCTCGGCTTGGCTGGGTACTCGACATGGAGAACATCTTTGCCCACCAACATCTTCCAGGTGGCTAAGGACCTCTTTGCTCCAAGTGGTCAACGTACTCGGGAAATATGCCTGGAATGGGATTTTATTTGTTAGCCTTGGCCTCTGCCATCCTCAGAGAAACCAGCCCCAGTTGTGGGTCCGCGGGGACCTGGCCGGATCCTGCATGGAGCTCAGTATTCTCAGCGCTGGTGCTTTCCAAAGTGCCAAGTGTGTTTCCAAGATCCTCTAAGAAATGGAGTGAAATAACCAGTTCATTTCACACAGGCCGCAAACCAGCTTTCAAATCGCAATGATTTTCCGTCACTACTGCATGTTGGCTGTATTTGAATCAGTGAACTAGAGGTGAAAGGCTCCAAAAATGTGATTACCAGTCCCCTGAGACATTTAGTCCTTCAAGGATATCTTACTGGAAGTACGTGTTTGTATTTCACAAACTGGAACAGAGAGAAATGAATTAATAACATGCAAATATTTTTCTTTTGTTTTAAAGAAAGGTTTCACACTTTTTTTTTTTAAATTTTGTAGAGAGACTGTTAATTCCATGTTGTCAGATATTTGGTTCTGAAATACATATATAATCCATGGGGAAACTGCCTCATACTTGTTCATATTTCATTACCACATAATGCTACATTTTTATCTGACAGTAGACAGTGATTTAAGCCTGCACTCCCATACCTGGCTAAATTAAAACATGCCAATACTAAGTTTGGGGTGTTATTTTTTCCCCCTAGTGTCTGCCACTCGGCAGCAGAAAATCTCAGAAAAGAAATGGAATAAATAACAAATACAAGTCTATTATTTATAATGGATTTTTATGTATAATGGTTTATTTTGTATAAATAAAGCCTACTACTTGTTTGGAAAAAAAAATCAACTTAAACTATTGTAATTTTTTTAATACTACAACCTATACCCGCTACCTAAATAAAGCTACTGAACTAAGGGAAACCACCAACTGACCCTGAAAATGAATATTTAAGTGATAATCCAGCTGTTCAAAGGTCTCTTGTCTTTTCTGCAGATATCTTCTTCTTTTTAGTTTATCCAGGACAGCAACTACAGCACTTTCAAACTAAGAAAGTGTGTTAGAACTGAAACTGCGGGAAAGCCTCTTTTCTCTTTTCAGTGTTAGAATGGAAGTGAGAGGCAGAGATCTGTAAGATCTAAACTTTGAAGAACACAATGATGTAAAACATATACTTCCTTCAAATTTTTTTTTTTTCATTTAGGAAATCAGTGTAGGCTTTTTAAATATGGAATGCATTTTTAAAATTTTGTATTTATCTAGCACCTTATTGGGGTTTTTTACCTAATAAAACAATCCTAGAGAATATTTTCTGCACTTTAATTGTATATCAACTTCCATCCCAAAGCATCTAGCTAACATTAAAACGTTAATCATCATTTTTCATATTAAAATGCACAAATTAAAAATCTGAACAAATGACAGATGCTGACTTCTCTGTGATTAACCAAAAATGGTATCAAATTTTGTATAACACTTATATTTGACTGTTGATTAGTATGCTTTAATGATTAAGAGTGAGCGATGCTCAGGTATTCTTTAAGAAAATAACTAAAAAGCGTAAAAATAGTCCATGATTAAATAGTGTCATTTAATATGTGATGTCTTTCTTACTGATTTGAACTACAATTCAAGTTGGTGATTTAAATTACTTTGATTGAAAACTGCTCGTACTTGCAGTAAAGTAATCACTAAAGATCTTGTTTACATTTTTGTCTTTACATTTCCCCACAGTTCTTCCTGCAGCTTTTTTTCACCCTTTTTTTTTTCACCCCAGATGGAGACACTGGGTGAGAGTTCAAAATATTTTAAAATAGCTTTTAAATAATTAAGTAGCATTAACTCCCCGTGTATTCAAAGACTTTCTTCAGATGAGTCACCACATCTTAGGAAGTCAGGTACCAACAGCAGTACCCAGGGCAGATTACTAACCAAGGACAGATGGATGCAGGTGGCAAGTAGACCATGCCAGACACCATGGGGTGAAGCAGGTTCATAAAGCAACAAAACCAGTTTTCTCTATTTATCAGGGTGACATTTCAGAGGTTTTTGAAATTACAAATGTCTTCTTTTGAAAGGAAAGACATAAATTTAGAAATCCTCAGAAAACAAAGTTTCTTCCCCAAATTGATTTGGATAGACTGAAATGTAAAATATTGTCATACACATCCTAACATCTCAGAAACAATCAGAATATTTCTCTTTTCATAAGGTTTTTATTTCAAAACAAGATTTCAGCAAAATTGGTTCAATTTTGTGGGGCATTGTGGTTTTAGTAGAACTGCATATTCTGACAGAATACGATTTCAGTGAAGTTTCTTCAATGGCTTAAACTACAGAAGAAGAAAGACCTTCTTTAAAATTAAGATTATGCTGATTGAAGACATCAATCCTGAAATCATTTATGTAGATGCAGAGCTTTAGGAGTGTGTATATTCCAAGAAATTGGCCAATTGTGTACATCAAGTTACTCATGACAAGTACTCTGACTATATCTGAATTGAGACTTCACTATTCTTTGGCAAAGCAGTGGAAGTTTTGGCTTAGAGGGAGAGGGCAAGAGTGATGGTAGAACTTGATTTGGAATTCTCCATCAAAATTATTCTTCAATATCAATAATTCATGCCTTGAAATTAGAAGTGGCATTAGTATGAGTCAATAGTAGAAGATCCCTAATTTATTTTTAAAGAAGGAAAATAATAAACTTTTGAAATTAAGAATTTGTAATGGGAAATATTTCATGGTCAATACTGCGAAATATTGCACTTAACTGGAATGGGAGGACATCCAACTACGCTTAGAAAGCAATCAGGTTATTATTATTGCCTGTATTGTTATGTTTGGAATAAAATTTATCAGCTAAACAGACAAGACTATCAACCTAGGCTGTACCAATTTTACGATTTATTTAAGCTGGCAATACAAGATTTTGCACAAATTAACTGCTTAAGACTATTATTCAGCAGTTCTAAATACCCATAGTTTAAAGGCCAATGTTTAAGTATAACGAAGTAAACTTGGTCTGTCACAAATGCTAATTAGTTTCTTACAACTACCAGTCTTAAAAAAGAAAAGAGTTTTTAAGCAATGCTGTTTAGCTGAATGGAGAAAGAAAATGCAATGATATCCACCAAATGGCATTCTGGAGCATAACAAACTTGCTAATTCCAGAACTTGCAATAATTAGGAGAGTTTTAAGTAAGAATGCTTGCCCCAGACAACATTCATGTCAACCACCGCCTAAGAGACAACTGGTGTCCTATCTTAAATATCAGCACTGATATCAGCACAGTTGCAGGTGAGGAGCTCGGGGAAGGAATCAAACTTCACTTCCCAGGTGGTCTCCGCGCCTGCCCTCCAGCCGCCTGCCAGCCACCCTTGCCACACGGCACGCGTGGGGAGCAAAGGAATGACCAGCTGCCTCCCCAGCAAAGCTTCCTGGGGGACACGGCCAAAATTCCCCATGACTCGACCTCGCCGAGCCCGGATGCTCGGTACCTGCCTCCCTGCACTTTCTTCCCTGCACACCCGCTGGGCCTCCAGCACTGGCCCATGTGCCCGCTTGCAGCAAGCTGATAGTATTTGAGATTCTAATTAAAGAATATTTAAGGAGAAAGCAATGAGAAGATTTCAAAATAGCATTTAAAATATTTTGGGAGTTAGAATGCACATAGTTAAATAGAGTGTGTTTATTAAGGCCCCCACTAAGACGAAGGGTCTTCTTTCCACAGGTATCCTAGGGCAGGCAAATGCAAGCAGCTGAGAGCATTTGTATTGTTAAACAAACAAAAACATTAATAGCAATAAGTACATCTGGTTTTTAGATCTTTCCAGACAAGAGAAGTTTAAGCCTTGCATGACAAGTGGTACCAATAATCGATGGGAACGAATTCCAAGCTAATTGCACTTTGGGGCAAAACAAAGCAGCACTGCTATGAAATCCAGGGCTGGGAATTTTTACCCAGTTGATAATACCCAGCATAAGCCTGGGAGTAATTTAATTTCATGTAATCAATGGAATAAATAGGAAAATGGTTGGTATGTGTATGTATGTATAAACTACAGTATGAATGAGTCAATTCAGTAACAGGAAATAAATAGTTGATCCAAACCGGTGAACTACAGCAGTGGGTAACCAAAGAAGGTACCAGCACTCACAGTTTTTTCACATTTCTGAGATCTGATTACAAAATATGGAGACAAATACCAGTCTTAGAAGTACAACCTGAAACGGGGAGGCTACCTGTTATTAAAATAGGTTGCTTCATCCCACATCATCTTGACACTTTCAAATCAGCCTAAATTTAATTAGCTTTCACACCACCACCTTCCTCTCAGTCAGGCAAAACTGGTTAGCTGTGGAGACAACTCACTTTCTCAAATAATGATTTTGTGACCATATTATGCACAATGTTCATTGCTGAGGAAAAAATTCTGTTTTCCTGAACACCTAAGATACACAGGGAAAAAAAGAAGTTATTAGTCTGTTGCATAGCTAGTAATGAAGCACTCGGCCATATGAAAATATCATTTTGTTTAGGGGAAATTTTACAGTTTTGCTAGTTTTCTATTCTGAAAAGAACAAAACCATAAGTTGAATCTTTCTACAGATTAAGAAGTTATGTTTTTCAGTCAATAATTATACTTGTGGGACAATCTAGTTGTAGATAAATTTAGAAGACTGATCATGATAAAACCAAAATACTTTGTTATTTTGTATGATGAAAAAACCCTACCACGGCAGTGGAAAGCTATTTCAGAATAGAAACTTGAAAAATACACCTTTTTCACTTTTTCAAAACAATTTTTTCTTGAAATTTGCAAAACTCCAAGAGATGTTTTGATGTAAAAACATCAAATTGTCTTTCATTCTCCTCTGAAAAAATTTCATGCAGCTCTAGATTTATAGGAAAGAAAATAATAACCAGGAAAACCTTCAGTTTTCTGTGTTAAGGTATATAAAGAAAATACTGTAATCTACTGAACAGAATTACTGTGTCTTAACCATATAATTTTTAAGTATATATATATACACACACACATACTTACATAGGAATATATGTACATATATATATATACACACACATATATACATATATACTCCTATTCCTCCTGGTCCCCAATAGCAGCTGAGCTCCTCAGGCACCCTACCTGGTTAAAATCCTCCGTCCTGAAAGTCAGCTTTCCCCCCTCCCTCAACATAATAGAGCAATTTCCTGTGGTGGATTTACAAATTTATCTCTTTTCTTGAACTTTGTTGGATTGACCTAAATTGTAATTCTTTTTGCTCACATTACTATGCAGATAATATTGTTCCTTTCACTGGGTTGTTATAGAATAAGTCACTTTGATGTTTGTGCCCCATTTTTGTAAGAGCTTAATGCTGTGTAATGGTTATGGATTATCTGTAGTTTTCAGGTAAGTAGAAAAAATGACTCCAGAATTACGCCTCTCTGAAGGTCAGAGACGCGAAACTAGAAATGGAAGCCGAGGCACTAAGTTCCCAGTCCCCAGCTCCCGCCATGCCTCTTCCTACAGTACAAAATTGTTTTAGCACAGATTTTCCCCAAAATATGGAGAATACTTTTGATGCCATGAAGGGAAGGTAATATGTGATAATCACAGGCTATTTCAGCAGCAATGAGAAAAGGCTGGTATAGACTTAGGAGAATACTCACTGATCAGTTTCAATAGTAAACAACACTACCTACTGATATGTATATTTTTTTAAGCTTTCTACAAAGCCTTGCTTCAAAATAGTATTTCCTCCTGCTTCATTGCCACCTGTTTTTCTTTGTAGTCTGTTCCCTCTTAGTCATTACTGATCTTTCCTTAACTTATGTGACACTTTCTTCCTGCCTTTGTTTCTTTTATTCCTCAGATTTGTTTTATGTCAGTTCTTAATTTCCATCTTTTCCTTTGCATCGTCTCCCAAATTGTCACTTCTTACTTAATTATTGAAAATTTACTTTATTTGACCTAGGAAAAGAGAGGGTATTTGAAGTTTTCACTAACAATTATTATCTGTGATGATTGAGGGCAAAATCCACACAGAGACTTACAGCTAAATACATTAAGGGTTTTAGGCAGCAGAAATGTGACTTGGATGTATTTGTCTGTATTAGCAAGTAATTCAGCACAATAGGAGCAGATCGGTAGATCAAAGCAGCTGGCGCTGAGGTCCTTATATTTAAGGTATGTGATCAATGTGTTTTACCATTGACTAGATTTAGTTTGGTGTCTTGGACCAAATGTTATTATCCTGCACGTAGTCTGAGTCTGTTCAAAGGACTAAGTAGTTCAGATCCTTTTGTCCCCACTGTGGCTTATAGTACATTTGGTACAGACTGTCAGCAGAGCTTCCAATTTACTTTGCTTCAAAAGAAATCTAATTCATGCGCACTTTGCAAACCAAACCAATGTA
This sequence comes from Grus americana, assembly GCF_028858705.1. Taxonomy (NCBI): domain Eukaryota; kingdom Metazoa; phylum Chordata; class Aves; order Gruiformes; family Gruidae; genus Grus; species Grus americana. The sequence goes on from NC_072854.1 coordinate 43,829,614, forward strand.
TGGTGGTTGGGACTCACTGCAGACCCACACTACTTTTCCCAGTCAAATGGCAGTGTCCTAGGCTCTGAACAGCATACTCCACCACCACCTTGCCCTGGAGCTGCCCATTCCTAACTCAGTTTGTAGTCTTCAAATTTCGATTTGTGTATGTCCCCCAGAAGAACCTTAAGTCTTCTGAGGACTGAACAAGTTCAAGGACTGTGTAAATCTTTCATTGTGCCAGCTCATGGACCAAATACTACAACCAGGTACCCATTCCTTGGGCAGCTCCATCAGGCACCAGGCTAAGGAGTCACTGACGACTTCAGTGTGAGCAAATAAATATTTAATTCCTCCATTCTGACCATGTAGTGACACGGTTCCTACAGGTGTGGCCAGTGTTTTCTCTCAGAACAGTCTCTGGGAGTACCAGGTTGCAGTGCCGTGGCCAGAGCAGGGAATCAGCAGAACTGAACCCAGTCTGGAAACATTTTAGACAGCAAATCTAATCACAGTGTTACTAGAGGAGCACCAGCACATCTCTTCTTTTTATTTTAAAAGAAAAGGTTTATTTCATTTCTTTTTGTCTTCCCTCCAGTTTTGAAAAAGAAAAAAAAGAAAAAAAGTCTACTTTGCTAACAAAATCTGAAGCCTGGACAGATAGATGCATATCCTTCAAATCCTAAGCAGGGTGCTTAACTTCTGGCTGGATGAAATGTAAAACGGACTTTGTGATTAGCATTCCCCACTGCATCAGACTGCCTGTTCAGTGTCATGACTGAACATAGCTCTCTGCTCGGTGTGCAGGTTGCCCACTACCCAGTCTGTACCACTTAACCTCCTGGGGGATGGTGTCCAGCTCATAAACACTTAAATACAGATGCTTCATCTAATGTGGGGACAAGACACCAAAAGTGAAGTAATGAATCGCTCTGCCTTTTAGTACCCAAACTTCTTTTTGGATGCAACTGTCAGTCATTGGCTTGTTTCTACTCTGAGTTAGGCTTCTCGTGCAAAGCATAGGAGGTAGATGAGTAAGAGTGGGATCCAGAGAAATCAGCAAGCAGAAAGAGGCATAGCTTTGAGGAACTATGGTGGGACAGTAATACATGTACAACCTACACCTTAAAGGCATCTGCTTTCAAGACTGGGGAAGTGCCTGCTGTCCCCTGAAAGTAAGCATTTAAGCTAGTCCTGCCTTTTCTCCGAAACAATTAGAACATGCTGCTAATTGATGCCCAAATATCCAGTAATTAGAGTACTTACTATTTAGGTGGATGACCTTTTAAAAATGTACCCACACTTCTGAGTTGGAGAAAAAAAATCACTCACAGGCACTTTCAGGTCAGAAATGTGCCCTAGCTACTGACTGAATGGTTATTTTGGGATGAAGTGAGTGACTTTCTCCTCTGGAAACTTTGCCAATTTGGATAATTGATTAAGTAGCTAATGGAGGAGGAATTTAAACCTGACCCCCTTCCTTCACAGAAGAGTGGACTAACATTGGTCTGTGGAGCCAATTGATTGCTATTTGGCTGAAAAAATATTTAAAAGCAAACTGAACAGTTCCAAGAGGGGAAAATGAAAAAATTGTCTTGCCAAATAACAAGTACTTTCTGGTTAATGGGAACCTCCTGGGAGGCAGACAGTCTCGAATCTAATACTTTCTATAGATCAGATACAATGGGGTTGCCTGTGTCCCAAGAGAGAATTTCATTTACTCTGCTTTCAGAAAGTGTTGATTCCTGCTATTTTTATTTTTCACTTTTTTTTTTTTTATCCCCTGCATGTGACATCTGGTCTCATAAGCATGTTCTCAGAAAATGTATTGGTGCTCTCTGCGGCGTGAAATTTCTGTCTCTTGCAAGTCAGTTCATGCCCCTAGAACCTTGGCAGGGTCAAGGCTTGAGGGAGCCGGCACATGAGCACCATGAACTTGGACATACTGGGCTGCAGTTGCATGAGTGCTGGTACGTGTTAGTGGTGTTTGACCGCTCAACTTAGCAATGTCCAAAGTGCCAACTAAATCCCTTTATAGGCTTTATCTTTATGCTTCATTTTAGGGCGTTAAAAAACAACACTTAGGAGCCATTAGAAATACAGAGAGGTACTAATAACAGAAACCTTCCATTTAAAGTTTTATGAAAAGTGCTTAGTAGCCAGTTTGGGAAACTGAAGACCTCTCTCCTTTCACATAATAGATATAGTGCAGTGAATAATAATATAGTTTTCCCACACTACTTCACCACTTTGTCTCCATTTGTTGTTAGAAGGTATTCAAGTCTGTGGCAAAGGCGTAAAATAAGTTACACGTCCAAGGGAGGAGAAGAATGCGTTAGTTCAGGGAATTATGCTGTGGACGAAAGTAGGTATTTGTTACTTTCCCATAGATACTAATTTTTGACAGACTATTTACTCAAAAAGATCTTTATTTTACCAGTACTTTGTTGCTCTTCCTATTTAAGATTTTTTAAGTCTTTGTGGCAGAGACTTTTATCATGTTTGCTCCTGTATCCTTGAAAGCAACTATGTACTCACATGACAACTGAACTTAATCTAATCTAGCTTTTACACCTTATATTACAAAGCAAACCCTTACATAGATTTCTGTAGTGGTAAAAAACCTTTGCTGAAGTCCTTAAAAATCTGATTTATTCAAGTCGAATTAGGCATTCATACTTCCTAATGCTTCTTGAGCCATTATCAAATCATAGATACAATTTCAGTGAAAGCCCTAATGTTTGTGGTAAGTCTTCTCTGGTACAGATAATGGCAGAGAACAAACCAATGAAATTTATTACTCCCTGTTTAGACTGAATCCTTCCTGAAGCAGGAGTAAGTTGACAAGATCATTAATATTTCCCAGATGATTATTTTGTCAATGGCTGCAAATCTGTTGGTGGTAGGCAGGCAGTAAGCTGTCGTTCCTTGTTAATATTTTATGACCTCTTCCAACCCAAAGAAAAGCATTTTCATGAAAAAAATTAATCTAAATTGTAACAAGTTGGAAAATATTATTTTTCTAATTATACTGTGTAGTTTCATAATTGTAGGTATAATTCCTTTTGGATGATTAGCCTGCAGTTCTTTGATAGACCAGTTCTGACTTGGGTTCTTCCTAGACTTACAGTCCAGTGACTAGAATACATTTATTCTACAATGTCTTAAAGGTACAAATTATTCTTGGGTTTATGTCTCTTTCTGAGTTCTGGAAAGGCCAGCTTTTCTTTCTGAAACATAGATATGCCAGAATCGTCATTGTTTCCTGTTAGATTCAAATCCTCAGCTTCTGATCGGTTGCACATTAACATGCCTGGGAAAGCCAACTTTAAATACTTGCATTTTGAAATCACTGAGTTTTCTTGAGTGAAGCTAGAGATGTGCCTCTGACTAGCACTTAACTAATATAATTTAAATGAATTTAACTAATTTAAAAGACAGCCTACCCTTCCATGTGAAGCCACCTAAAATTTTAGGTTTAAGTCCAGATATGGCAATGAATTTTAATTTCTGTAATTGTTCTCTTTTTTTTTTTTTGTCACTAATAATCTGCATCTTTGCCTCTCATCTTCTGTATTTTCCCATCTTCTTTAGCCATATTTTATCACTCAGGGTCATGATCCTACTTGTAATACTACAATCGACCCAAAGTTGTGAGCCTGGAGAAGTTCAAAATGTACTCATGGGTGGTTTTCCTCTCACTTTGCTTTAGCCACCAAAAACTAAGCTAACCTTCAAGGCTTCCTCTGCAGTTTGGAGAGAGGAAGACATCTCCAGAGAGCAATTCATTACACTTTCTGGACATCTCTCTTAAAATGGGACTAAATACACTGTGAAAGTACTTGTCCCTCCCTCTATATAGGAGAGAGACTATAAAGGAACTTCAGTGAGTACCATGAGAGTATGTCTAACTTTTTTTAAAAAATGGCATCATTAAATTTTTTTAAATATTTTAAAATATTATTATTTAAGACTATAAATTGTTTTTATATAGGACTTTGAGTTTCCAATATCGTCACCTGTGTTTGACTTGGGCGGTGCGTGGAGAGCAGGAGAGGAGCCCCAGATGAGCTTGCTGTGCTACCCCTGCAGCTGGGGAAGTGGAAGAGTATGGTACAGAGATGCTTGAGCTGGCAGCACAGAAGCCATTCTGGGGCTAGGAGAAGCACAGCCATGTTCACATGACACTGCACACTGAATTCATTAAGAAACGCTGCTGAAACCAGCTTAATTCACTTGCATAATACCTGAATTTATATTAAATGTGTTTGTAGCAAATAGACCAGTAGAATGGTCTATATATTTAGCAAGTTTTTTCCAGTTTACCAATTTCTTCCAGTTTCTTACTTGGTTTTGAATAAATCATCACAAAAATTCAGCAAGCTTAGAGACATCTTGTACAAGCCGTTTTCTGTTACAGAAGATATGTTCTCCTGAGCAGCCGTACAATAGTTTGTTTTGCCCTGCCTTTTCTATATGTATGTACATCTATATTAAGGAATATGCCAATCAGGGAAAAAGTGAGAACATCCTGATACTAATTTCTGGAGTAGTAGTAGTAATGCAACATAATTTCATTACAGAAAAGTCGTTTCATTAATTTCTGTGAATGAATACAAGCTGAATGCTAATAGATGAGTGCATACTATTAATTACTGCTAAAACGAAAGGATACACAACCTAAAATTGGCAATAAATGCTCACAGCACTATTCCAAAGAAGATTTTTTGAAGCTGTTCACGACATATCAATACTTCTTTTTAGAACTGCAGGGCTATGGAGGATAAAACTGCAATCTTCTCTGAAAGCCTGCAAAGCAAGTCTGACTTTCTGTGCAGTTATTATCCTTTTGCCAGCTGAATGGATGTCATTTACATTAGACCCTGTAATATTAGTGCTGCATACTGTTTTGTAAGAGGAAGCATTTTGACTGGGTAGAATCAAATTTGGTTTTGCCAAAGGATATATCTTTAAAATTAGGATGGAGACTACTCCCCATTTTGGTTTATTACTCTTTTTTACAAGGACTGTATGTTGTTTCACTTAGCATTCCTTCTAGTTTGGGAAATTAAAATCTACATGTAAGGAAATCCTAAACCAATTAAATGTAGGGATCAATAACTTTATCACTGTTATTCTCAGCAAAGATGAGTTGGGAGTTGATCTGTGTATTGGGTTTGCATGGCAAGGTTTTGGTAGCGGGGGAGCTATAGTGGTGGCTTCTACGAGAAGCTGCTAGAAGCTTCCCCCATGTCTGACAGAGCCAATGCCAGCCGGCTCCAGGATGGACCCACCCCTGGCCAAGGCCAAGGCCATCAGTGATGGTGGCAGCACCTCTGGGATAACATAGTTAAGAAGGAGGAAAAAACACCTCTGTGAAACAGCAATTACAGCTGGAAGAGAGGAGTGATAAGATGTGAGAGGAACAACTTTGCAGAAATCGGGGTCAGTGATAAGGAGGAGGTGCTCCAGGCGCTGGAGCAGAGATTGCCCTGCAGCCTGTGGAGAAGACCATGGTGAGGCAGGCTGTCCCCCTGCAGCCCATGGAGGATGATGGTGGAGCAGAGATTCCACCTGCAGCCCGTGGAGGACCCCATGCTGGAGCAGGTGGACGCCCAAAGGAGGCTGTGACCCCCTGGGAAGCCCACACTGGAGCAGGCTCCTGGCAGGACCTGTGGCCCCATGGAGAGAGGAGCCCACACCAGAGCAGGTTTGCTGGCAGAACTTGTGACCCCGTGGGGGACCCATGCTGGAGCAGTCTGCTCCTGAAGGTCTGCACCCCGTGGAAGGGACCCATGCTGGAGCAGTTCATGAAGAACTGCATCCCGTGGGAAGGACTCACGTTGGAGAAGTTGGTGGAGGACTGTCTCCCTTGGGAGGGACACCGTGCTGGAGCAGGGGAAGAGTGTGAGGAGTCCTCCCCCTGAGGAGGAAGGAGCAGCAGAGACAACATGTGATGAACCGACCACAACCCCCATTCCCCGTCCCCCTGTGACACTGAGGGGGGAGAGGTAGAGAATTTGGGATGAAGTTAAGTGCGGGAAGAAGGGAGGGATGGGAGGAAGATGTTTTTAAGATTTGGGTTTATTTCTCATTACTCTACTCTGATTTGATTGGTAATAAATCAAATTAATTTTCCCGAGTCAAGTCTGTTTTGCCCGTGACGGTAATTGGTGAGTGATCTCTCCCCATCCTTATCTTGACCCAGGAGCCTTTCGTTATATTTTCTCTCCCCTGCCCAGCTGAGGATGGACAGTGACAGAGTGGCTTTGGTGGGCACCTGGCCTCCAGCCAGGGTCAACCCACCACAGTCTGCTGAAAGGGAGTTGTGAGTGCCCTTTCTTGTGATCTGTCAGAACAGCATGAGCATTTGAACTTTTTGTACTTCCCTAACTCCAAGAGAAGAGCATGGAGACAGCAGATTTGAGATCCAGCTCTGTCTTCTTGGACTAGAAAGTTGACTTCAGTTCTTTCATATATACACAAGTGCCTTTCTGGACTTTTGGGTTAAACGTAACAAAGCACACACATACAAAAAAAACCCCCAAACTAATATTGGGTTTATAGCAGCAATATCTTTACATTCACTTTACTCTTACAAATTCACTGTTTAATTTCCCTACTGCTTATGGGCACATGAAAGGGCTGGTGATACCTAATCTCATTATTTTATGATATGTGCTGTGAATTTTTTCTCTTAATGCTCCAACTTAGAAAATTAGAGCATTGCATGAAAATCTCAAATGCCATTAGACAGAAAAAAAAGAGGAAGCCTAGGAACATACACAGTACACTTTCTATGCAAAATCCTTTCCAGCTTCTGAGCCTACTAAATATTATTGGCTTTTCAGTTCTGTTAGCAAACAGATACTATTTAAAGTATTTAGGTTAGACTAGATATTTTAGCCTGAAAAAGATTATGAGCAAGTTATATCAGTATATACTGATGTGAGGAGTTGAACTGCTGGATCACAGATGTTATAACTTTCTGCTGCCAGGGTGATGAGGGTGGGTGGAAGTTAACAGAGTTAATCATATCTGTAACCAGAGCTGTAGGATGATGTGTTTCCAAATCCCAAGTTTCTAGATATCATGAGTGTAGACGATAGCTTCAAAATACATCCCATAACAAAACAAGAGGAAAGCGTATTTTAAAAGCATCCACCTATCTTTATTTTTTAATCATGTAATTTTTATGCCCATCTCATAGTCTCATATGTCTTGAGTTACCATTTTTGAGCTCTTTTGGCAGTTCCACAAAAAAATCTGTAGCACCGGGACGGTTAAGATGGAGTGTGGAGAATGGCAATGATTTTGAGTGAATCCACTGAAGTCAGATAAATTTGTGCTTCAAAAATGGGGCAGGAGACTTTTCTACTTTACACATACTCTTTATATAATTTGACAAATCTCCAAGTAATTTTTTTTTTTTTCTCATGCCTTTTGAGATCTATGAAGTTGTGCAGAAATAAAGGCATCCTTTTTGGCTTATAGAAGTTTTACTTCTTGTGATAAAAAAGCAAGGCCAGTAGGAATAAAACCACCGCACTTCTACACAGAATAGTTTTCTTGGGCTAGCTGTTAAGACATTATCTTTTTTAGATATAACTTGAACTCTCTTAACCTTGGTGAATCTTAATCCCAATTTACCTCCCATACTTTGATGATCATACACTTAGGCAGGTAGTACTATTGACATCAGTGTGATTACTCACCAGTAGGAATAGAAATCAGGGTGAGCAATCGGCATGGAAACCTCTAATGCTATAATTATAATCTTTTGCAAAGTAGTACTCCCCTTGCTCATCTTCTTGCTTCACACCTAAAGTTAAGCCTTTCACTTGAATCTTTGGTTAGTCTGTGTGTCTTTCTGTTATGGGACAGGGTGTGGGGAGCTGGTGATGCTGACTCATTATGATTTGATGCCATGAGCTGCAGCTTTCCCAGAGCAGCTGCTTTTTCTGACAAACATAATGCTCTACACTAGGCCTTTGATTTTCTGCATATTTTACTTGCTCATTAGGTCTTGCTCTTTGTATATTACTGCTTCATTCATTGTACTTATTCTACTATATGTTCCCAGATGGTCAAGTATTTTCATCTGTGTTTTCTAATTTGCTTTTGCAGAAGTTGCTGAAAGTTTTGATCAGCGTGAGTGGATGCAGGTTTAAATTATAATTTAAGAAGATAATGGGAGAAAGGGGTCTGAATCACTGGGTGCTCAACTGTAACAAAAATAGCAGGGCGGGGGGCAGAATGCTAGAGGTATACACTGTTTTGCTGCAGTTTTGAGAGCTAAATCAGTGTTATGAAGAGCGAAAAAGTCTGCACATGAGCACACGCCACTTACTGGAAATTATTCCTCTGACTATCGCTTTCACTTGGAAAGTACTCCAGCCCTTGGCAGTGTACTGCCAACATTCATTCTGAGCCCTCCATATGGACAGAGAAGATATTGTTTAATATCTTGTGTATCTGATGATTTCCAACTTTCACAGGAGAGGTTCTTGTTTGAGCTTTGCCTAAGAAAAAGAAGTAGTAGTAATTCTGTCACGCTTCATGTTTACTAAGTAATTTCTTTTATCATTAATCACAATGGATTGTATCTGAGTTCTAAGCTTTATGTTCTTTCTTACTGTTTTAGGAACTTGTCACTCCATAAGCATCTGTATATTCTTAATTTGTTACCAATGCTGTACTGTAACAAATTAAATATATTAACTACTTGATATTTTTAGAAATTAATGACATTTTCATATTTTTCCTAGTATTAATTTTCCTAGTAATAATACCCACAAACAGTAATCATTTCCATTTTGAATTTCATTCCTGCACTACATTCTAGGCCATGGTATTCTAAACTCTTAGAAAATCAGTGATTTCATGGCAATATGAAATACAGGATTTTGTTTCTTTCTAATATTTTCAGGGAAACTTTTTTTGTTGTATTTTATCCAGATTATTGGATTTTAGGTCAAAATGTGTGTGATTTTTTGTAGTTTTTTGTGGCAGTCTCATTAAAATGAGCTCTGGTTCACAGGTTGGGGTTTTTTGGCGGTTTCTTGGGTTGGGTTTTTTTTGGCAAATGGATTTTCAAAACAGAAAAACTTAATTCATTTAATGTGATACCTAACTAGTTTGTAGCCTAATAGTGTATCCTCTACATGACTCAGGGATCACTGTGCTCTTGTCCTATTATATCTATTGAAGGATCATCAACTGACTTTATGCAGAGAAATACAGATTTTTAGATAGATTTCACCCTTTTACTTCCGGTACAAGACTGAGAAAGTCCTTGAAGAATCTTGAGCATCAGGTTACCATCCTTTTTTGAGCCAATTCTTATAAGATGCCAGTGGATGAGATTCAGAAGACTGGCCTTCAGAGTAACTGAGAGAATATTCAGTTTCAATATGTATTTTGAAAGATTTTATCTTCTTGGATGCTAGTTGTGGTTTGCACTTAACATAATTTTGCTCCGGACATCAGCAAATAGCATCAAAGGAAGCATATTTTGCTTCCTACTCTTCCTGTTATATCAGTTTAGTGGTCTTTCACTTAGGGAGCCTTCCAAACACATAGAATAAGTGCCAAGCCTCTAAGAAACACCTTCACAGCATCATTCCCATTGCTCTGTGTGACCCAATTGCCTTGTGGAAGGGCAGAGCATCACAGATGTGTTGGAACATCCAGAGAAAGAAACAATCCTTGATGTCCTGAAGATTTGCTACTCCCTGCTGCTTTGAAGCTGGTAATGCTGGGTCACAGCAGCCAACGGCAGCCAACAGCAGCCAGCACAGCTCCTCTGGGTGCCCTCCAGGGCTTGTCTGCAAACACCCATCAGCTGGGGAGCTGTCATGAGGAACTCACCACAGAGATGAAGGGAGAAGTTTTAACCTCACAGTCCTTCACCAACACCATGTCAGGCTCCAAAAATAATCTTGGAAGGTCTGGGATGATAAATATGCTTCTTCACAGGGACCGCAGAACCAGCCCTGGTGTATACGCCTCTTTTCAAAGGGAGTGAAAAGGCTCCTGTAACACCTGTCGTCCAAGAAATCTTGATCATCCACTGTTCACACCTGTTGAATAAAATTCCTTTCTAAACTATTTTCTAATTGAGGAAATGTATTTTTCCCAAAACCAAAAGAAACTCCATCCCCAAATTCCTAGGCAAAATATTCCACACTTGGCATTTGTTATCTTTGTTACTACATCATTTAAGGGGACTTTTAACTGTTGCATTCAATGTCATTTGATTTCTATGTATTATAGCCGTAGTATAGTTATCAGTCCTTTCTCCAGAACTTGCCAAGTCTTAGTAAAAGCAATAAATTTCAGTCCTTGGAAATTAAGATTATTTTTAAAACTGTGTCAAGATATTTTCATTGGATATAAAAGTAGTTTTTCTTCATATAGATGCGTAGTGAGTGCTAAATGAAACTGAATTATGCTGAATTTACATGTATTTACTTTAAGTAATGTTAAACTTTGCACGGATATAATTAGATCTTTAATGCTAATTTTAGAAAATTGCTTGGGTATGGTCAGCATAATCTATTTTTTATCAGCACTTTAAATTTATTCTGGCTTTGATTCTTACTATCTCTTTACAGCATAAATCATTTTTAGTTATTTAACAAAGTAATTAAACTCAGTTCAGCATATATTTTTGGAGGTAGTATAAAAAGCTCTTGCTGTGATACTAAATGTAAGACATCTGTTTTCTGGGTGAAATTATTGTGCTAATGATTAAGAATCCATTTTTTTAACTCTCAACTTTAGAACTTTCTTACTTATACAGATACTGTCATTTAAAAAAAAAAACCAAACCCAAACATTTTCTTACAGAGTTCCTTTTGAATTAAGATGATAGTTTATGCTGCTATTCACACAGGCTGTTTTCCAAGACCTTTAAACTCCACTGACTGATATAGAACAAAAGCAAATACAGCTTCAATGATTAAAAGAATGAAAGTTTTCTTACTCTTCATCTGTCCTGAATAGATTTTGTGGGGGGCTTTTGCTTGGGTTTTTGGTTTGTATTTTTTTTTTTTCCAAGGAACAGAATTTGTAGTGAATAAAAACAAGTTTAAGATGTGACTTTTTATTTTTCAGATCTCTGTAGTTTAACTTGGACTCCTAAAATTTTACTATAGTTGAATGATTATGAACATGCCTGCTCTGCCATTTTCTCAGGGAAGCAGCATTTCCCTGTGAACCCAGCCTGATGAAGGTTTGGTTTCATTTGTCTGCTTTTTAGAGAAGCTTGAAACTTGGTTAGTAAATGACAGCTCTATGTCCAAGAGAGTTTGTCTCTTTATGATTAAACATTTTTATTGGTAAGAAATTACAGTGAACTTACCATTCAAAGTGGGTAATTTAATGATCTTTCAATGTTGTGCTAAGATGTAGGGATAAAAAGATTTTTTTCTGACTACAAATAATGGCAGCATGTTACAGAGAGAGAATGTTCATCCACAGAAGGGTCTTAAAGAAAACCATTAAAGACAGAAAAAATGAAATAAAGCAGTTTTATGCTTAGCAAAGAGAGAAGGAATAAGAAATATTGAAGACTGCAACAACCACTGCAGAGAAATTGTTGAAAACACAGTCGCTGAATTACCAAAATAATTCCTAAATATGTTTCCAGCCAGAGAGAGAGAAATTGCTTTTAAAATTAGTAAGAAAGGAACATAGGTCTATAAAAAAAATTGATCTGTTAGCATAAATTCTAAGGGACAAATGATTTACAGAGAGGTGCCACATACCTAGCTTATACAGCCTGGTTTCTGAAGTACAGAAGTGCAAATGTCCCCAGACTCCAGCCAAAATCTCCTTCTGAGGGTAGTCACATACTAAGTACCTGAAAAGACTGAGCTGGACTTTGCTTGGGGGGGGGGAGAAAACCAATATGACTGACAGCAAAACTGGTCATGTCCATGTCATTTATGGCAGATTCACCCAGGCTACCTTATTCTAAGAGGGAAATTCACTTTCCCATTGCCCTTCCCACTTCTGAGAAGGGGTTCGTAACCTACAGGATAGTCTTATTTGTTCCCCCAAGATATGCATGAGATGACACTTATTTCAAATATTAAGCAATGAATGGATGCTAGTTACCTCACTCTGTATGCATTACTTGTTTCTCTTTTTCAATGGGAAAAAATAAATCTGTTTTATGCTATAAGTAGGTTGTTGTTCTTTAGGAAATCAAGGAAGTGGGCACCGTCAGGGGATGGGACCAGATATAATTTCCAGTTAGATGCCCATCTTCCAGTCCGTTTAAAGAAATCATACATAGTAAATCCAAAATTACTTCTGAAAGTGGTCAAAGGCATCACTTTCTCTATTAAGGGTATTAACCAAATTTGCAGATCCTATGCTAAACTGTTGCTGAAGTATTACATTACATAAAAACCTATAATTTTTATTTGTTTGTCCATTTTGATGACATTAACAGTGAGCGGAACTTAAATTGCACAGATAAAGTTAAGAGGAAGAGGCAGTCCTCTCTCTAGAGAATCTACAGAATCTGTTTATGCTTCAATTTAAGGATCATCACTGTCAGACAGGAGGTAGCTGATACCAAGAGTTGTAATTCTTGTGTCCTGGTCATGAGCACCAGGAAAATGTTAGGCTGGCTGAAGAAGGGGGCATGGGAGGGAAATCTCCAAACAAAGGGATCACGTTTGACGCTGTGAGATTTTATCCTTTAGCTCCTTGCAACAGCGTCTAACTCTATAGGACTAAAGCTGGCCAAACAAATTAATGAATAATAAAAATAATTTCCACTAGTTCTATTTAAAGCCAAATATAGCAGGTGGAGAATTGTTTCCTTTTAATCCTAAATGAGCAGCCAAATTAGCTCAAGGCGGGGGCTGTGTTTGAATACCGAATTAGGCAAAATAGTAATTTCTAAGCCTTGTCTTATTAGCAAAGACACATACATTTTTTCATCCCAGTTTGAGTTTTGCTGATGTTCTTACTACCAGGGAGCAATCTGTTTAATGTCTCTTTCGCAGTCATGGCATTTTCAGTCTTCCTTTTTCTGTACCTTTTTTAATGATCATAGCATTAAAAGCTAAGAAGAGGAAATACCACATCATCTAGCCTGACCCACCTTCTTTTATTGTTTGATATTCAGCTTCATTATCTCCCACCTTTAAAGGGTCAATGCTAGAGCCTGTAACCGATCACTCTTGCTTTCAGCTTGGGAAATCTGAGGCGCTGTTCCTGCATTCAGTTTTGTTCTGTTTTGCTGCCCTTAGTTGTCACTAGGTAAAGCTTTTCCCATTCCCAAGAAACGAAGTGCCTCCTGTGAATAGTTCCCTTATACAAGCTCCCTTTGTCTGAGGTCTTCTCACTCAGCGAAATCAGCAGGATAATAAAAATGTCAGTTTAATTTTTAGTAGGAAATGCTTGACTTCTTTAAGAAGAGAGGAGCACTCAATGTTGAAGCAGTCACGAAAGAAAAACTCTTTTCATGACCACTGGAATTAGTGGACAGGGACAGTGAAGGAGAGAGCAAAGGGTGGGAAACTGGCTTTCTTCCAAAAGAAGAAAAAGCTACATTTAAGGATATAATTGAATGATTTGGCATTACTTTGAAGAATTAACACAGCATAACCTTTTTAAATGAATAAAACCTAAGTGTATAATAATCCTGTGTGAAAATTACATAAATGAGTATTTGAAGTATTAATGGATGAATTTACAAATATTTTAAACTGGGAAAAGAAGCGACAGAACAATTGCTGAGTTTAAAACTACAAACACATGCACACAAGGCCAATTATCTACAATGAAGTAGCATTAGAAAAAGGAAATGAGAAAACTTTAAAAAAATAACATCTTGTCAGCATACTGACTTCGCTACTTGCTTAATAGAAAAGAGTGTTATCAGTTTTATGTCCTTTGAGGATAGAGAAGAAGCTATTACAGTGCAGAATCCCTCGTGCCTCTGAGAAAAGAGCTGAAAATAGATTGAAAAATGTGTGAGAAAAGCAGGCATAATCAAAACTAGTTACTCTACAGAAACATTTCATTTTTTTTTTTATATCCCAACTAATGATACATTTTACACATTTTTCTGTTTACCTAAAGAACCTACTTACAGTATTTTATGTAAGCACAGAAAAGGAGAGAAACTGAATTATGGCTAGCTTGCAGAGAACTCAAATTCAATAATTGCTACATAAAGCATGCTTAAGCAAAGATATTCAAACCCAATAAAAAGGGGCATTCCTATAAATACTAACAGCATCTAATTAACAGAGAATCATAGCTGAATCTATGACATACCCCGAAGGTTAAATATTGTTTTGTGTGTCTAGAAACAGATGTGGGAGGCAAAAAAAAAAAAAAAAAAAAAAAAAAGAGCTATTCATCACCGAGGCCCAGTGAAACTTGTCAATAACAACCTTGCAAAGACCACAACTTTCATCATCTTTATAACCAATGGCTCCATAACATAGGATGATTAATATAAAGCATGTCTCCTGGGAATGGAGGTTTGCGGTTAGGGTTGGTGCAAGTGGATGTCAAGTGACTTGCAATATTTATCTCATTCTAAGACATGATTTGTCCCTTTTCATGAGCAGGCCTGGCACAACCGTGTGCTCTCACATATCAAAAGCCTGTGCGATGCCCAGGCTGGGGAAGGACAAGGTGAAAACACATTTCAGGTGGTGATAGGCATTAAATGGGAATTTGGGTCTACATCGCCAGAGAGGCAGAGATTTATCTGCTGATGATTAGGGCTCTTTACTGCAAGAGTAAGACCAGAGTGTTGAGGAGGTATTTAGCAGGGGAAAGGGAAGGATATTATAAGGGGATATTACAAGGGGAAGGATTTGGGACATAACAGACAGGTACACATACAGACACCAAATTCACCATTCCCCACTAAGCCTTCTCGCTTCTTATTCCTCCATGGCTTTCTACATGAGGAAGTCAAAAGAGAACAGCTGGCTTTATCCTGATTTGTTGTGTTATTGCCTAGGCTGCTTCCTTTGGCTGCTTTCTCCTTCTCTTGGATTGTAATGTATTCTCGCTGCAAAGTCCATGATACAACAGGAAACATTATAGCACAGAAGAATGTATGAAATGGAAAAGTGATTGAAGAGCTGTTGGCAGTGAAGAAAGGAACAAGTCAAACTAGTGTTGGGAAGAGAATAAGCAGGGAAAATGGTCCAGACAACTGATATCTGTCTTACCTACTGCTACCTAATAAACATCTTGTTTTGATTGGAAGCGGCCAGGAAACCAACACAATCTCTCAGGCAAGTTCCACTTTGATTGCTCTTTTCCAAAGAACAAAGTATGAAAATACCACAAATTATTTCTGCTTCTTAGCTTTTATTATTGCTTTTCAAGTGCTCATATGTTGTATCTGTTTTTCAAGTTAATACATACTGGCTTTTTGCTTTAGCCTGTTGTAGCATTGCGGCACGCTCCCCTTGCTACTAAGTGCAATATAAGCTGAATATGGCATCTTTGACCCAAATTACAATTGCTCTGATTCTCTAAACAGATGGAAACACTGTTGTATATCATCTTTTTGTGCAGAGAAGCTCTTCAAATAAACCAATGTAAGTGCAAAGTTAATCTAATAAATGTAAAAAGACCAGATAAACTGTTTTCTTTAACGAACTGCCATCCTCTCCAAAATGCCCTGAATTCTTCCTTTCCCATACTTTATAGAAGTCATTCCAAATTCACTGGAAATGGAAGCAATCACATCTTATACAAAAAGTTATAAGATATATTCCCATTCATAAATATCTCTGTACCACATTTAAACACTTTGGTGATTAGCATATATTTAAGTTTAAAATTATAGTCCTGTTTGATTATAGCATAAAGATCAACAAAAGCTAACACAAAAGATGTTATCTTTATTGCTCAGTTTTCAGTGTCTTCTCCAGCAGAATGTTGCCTGACATGGATTAGCCCCAGCTGGCAGCTGAGCACCACGTGGCTGTTTGCTCACTCCTCACCCTCCCAGTGGGATGGGGAGGACAATCAGGAGGAAAAGGTCCAACTCATGGATTGGGATAAAGACAGTTTACTGGGACAGCAAAGGAAGAGGAAAATAACAACAACAATAGTTAGAATATACAAATTTCAGGTGATACACAATGCAAGTTGCTCTCCCAACCGGTCACCCAGCCCGTCCCCGAGCCACGGCCCCTCCTCCATGACCAGCCCCCTTTATAGGCTGAGCATGATGTCATGTGGTATGGAATATCCCTTTGACTAGTTTGGGTCAGCTGTCCTGCCTGTGTCCCCTCCCAGCTTCTTGTGAAAATTAACTCTATCCTAGCCAAACACTAGGACATTGCCGAAGGTCCTTCTTTGCTGCTGGGAAGACAGGGAGCAAGTGGTGTAGCTCCCATGGATTTCAATGGAGTAAGATTTCATTTTTAGAAGAACCCAAATTCTATGACAGTTACGATACATAGGAGAGGATATGTATGCTTCAAAACCTGCAGAGCCTATTGCCTGAGACTGAATGTAAAAAGCCTTCAACTTCCCAACAATCTTTTTCTCTTAAGTTTTGCAAGATGAATTTTCTGACAGATACATCTGTACTGCTTGCCTAATAATAGCGATTGTCTGTGTAATTGGGAGCATAAAAAGAGGTGGGTAAGCCTTTGAGGAAAGCCAGCTAAGCATGCAAACGCTGCTTGTAATTGGTACATAAATTTAGGTGATCTAGTTGCATATGTATTTCCTGCTTAATGGTGATATTTAGAAGCTCAATATTAGCTCTGCTTCCCAACTTTCCAGGCTCTAAGTAGTGATCCTTCGATGTATTTGACTTTACATAGCTTTTACGAGGCCCTACACCCAAAATCGACTGTTATAGATGAAGCGTATTATTTCATCCATCTGCCTTTTATAACAAGTAATAAAAATAAAAAAGTAAGACAGTATGGAACAATAGTTTGTAGATAATTCACGCTATTTTCTCTCATGTTTCAAATTTAGGCTTGAGCTCCACAGATCAAACTTTGCCTGTTCTGTCTTCTGCATAAAATGATTTTGAGGATAGACTTCAGTTGACTGCTCATGTAGAACAGATCACTTTTCTTCTTCAAAATTCAAGTTCAAGGTCACTTCCTCCCATAATTTTCATTAATTCCCAACACAAAGCAAACTTAAGTGGTTCATACACTCTAATTTCAAGGTTTTTTTCAGGATTCTATTTTCATCAGTTAAATATATTTCATCAGTTCCTGCTGAACTCGTCAACAACTTCTTCCAACTCATTTTGAATCTAATGCTAACTTTACTTAGTTGTAACTTTCTGGAATTTTCCTTCTATCCCACTTTTCCATTAAATTAATTAATTAATTCTGCTCTGTCCTTCTTATCTGTCAGTTCTTCCTCTCTCTGCTTCACATCATGTAGCTTCCATGCTCTTTCATGTTTCTTCTAGTCCCTCACATAGTGGTCATATTCACTACTCACATCTGTTGTTACTGTTTCCACTTTTTCCAAATCATGAAATTCTGGTAAATCCCACAGTAGAAATGATCGTGAAACCTACTCCACTGATGACTGGTCTCATCCTCTCAAGGGTTAATAATGGTAACATGATTTCCGAGGCGGTGACCACAGCTTTGGCTCCATTTCTGGGCTGCAGGGGTAAATCACTTTCTGTAGCACTTCGAAGCACATGCAAGGAACAGCAATGCTTTGATGAAGTCAAACCCAAAAAAGAGATGGCTGGCTGTTAGCCAACAATCTAAAATTGTGTTC
Source organism: Grus americana (assembly GCF_028858705.1). Lineage (NCBI taxonomy): Eukaryota > Metazoa > Chordata > Aves > Gruiformes > Gruidae > Grus > Grus americana. The sequence goes on from NC_072854.1 coordinate 43,847,362, forward strand.
ACACTCTTTCTTATTGAAATTGAAGCCCATACACACCGTAAGAGATTTGCAGAGCAAATACTAAATTAGGATGCAGTCAACAAGTACAGTGACAGTGCTGATGACCTCTTTTTATTACTATTTTTTTACAGGTAGCAGCAGTTACAGATTTAGTCCCCATCGTTATAACTCTTGACAGTAATTGTCCCATTTAGTTTGCGTGCAGGTTTTAAATTGAGATATTATTGGTTGATGAATAAATGTTCCACTAACATCTTAATTATATCAATTGTCACCGCATGCAATCATGAATATAATTGTATGCACAAATAGTCGCATTGCCGTTAAAATGTGTGAAAACTGGATAACTTAGAAAATAACAGAATGCCTGTTGGTTTATTTTACTACTTTTCACAGCTAACATCATTCTAGGAGTTTGCAGTCTGCAAGGATTTGCAGGAGTTTGCTGCTTGTAGCATATCGTGCCTGTACCATTCTATGTGGTTTCCATTTGATTTGAAAAATACCTTCATAGTGCTTGATTGTGGCATACATTTAAATTTTCAGAGTGAGCAACATATATCCATAGCCTCTTTCAGAAAGAGACAATCTTATTTTAATGTTGAGGAATGTGTAGGAGAAAACAAGACACACATGCAGAAATAATAATATAACTTTTTATTCATAAACATAATAGCAAAATAAACCACAACGTATGTTATAATTAATAGTATTTGACTGAGTCCTTGCAAGACCTTTTTCACAGCAAGAGGTCATGACCCAAGTCCAAAGTCATAATGCAATTCCCAGCTGAACTGAGAAGAAGCTTGGAACCTCAATTAACAGAAAAGCAGAAGTTTTCTTGTTTGAATTAAGGATATAAAAGGTACTTAGTGGAATTCATTAAATAGATTATCAATATGTCTATCATCCTTCAGTTTAAGTAGTTCTTTTATCTCCCATTTTTGCTCTGCTGTATTTGTAAAAAGTAACCACAAGCTCTCTCACTCTCACTCTCATCTTTGTTGGGCCTTGTAGCTTTTCCTGAAGAACAACCAGCCCTCTTCAGATCATCATAGTAAGGCTTTTCACATCCTTTTCCTGACTGAATAATTTCTACCTAAATGGGAGACATCAAAATGTCTACCAAATTTCAAAATGATTGTGTGTGGAAATTTACCAGGGAGACTTTTAATTCCTGAGATACAAATATTGCCTGATATAAACAGGAAAAAAAAAATCATTAATTGTTTTCCAAACTGGGACAAATAGGATGGCAGGTTTCCCCTGAAAAGGATGAAACCCAAAGATGACAGGCAAATAAACACAGGAGGTTTAGATGATCTTCAATTCTAGTTCTTCTAGTCCCTAGAAAGGGAAAATGAAGCAGTGTCAGATGTTATACAGATGTTACAAAAGCTGCTATTACAAGGAAGCTTTTGAAGGTGCACGTTGTAAAACAGACCCCAGTACAGAGAGATTTTTTTTCCTCTCAGACTGATGTTGCTATGACTGATATGAATCGGCTAAGAGATAGGAGAAAACTGAAAGAAACTTATTTTCATTCATGCAGCTAAGAATGCAGTTAAGTAAAAGGAATAGCAGAGATGAGGATAGTCAGGTAGTACAAGAACAGCAGTAGATTTCCAGATTTCCAATAGATTTCTTTTTCAAAGATAGAGTACAGAGTAATTTTGACTTTTTTGCCTACATTTTTTCCAAAGTACCCATCTTTGCACTTTGCTTTTCCACAGCAAATTCTGTAGCACTGAAGTTGCAGTAAACCCTTTCCAACACTTTGTTCAACCCTACCGCCCACAGTAACGTTATTTAAACCATGGGACCCATCTGCCCTACTGTAGTAAATGATAGGGCACTCACTGTCACCCATGGAATCAGGGTCAGATTTCTTATCCGTGTTTAATTTACTTATAACTAACTGGTGAGATCACAAAAGCTGCATTCTTAGAGAGATACATTTTCCAACGTCAAATTCTATTTCACGGTGTAAGAGAATGCAAAAAAAGAATCTTAATCTGCCTACATATATCCCATTGGTGTTATGTTTTTAAACACAGGACATAAAAAGAGAATGCACTTTTTTTTTCTGTAGTAGAGTATAGTAGACAAAAGGTTTATTTTTATAGTCTTTCAGAAGAGCAAGTATTTCAGATACAGTTTTGACAAACTATAATTAATATCCATTAAAATATAAAGGGAGAACAGAGAAGAGAAAATGTTAATCTCTTAGAGTAGTGATCACATTTTTCTCTGGAAAATACTTGTAAAAATAGGTTTGATCCATTACTCTCTCTTGCATTTTAAAGATTATTGCAAGTTGGAAAGAAAAAGAAAATTAGAAGCTGTTTGCCATATGAAAAGGAAGACAAATAAGAGTGACGTGTATTAACAAAGAAACACTGATCCAATCATTGCTGCAAGCAGGTAGCCTTTTTCCCTGAATTTTCTAACATCTGCTCAAACCCTTTATTTCCCATTTCACCAATATGCAAAGCCTGAGCCTCGTGGCCAGTCCAGATGTTCTAGGCTGGGCACACGGTGTTCATTGCTGCAAAGCTGATCTCCAGAAGTTGTGCCATACCTTCAGGGGCCTTTTTGATACTGCCTGTTACTGGGAAAGACATTGCTATTGCTCTCAGAAACACTGTATTCTCTGAAATATAAATTATACAGTAATGACAGTAATACAGCTAAAGAATAAAAATACCATAAAACATGAAGTAAGAATTTTATGACAAAATTCTACTATTTATAGGGTACATGTAAAACAAAGATAAAACTGAAATCAATATCTCTTTTATACTTTTTTTTTACAAAATTGCTTGCAGCTCACTAGAAGCTTAGCAGAGCAAAAGTTTAAAATCAGAATCTAGTGGCGTAGGGTTTATTACATTAATTAATCATTAAATAATTATATAGTGTATTGAAAAAATAGCAAAAAAGATATTTTAGGGAAGGTATACTGTCTTTCAAAGATTTTCCACTTTAACAATACATCAAAACAAAAAGGACCACAAATCCTTTCTTTTCCTTCCCATCTATTATCTTCTCCAAGAATCTGATTTTCCTGTGGGGGTCTAGATGCTGCCAATCCTTATAGTTTTCATATTCAGAAGGTTCCTGCACAAATAAGCCTTACTCCCAAAGCATATTCCATCAGAACCGCCCTCCCAATAAATATCATTCCTGGTTGCAGTGCCCTTGCAGGTCACGGCAATGTTGTCTGGCAAGAGGAACAGTCTTTCTGGTCGGAAAATGGTGAGCTATGGGGAATTCTGAACTCTTCCAGCTGACAAGCAGCTGCCGTAGTTTACACAGTGTTGTTTCCAGTCTCATCAGCTACTGAATTGCATTCAAAGTTGCACTGTTTTTCTGAGTCTTTTTGTGGCCAGGGCCCAGGGTATCTGAACTGAAGTCCCAGAATGAAAACAGTGATTGACGATTTTGTTCTACGGGCAAAGGGAAACCTTTACAAGGACAGTAAATCTTATTAAATAGAAAACAGTCCTTTTGCTGGGGCCAGTTTTAGACTGAGAAATCGACTTCTCCAGGAGGCAAGGACCAGCACAAGTTTGAGTGCCACCTTCCTTTCCAAGTGCAAATTGGATTTTCCTAACCTTTCCTTCTGTAACATAAACATTTAGACAAACAGTCAGACAAGCATTATATGTTGTAAAACAAAACATTGCACAGTAGGCACATTTTCCCCTGGGGAGAAGAATGAAAGAATAAACACGTAACAAGCATTAGTCACATTGCTTAATGCACTACTGGAAGACACTCAAATATTCATTGCAAGTATGCTATAAAGTGATATATAAAGTATAATAAATGTACTATATAACTTGTCAGATAATCTACTGCATTCTGAATCAGCCTGAGTTAAAATGAATTTTAAGAGTACTTCCAAGTACAGTTGAGGAAAGCAGAAAAATCTTGTCAGAAAGAAAATTTTGCATTTCGCTTACTAAGCGCAGGTACAAAAAGCATTCCTGATCTTTTTTTCATAAAATTCCTTAGCAGCACCTGTAACTGGCAAATAGTTAAAGGCAATCTTGATTGACAAACAGTAGAGGAATATCCTGAAGAAGAGAGGCCAGGATACTGTCCTCATCATCATCATCTGGCTGTTTCCTAGCAACCTTTTAGTACCATCTCAGTTTTATTTCCATTTCATAGGGACTGAAGCAGGAACAGTTAATAATTGCAGCACATAGGCACAATCTGCCTTGGAATGGAGAGCATCCAGTGGAATCTGAACTGAAGAGAGTCAGAAGTTACATCCATGCTCAGAAGAAAGTTCTTGGAAATACTTGCCGCTACACAGGTGAAGCTTCCACTTCTGATTGAACGTTCATATCTACGGTCAATCACTTGCAGTCTGTAGATTATAAGCACTACTTGCTTGTGATATTCTTTAGATACAACCACTAATAAAACCTCTACTTTCTCCACTTGGTCTGGGGAGTGCCTTTCCAACCTCGTATATAATGGGCTGGCCCTAGTTACACAAGTGTTTTATACCTCATGTTAATTAGACAGTACAATTGGTATGGTGGGCATTAGTCTTTCAGAAAGATTAGTACTGAAAATTGTAACATGTTTCTTCAGCCATATGAATAGAGAGAGTACATAAACCTGTCACTATCCTGAGTTCCTCTGTCACACCAAGACAAATTAATGGTCTCAGGTATGTAGTAGTCAAACCTAGGATATTGAAAATTCATCAATGGTTACAGGTAGACACTGTGGTCTATAACTGTGCTCTGCTGTCAGAATTAAATTTTCTGACATAATGGTAAAGTGGTGAAAGGTGAAGCATGTCACATCTTGCCAAGAGTGAATCCAATCTGTCACAGTTTTCTACTTTTCTTAACACTTGCTCATGTGGTGTCATCTTTAATAGAATTTAACTTCAGATGTGGGTTCCACTGCAGCCACTGGAAGTTATTCAGTATCTTATTGTCATAATGTATAGGGACAGAGACCATGAGCCGTCCCCAGAACCAGACACAAGGGCTGTGCAGCATGCAGCCAAGCATGCTTCTCTAAACATTCCTGCACACCCTGCACGCCCTGGAGATACAGACCTAATTTTTTCACTGCACAGTGTAGGGGCTCGCCTGTGTTTCATAGATTAGAATTGCAGAAATTTATGCAGGGTCTCCAACACCCGTTTGATTCTGCTTATTTGACCTTGTTAAGTGGTTGAGGAGTCTTGGCAGAGTTGTTGCCATAGTATGAAGAAGAATCCAGATGTATCATGCAGCTGTAGTGCTTCATTTCAGTGCTGAATTCTATAGGCTGTGCTGTGTTCAGTAAATTACTCAGTATCGCAGTGCTGGTGGTGCTATAGTGGTGACACAGGAGTTTGTACAGACTAGGCCAGAGCTTTCCCGAGGCTATGGAAAAGACAGAGCAGATCAGCAAGTGTACTCTCCACCAGGGAAGATGCACACACTAGTAAGACAACTTCAAAATGGAGGGGAATGGCAGGAATCAATTCATTAAAATATTTACAGGTGCACCATAGGAATTTCAACATACATACATAATGACTCTTGCTAGAGAGTATATTATGCAAAACTCTGCCGGTGAGTGGCAAACCTTCCATAGACTTCAATAGTTCCAGGATTTAATCAAGTCATCTCAAGCACCACAGAATTAATGCTTCTCTTTGAAAAGCAGTAATTCAAGTTTTCAGTATGTAAAATATTATACCTCTCACTTGTAATGCACAAAGTGAGTCACAAATTTTAGGCTTAAGTTTACCTTTCAGTTAGTTTTGTATTTATTTGTATACATTATTTATATTGAAGGTGCAAATTCTGAATAAAGTTTTGTAGAAATCTGTAGGCCAGGCTAAACAGCCTTGGACTTCTCTTGCTCATTTGCCAGTTCTGGTTTTATTACTGTCTTTGGCTTTGCAGCACAACTTTGAATTGCCTCTTGTACAGAATCATTGAATTGTTTAGATTGGAAAGGACCTCTTGAGAACACTTAGTCCAATTTCCCTGGTCAACTTCATCTTCCTTTACCATAACTGTTGTCACTTTCTACCCTCTTCGCTGAGCATTGCGAGCACATCGTCCATACTCATTTCTTCTGAGCCTTCTTCCATTATAAGAGTTTGCGGCTTGGTCACAGGCAGCCATTGACTCCATACAGGAGGTGACACAGTTTAGGGCTTTTCCTGAGAGCCAGGAATTAATGGTGCCGGGGGGCTGATACCTGTTGTCCCCTGGGTAAGGCAGGGATTATTACCTGCATCTGATGGAGAAACCCTCATACCCTTGCTCAGTCAGCGTGGAAGGGTTGGGGGCGGTGCGGGTCAAGGGCGCAGAGTTGGAGTCTGGAGGACAGCAGGGCCTATGAGACCACCATGGAGACCAGTCTCCATGGTGCACAGCTTAGGGCTCAAGAAGGTCTAAGCTCACTGCTAGGGTGCTGTGCAGGCCACTGCCTTCCTCAGGGTCAGGTTGCTGGAGGCCAAGGGCAGCCATGGTGCGTGGTGGCAGTGCCCACAATAATGGGGTCCAGCCCCACAGCACCCAAGCCAGCTGAACCAAACAGGGTGGTGATGGCAACAGACCCTGCTGACAGGCTGATGAACATCAGTCAAAGCCAAGGTAATGATCCAGAGCCAAGGACAAGCCAGAAGATCCGTTATTTGGATTGTTCTGGAAAAGGGCTGGAGACCCTGCAGCATCTCTAGAGTGTGCTAAGATGGGGTCCTGCATTGTGAGCAGAGTGCAGGTAGCCCTGGAGTATCTGGGCAGGAACAGTCAAGTCTACCAATGGTCTCACAGCCCTGAGAAGGACTCTCTTTGGCACCCATCCAACTTTGGGATGTGTCATGAATTAATAATGATAACTGGCTGGTGCAAAGTAAAAGAGCATTCACTCAAGCTGAGGAAAATTGAGCAATACCATTTCATTTTTGTAAACCAAAATAAGTAGTTGAGAAAAAATAAATTATAAGAGAATGGCTTGTACTGGCAAAATGAATAAGTGATGTCAATGTAACTGCAAGGTGGTCTCATTAACAGCATCATTTTGTACAATCTTTGCACAATAATTGTTGAAAGACTTCCAATATTATTTAGAAAGTTCAAATATACCTCTCTTATAGTCCACTGGATCTTAATAGTTTATTCCCAAGGGAGCTGAATTATTTATTGATTTGTTAAGGAGACCAATGTTCTAAATGCAAGAACCGAAGTGTATGTAATTGAGATCCAATTGGAGGGACATTAACCTACTCACTAAATTTACGTGCAGACACTTAAATTGTCCCCAAGATTAAAAGAAATTATTTTTCAGTTGGATTATTTCACTGCTAGAAACTACATTTTAAGAATGAAAATGCATAACTTTTTCCTTTTTTCTTTTTAATATCTTATTCTAAAAGTGGCAGAGCAACAGAATGTATTTTTAAAATGACCCAATACTTCCTTAAGACTGTAACCTCAGACTGCATTGTAAGTACTGCTATAGCTAATATGATTCACTAATGTAGCTTTCCCAGCATGTCCCATTAGAGCAGAAGTTCTAGGTGAGTAGAGTGATGAAGGAATTTCAAGACCTGGGAAAAAAAATTGTGAATCAGTATGCTTTTTAGTCTGAACATTGGGAGAGCTCAGCACATTTTGCTACAGTCAAGAAAAGAAATTTATTGTAAATGATATGCTGTTAACCTTTAAAAGTAACTTTCCTTTAGCAGGAGTGGTGTTCTACCAGCATCTTATTATACTATCAGTTCCTCTGAGTAATTGAGGCTGTTAAAATACCTCTTAAAAATTAATTTCTCTCGCTGATAATGGGAGCATCACTCGTCCCTGAAAGAATAAACTATACTTGAATTGACTCAGCCTGGAAGTACTGCCGTCTTCCAGTGCTGTGTTTTGTGAGTAAATAGTAAAAAAGTAGTTGAGCTTTTTAAAAGAAAAGTGTTCTCATCATTTTGACTTCCACAAGATATAATTAACTGAATTCCCAGTTGGGCAGTTTGAGCAGTTTCCTTTCTTAAAATTAAGCACCGTCAGTAGGTTGGTATTCCTCTAAATAGCCTGTGAGCCCTACAATGATGCTTGCTTTGATGCTGCTTCCAAAGCTACTAGAATGCATCCAAAGTGGTACCGTGCACAAATTGTTAGGCTTTACATGTTGTTCGTGGTCATTTATGTGGAACTATATAACTTTGCACAGGTAAATGATAGGCTCATATGAATGTCTTCAGCCCCGCCGAAAGAACAGTCACGCCATGGAAGACATTAAGTGTGGGCTTAGATATGCTGTGCTAAGCTTAATTCTTCTCTGTATTTCCATCTGCAGTTCCATATATACTCAAGATAGAATCCGACATCAATTTGGTTTACACAGTGCCTTATATATCTATTGGATTGTGCAAATTATAATAAAAGTTATAAAATCTCTTTGAAAAAATAGAATGATTCTTCTCCATGTGAGGCCATACTTTTCAATCCTTGACGAGCAAAACAAAAGAACAAATTCAAGCTCAGGGAATAGTGTCATCAAAAGCTTCCCTGTTTCTAACATGTATTCATTCTCCCTCCACCTCCCTCCTTTCTCTGTTTCCCTCTCCAACTTCCTTTGTGCTCTTATGTGTCCTCTTTTTTTTCTTTTCTCTCCATATGTTGTTTTCTCTGTCCTTTGCCTTTGTTCATTTTCTTTGTCTCTCTCCAGGGTATCTGGTGAGAAAATTTATTAGCAGTATAATTTGGACCTACTCAGCTAATTTTGCCGTAAGCTTGCCAGAGATACATGGAAATGCTCTTGTGCATGATCACAGAAATGGTCATACTTTGTTTTTGTGTTTCTAGCCGTTGTTTTTAAAGTATCGATCTCCTGTTTCTTTGAGGCAAACAAAATGCGAGTTAATTACAAGCTTGAGATTCTCACAGTCCAGACCCAAATTTAAAGCACTCTTGTGTGTGATGTGTTGTACTTATCAGAGATTTATTTCTGTTTTCTCTTCCATTTATGGTGGATTGGTTGCATGTTGTAGGGCCTCTTCTTCTCTTTAGTAAAGGATAAAACAACTTTATATTCCACAGGTTACAGCTTTGTTTGACCAGTCAAAAATTCTAAATGCAAAAACTCCTGTGGTCTTATATCTGGTTATAGAACTTGCCTGAGAAGATTTTGAGACAGACACTATCACCAGCATTCTTCATAATTGGATATTTCTTTTGGCTGATCTGATGTATGTTTGTTTTGAGACCCAAACCAAGATATTATGCAGAATTTAAAAAAATAAATAAACAATAATTAAATAAATAGGAAAAAAAATCCAAAACAATGCATTTGTTGATATTTTAATTTGTAGACATCTAAATATGTGATATATGCTTTATTTTACTTTATTTTTGACTCTTTAACAGACTCCTCTCAAGCTCAATTTTAAACACACATTACAGGCAATAGCTGTAGTCCTTTGTTTGAAAATGACATTCTTAAGTTTAAAAACCAGTGGTTAAAGGCTAATTAAAGCAAAAATGACGTGACTTTGCTTGTCCAGTCTACAGTAAAGTATTTTTGATTTTGAGTGAGCATGGAATTCAGCCTCAGGAGCAGCCCTAAAGCGGCTGCTATCTGCCGCACTTTGACCTTAGAAACATCTACACCTACCTTAAAGATGGTATCGGAGCCTAGAACCAGAACTCCAATTGTTGTATCCATGCCCGGAAGAGATATGCTTTCCTTCAAACACTAAACTGTGTTAGAGTTATTTGATTTGATCAGCTTTCAAAAAGTGAGCCCCCTTCTCTCCTGCTCTCTGTCATTTTCTGCACTGCTTCTGCACAGTTTCGGTACAGTAACAGAAGGAAAAAAAAAAAAGCCCAAGTCAGTACTGGCTCTTCTATAGAGCATTTCACTAACACTTACTGTCATACTCATTTTCATGTGGGTAACAGGAAACATTGGGATTTTTGCCCTAAAAAAAATTTATGAAGATAAGAATACAAAACTGCAAAGCACATAAGTGAACTGAGAACTTTTGTCATTTTTTACTTTACTTTTATCTCACTTACCAAGATTATAGATTCAAACACCCATGGCAGGGAATCAGGATTTCAATGATAAGAATTATAATTTATTAGGTATATTTAAAGAAACATCTCTTCCTGCAAAGATCTGAAAAGCTTCCACCAAACTATGGACCAACTCTAATGAAAACCTATCTTCTTTCCAGCTTAGTTTGCAAGCTGCTAGAGATAGAGATTCCTTGTCATTCTCAATTCTAGAAGAACCACTCCTAAAAAAAATTAATTCTTCTGGCCAAACCTGTGGAAAATGGAATAGTTTCAGGAGGAAAAATTCAGATGACTGTGACTGATGAGAGCTCCTGATTCCTAGTGACATGTTTCAAGAAATTGCCATCCTCATTTATTTGCTCCAGATAACTTTCTGCCTTAGTATAAGTAAATGTATATTATCTTTTTGATCATGACACCCTATGGCTCAGCATATCATCCGAAACTGAAATGAATGTCTTTTATGTTACTGTCATAGGTTGTGAACTATGGCAACTCAGAAGACTATGCACTTTCACTTTCGCTAGCAATAACAGCCCGCAGTAGGTCAATACATACAGGAAAACAATAACATCTTAAAAAGCCACTGTTAATCAGTTAGAGCCTTGACTCCATACTGATAGGATGAAATGAAAATAAGGCTCAAGCAACTGTTACAATGGCTAATTATTAATACATAGAAGTCAGCATGTGCAGGAAAGCAGTGAAAGATCCATTCCATGAATGATATTTTTATTAAGCAGAAGATATTGGGCATCTGGGAGCAAAACTGCCTGGAGAAGGAGAAGCAGTGGGTGTCTCACATTCGCAAAACCAAAACAAGAGAAACCTTGAGAAGAAGGAGAATCATTTTCCAGTCAATCCAGCAGTACGACAGCTCATGAACTATGATACGTGTCGAGAACCTCAAGGAGTAAGACTGGGAGAGAGATGTGGAGAAAGAAGCAGCTTTCAGGCAGACATCTTTTGTCATCAGTGGGTTTCCTGAAATCCTTGAGCATCTCAGCTAAACTGCTATTTTAGAAGGTACTGTTGCCAACCGCTTCCATGAGCTATCATAGCACATATGTATATTAATTGCCAAAGGTGTCAAATAAATCCTTCTGCATCTTGGCTTTCTTACACATGACAGCCTACACAGAATGTGTTTTTACTTTGTTATCGGCTGCTATACTTCAAGTGAAATAATATACTGGGTTTTTGCCATTGACTTACACCCTGTGCATCCTACTTATTCTGGTAGATTTATGCATTACTGACAGTAGGCACAGACCATAATCATATATTTCCCCCTTTCATTTTAGTGGAGTAAAATTAATGTGTCTGATTAAAATATCTTCACAGACTGACAGGGACAGCAGTATCACTACAAGAGAGGTTCCCCTTGTGTTTGAAAATTACCTGAGGGGTTTCAGATGGTCTTTTAATTAATTTATAATAACTTCTGAGTTTAAATGACAATACAAAATGAAGTTATTGAGACAAAATGCCTGCATGCCATTTGAATTTTATTCAGTAATTCAACAGGCCTACTGAATTAGGATTGCCTCAGCGTATGGCAAAGATTCAAGAAGTTTCCAACATAGAATAGATGACTGAGATGGAGATTTACACATTACACTACTTGAGACATTAATCTATTGGAACATATGTATTAGTAGAGACCTAATTTTAAAGAACGTGTGTTTGCCCTTGTTCCATCATTACCTGTACATTTGACAGATGATACCAAAATTGCCTTTGTGAATACAGTTCCAGGCAGATCTTTACACCTATTTTGAACATACTGAAGGTGCCTGCACAGTGGTGCAAGTATAATTATACACATAAAGCAAATAGCAAAAATGTTACATGTGCAAATTTATTTTTAAATTAGATTTCTGACAAGTACATGAAAAAGGATTGAGAGTATGTTAGAATATCTGAAAATAATTGCCACTATATTTAATCAGTTATGCAGAATGTGAAGAAGTCAACCCAAGGTCAGCTTAAAAAGGAAATGAATGATTTAAGCAGCCATTGCACAGGACCAGATGGCATGACTAGGAGGTTAAAAACAAGAGGACAGAGTTCTTCAAAGTTGTATTAATTTGTTTATGTATGTATACTAGAATGAAAGGTTCACTGATTATTTACAAATTAAATTTACTAATGTACTAATTGCTGAAGGGAAAGAATGGAGATATGAGGCTTAAGACACACATAACTTTTTTTCTATTCCTATGAACAAGAAGTCTGTATTTTTTTTCTTCAAAATTTTCATAACTTTCATAGACATTTCCAGCTCTCCAGGTTCCCCCTACTCATTTCAGAGTTTAAAGAAAAACAGGCAGGCTGCATGTCTGCTCCTGCCACTTCCTGCTAGCCTCTTTACAGAGATCTTCAAGGCAATTTCCATCTTATATCTATTTATCCTACATTTTAATAGAGTTAGGAAAATATTCATCTAAGAATTAAACATGCATAATTTATCCTTGTCTATCAGGTTTCCCTTCAGACTATCAGTTCCCTTTGTTGTGTTCATCTCATCATCTCACATATGTACTCCAGACAATAACTTTCTCTATATTCCATGGAACTATTCTTGACTTTGCTGTCACTTAAGACATTTGTCTTTCTTGACACCAAAGGACACTGCATTTGTAATTTAACTACTCTTCTATGAATGAATTAATAGCTCATAGTTGTAAGGGGCTAAAAGCCAAATGCTAGTCAGAGACATCTCTAAGAACATTGGTCCTAGAGCCAAGTACTGCTTTGGAAGCTAGCATATAAGATATGGGAGAAATAGGCACTGTTTGAATAAAGCATAACCAGCAGCACCTTGGTCCTTGGCTTTTTCATCTGATTGGACTGTTATGTAGGATGATAATTTTCAAGGAAGAGCACCTGATAAAGATGAAGTCCACTGTCTATAGAAGAAGCATAGAAACAAGGAGAGCAAAGTCCTTCTGGGTCTCATGTCCTCATCCACAAACAAGGAGTTATAGTAACCTCCTGCTCGCTGAGGTAAGTAAAATAGGGATAAACGCAGTTCAGAAACTAGGGGGAAGTGCTGATATTGCTGCTGCATTGTTAGGGTATGTCTGAATGTGTGGGTGAAGGAGGAAGATATATAAATACCTATGATAGGAGTTTACAGAAAGTGGCTTCTGCAAGGGAAAAGACTTTTGGTCACTATTATGAGACTGGAGAAGTGGCTTGTCATTTAAGACTCCTTTTTTATAATTAGTATTATCACTCAGTTCATTAGCTGCGTTTACATTGCCTAATAGGATGACATTCCTATTTAACATTGGCACCTTAAAAATCAGGCATCTTAACCCAGGAAAGGTTCTTTCCATAGCAGTTTAGGCACCTTGTGAGGGCAATTAACTCTTACGAAGAGTTAAAACCATAGGATAATTCAGGACAGAAGGGGCCTCAGAACATCTCCAGTCCAACCTACCGTTTCTCAAGGCTTTATCCAGTTGGGCCTGGAAAACATCCAAGGATGGAGACAGCACAACCTCTCCAGGGAACCTATTCCACTGTCTGTCTGTCCTCAGCAGAAAATATTTCTCCTTATATATAGTCCAAACCTCTCTTGTTTCAGTCTTTGCCCATTGTCTCTCCTCCTTCCACTGTTCATCACTATGAAGAGACTATCTCCACCTTCTCAATGACCTCCCCTACTAGTGGGCTGCTGTTCGGTCCTCCCAAAGCTGCCTCTTCTCCAGCTGAGCTCCCTCAACATCTCCTCACAGGACAAGTGCTCCAGCTCTCTGAGCATCTTGGTGGCCTCTGCTGGGCTCTTTCCACACTACTGATGCCTTTCCTGGACTTGGGAGGGGGGGTGGGATGAGGGGAGGAGGAAGAGCCTCAAAAATGCACACTGTATCTAGATGTTGCCTATTAAATATTGCGTAAAGGAGGGTAATCACTTCCCTTGATCTCCTGGCTGAGCTCCTGTTAATACAGCCTCTAATGCTGTTGGCCTTTGCTGCCAGGGCACACTGCTGTCTCACATTCAGCTTGCTGTCTACCAGGATCCCTGGGTCCTTTTCCACAAAACTTCTCCCTAGTCAGTCAGTCACCAGCCTGTATCATCATAAGGGGTTCTTCCTTCCCAGGTGCAGGACTTAACATTTTCATTGAATTTCAAAGGTTCCTGCTGTCCCATTCCTCCAGCCTGTCTAGGTCCCTCTGGATAGCAGCCCTGCTTTCAAGTGAATTGACCTGTGCCCTCAGTTTGGTGCCATCTGCAAACTCCGTGAGAGTGCACCTCATCGCCTCCTCCAGGTCACAGATAAAAATGTTAAAGAGGACAGGTCCTCATTTAGACGCCCGTGATGCTCACTTGTTACTGGCCTTCAAATGGACTATGACCTATTAAATGCCATCCTCTTAGTCTAACCCTCCAGCCGTCTTTCTATCCATACAGTTTTCCACTCAAACAGACCATAATGTCCTTACTTAGGTACAATAACACTGTGAGAGGCAGTCAAAAGCCTTGCCAAAACCCATGCTAATGACATCCACTGCTCTCCCCTTGTCCACAGATCCATTTACTTTACTACAGAAGGCAATCAGGTTAGTCACGCATGATTTACCATCTCCCTCCATCAGCCCTAAAGTTTACATGGATTACTGCTTAGATTAGATGCTTTTATACTGCTAAATTAAGATTAAACAAATCCTAAAATTGGTCTTTCATAGTTCTAGAAATTTTTATTCACATTGTCCTTTGTAAACACAGGACTGTTTTCCTCACCAAGTGTTTGAACAGTCTATCAGCTCTTACAGCAAATGAAATAAAGAGGTTTCAAGTGATAAAAGTGTGGCATTACTTTAAAAAGAGAAGGGCTTCTGGCAGAGTGGATGGCAACTGCAGCACCATGTATCCTGCCAGTTCTAGGTTGGCTTCTCAATACAACTCAACTTGGCAGAGCTAGCTAGCATAGACACAAAAGCCGATTAGTTATGGTTAGAATTTTTTTCAAGTTTGCCATTTTATCTTCCATTAGAACAATTGATAAAGCTCCCATTGCCTTTTGTGGAAACTAGGTTATGTCATTAGAACAATTCAGAAAATCCTGCATGTCTCATTTGGTTTTGAGGTGCTTGAGAACAGTGGCTTAAACTGGAAATTGCGTTGTTCTGAAAGAAGAGAGAAAGATTTACTCAGGAAAAGACTGTTAAAAATCTATAAAGTAATTTCCAAATACAAAATAGAGAATTTATTGGCCCTTGTGGAATAGGACCTCTACAATACATTTGAGGAGAGTATAAGGACAGAAAATTATCCAGTGCATTTATCTGAGGAGTTGCTAAGAACATTTCAAGCTTAGACCTAATTTCTAGCACATAATACTACAAAAAACTCCATATTTTAAACCGTATACTAAATTAAAATATATATATATTGCATTTCTAACAATATTATATACAGACAAAGTTATGCTGCAATCAGAATGATTGCCAGTGCCAATGCAGTAGGCACTACGGTCCAGAAAATATTACATATTTTCATACTCTCTAAACTCTTCCCTCCTGGGAATCTCTGTTTCCACAGTCTGTTGGATAGTTCAGACAGGTAAGGGAACCTCTTTGGACTATATAACTTTAAGATAGTTTGTTTTCCTCATACTCAGCTGTCGGTGAATTTTATCCCATTTGCCAGTCTGCAGGTGCTGTTTCCCTGTTAAGACAGATGTTTGCAAGGTCCACAATCATCTTCATAATATCATTAGAACACATATTGGGTTAAATTATTTGTGTATCTACAGCTAAGTACCAAACAGGACTCAAAAACTTATATTGTCTCTATACATCAAAGATCTCTAGTTCACAGTTCCAAGGAGTAGGCTGAAAACCCAACTTCTAGCTCTGTTAGTCAAAAGAATGAATCATGAGGCTCAAAGCCTCCTTCATTTGAGGGAAACATTTGAGGAAGTAATCTATCTATCAGGGGTAAAGAGACTGACCTATAACATAATAATAAAATAGGAGTATGCAACAGGAGAGGGCTAATGGATTCCATGTTATTTATAACTACAACAAAAAACCCTGCTTACAGTTTCTAGAAAGGCACATTCAAAGTGGAAATATGAGACACATTTCTATCGGCGAGAGAAAATAACCATTGGGTCAATTTATGAAGGAAAGTAGTAGATTTTCTGTCCATCATACAACATTTTAAAATCAATATTGGTTTCTTTCTAAAAGGTGTACTGTATTCAACCATAAATTATTGGACTTCATGTAGACGTTATTGGGTGAGGTCTTACTGCCTGTGTCACATAGCAGGTCAGACTAAATGACTGCACTGTTCTCTTCTGGCCTTAAAATCTATGAAGTAATCAATGACTGTTACAGGACCGCAGCCATGGAAAAAAGCAGTGATTACTTATGCTCGAAGGGAAAGGGAGACACCACGTGCTCTGATGGGCCAATTCAGTCAATACCAGCCTATGGAGGTTTCCAATACTCATAAGGCAAAAAATGACCATATCTATCTGTGCTTTCCGCTTTTAGATTAAAATCCAGTATTTTATAATTTTCACTCTCCTGCATAGAATGTAATGGGTTCAGCTAACATGTCATTTCATTTCATGGAAACAGAAACAAGTGCTGAAATAGGACTGGCATTTTATGTATATTAAACAATGGGTGCTTTTCCTTCCTGTAGTGCCTGATCACTGCATTATTTTACTTGTTTTCTGGTCTGACCCTTTCCCTCTGAATACAGTTTCTCATTTTTTCTCACACCTTCCCTCTAACTTTTGGACTAATGCATCATTAACAGCTATAGATTTATTTATGATTTAAGGAAAAGATGGCTGAAAAGATAGCAAAAAAAAAAAAATTATTGAATGACAGAACCCGTCACCTCTCATGGTCATGAGTTCAGTATGATCTCCTTTGCACTCTACATGATACCAATAGCTTCTCCAAGAAACAAATGAAAGAATTTTTTACTTTTTGTGTTTTGAGGTTGGAATGAAAATGCTTTTGAAATTCATTACTCTTTGCTTTCCTAAATCTTTTTGTCTTGGGACACAAAGAAGTACTATTTTTTTGTTTGTTTGTTTGTTTGTTTTTAAAGAATAAAATTAAGAATTAGTCTTGTTCAGATGGAAAAACTCCGGAAAGACTACAGTCTGACCCTCTATATTATGTGCTACCTTAATTAATTTAGCTGTAAATTAGCCTTCAGGATTTCCATGCAGTCTGTCTCAAAGGTCACTAGAATACTAATAAATTCTCTGGTCTTCTTTAGATATTCTACAGTAGGCTGTCTGGTGAGAAGTGACTGAACTTCCTTTGAGACATTTACTCCAAAACAATTTTTCTCATCAGAACTATGTATTGCATGGATTTTAAGGAAAATGTGTCTCTTAAAAATATGAATAAGTTCTGGATGCTACTTGTGAGGAACCTTTATTTTGTTTTCTTGATAAATATCAGTGCAGAGCACTGTGGCAAGATGCCAGTGGAAGATGGATTATTTTATTTATATTATATATTCATATACACACACATATATATTTCCAGGATCCTGAGGGGAAAGAATAGCTCATATGCCTTTGTGACGATATGTTGCTGGATGGGTAAGACTGTTCCTGTCCCAATCACATTCAAAAAATAAGCTTAAGTACATGGGCTACCCCTCTGAGTTGATATCTTTTCATGTTTTGTACTTCACAAAAAATTTTCTCAAGCAGCTGTATAAAAGGATCTTGTACATGCATAGGAATTACTTTAAATTACATTCTTATCATGATATGCAGTTATAACAATCAAACCCAAATCCTGTCAGTCTTAAAAGAGCTGACAATTCAGACAAGAATTACAGAAGTGCAGGTAAAATGCTACAATCTTATTCTGTGGCATTGTATCAGAGATTTGTAGATTAAATGATTCTTAATCATATGCTTTGCTATAGTACAAGATGACAGGTCGTCTTCTAAGGATTACATAGTATTGTAAGAATCTGTGCTGTTACTATCTACATAGAATGACATGCCATTAAACTGCCAAAGTAAGATGTAGCTTGTCTGCCTGGTCTCATACCAAAAGAACTCATAGAACTCCATGAAAAGTTGGGCAGAATTGTTTTGCCTTCATTTAGTCTTAAAACTTTTTTTCTTTCCACAACATGTATTGCAAATAAAAGAAAAGAGTCATGAAAAAGCTGTATATAAATGCTGTCTTTGTCCTGGTAGATTATGAACCTATATAGTTCAAATTAAAAGAATAAGCAAGAATGCATTATTTGATTATTTGTCCAATATTTCCTATAAACTTTGTTGGTAATTGTAACCTTACATAACATCTGTAATAATGCTTTGCAAAAAGATATAGCTGTTGCTATCAAGGGTATCAAGAGAGCAACTTAAAACCTAGACCTTGTGAAATCTGATAAATGCATTAAAAAGATCAAGGTAAATTCATGTATGATGTAAGAAGACATAATCCCAGATGAGATTACTTCATGGAGAGGAAACACTTTAAAAGTTGTGCAAACAAAATACACGTGTAGTCAATAATTTGAATATGTTATAATATGATACCTATTTTTAAAAAGCAGTTTCAGATGTGGTCATGCATCTAAAAGTAGTACCTAAAACACTAATGGGAACACTTTGTCTCACTATAAGCATGAACAGTAACATCAGCTTAAACATACTACAGTGCTTTCAGACTCAGAAGAGTAAAAAAAAAACTGGGGATATTCTCTGCTATTGAGAGCATCATACTAAGACCACTAAATAAAGGAGAGAGGTAAGTCACATAGATGTTTGATGACTTGCCACAGATTTCTCTATAACAGCCATTGAAAACTAGGCTAAGGCCTTTCTCAGTACTGACCTTATTTTGGTCAAAATGAACACCACCATTCTTCTCTCCTGCTTCATATGCTTTGTTGCCAATGCCTTTGTACTCAAGGATTCAGAAGTGACTGTACTAAAGTGTCTTGAGCTGATCTTCTCATGCCCTTTTCTACTGAGAGGGACTATTTACATTTTGCTGAACTCCTAAAAATAATAACCTGAAAATGAAGGGAAGACTGGAACACAGCACACTATGGCTACATCAACGCTAGTAATGTAAGCAAGGCACTAGCATCGTCTCGCACTGTTCAGCCTTTAGCACGTTCCTGGGTGTGATTTTCTCTGGTGCTAAGAAATACCAAAACATGGTTCAGGATCTGGAAAAACACACAGAATCAGTTCAGCTGACTCTGCTGATAAATCTGTCCCGTTTCAGGAGAAATAGGTTTGTGCATAGCCATGTGGGCATAAGCCATCCTTAGGCTCTGGCTTGGTTTTTGTTCTATACTTGTGACCTTAGTTTCATTGTCATCGGCTGTCTGTCTTGAGTGAGATACTTGAACTGGGTGTTCAATATCTGACCTTAATCCTCCCATCCTAGATTAAAGATAATTTAGACAGGAGAAATCTGTTCATGAGCATGGTTTTGACCAGAGATTTCATTCCAGACTGCAAAGCACTTCCCTAATAAAAAACATTTCATTGAATGTGGTGTTTCCCCAAACAGTTGTGGTTCTGACAACTCATTATTTTCTTATAGAAAAATATTGAATCCCAATCTGCTACAAAGACATTCCTGTTTTGCTCAAAGAGCAAAACATTACTTACCTTTGAATTATAAGTTCTTTCTTTTCTCTGTCCATTTTCACTCCAGTTTCATTGTGCACAGGAAGAAAAAATTTACACTATGTATCTATTTTTGAATCAAGCACTACACGCTTATTTCTAAGTATTATTCTAAGTATTAAGCTCATCATTTTGAAAAAGGAAATAAAATACATAAACTCTTCACTAATACTAATTTATGACTGAGCATTTATACGCACCCAACAGTCAGAAGTTTGCTTTCAAAGTTGTTGCAACACTACCACATCCTAATTTAAAACCCAGGATGGTGAAGCCATAGGTATATGTTTACATGTGCCCTGCCAAGTATGATTCTAATGTAAGAAATATGGAAAATTATGTTCCAGTATATCGGCTACTTCCATTAATCTGCTATATTGAAGTCAGAGCTCATTCCTCTACACACGCTCATTGTTGAGTAAACATCTAAAGACAACACGCATCAGCAATACATGACATCCAAAACTAGAGTAACACATACCTTGTCTTCTAATGTCTCTTTTGTTCAGGTAACTCAGTATTTCATATCTCCTCCAGCAGTTCTCGTTCTTACCCTTCCATCTCTTTTATCTACTAGTTCTTTCCTTTTGCCTTACAGGATTTACTAGACTCTACTACTCATGGCAAGTCTTGTTAAAAATTGTTTGGACATCGCAAAATCTATGCTAAGTTGTTTCTAAATCAAGTTCTACCTTTTGTAATAAGGTAACTTCACAGTTTAGATCTAGATCTAGAGCAGTTATACAGTGGATCTATAGGATCAGTCAACATATAGTTCTAGTCTAGATGCTTCAGAACTAAACCTAAACTCCCTAGGTTACCAGCCAACATTGATCATAATGTTGGTTCTTAAGGAACACTTCTCCTCCTCCACTTCAGGACATTCTCCTCATTCCTTCCCTAAATTTCCATGATATTAAAAAGATTAAATAGATAATTGTGGATGGTTCTACTTGTACATGTTTTTCGCTATGGATCATCTCCACCAAGTAAACAGTACCATCACCTTGGAGCAGTTCTTCCTTTATTCTCCAGATTCTGCTTTCTTCTGGCCTAGCTGAAATCTTTGTCCCTTTGAAGTTTCTTTATAGGTAAAAGTAGTGTATTTAGGAGTCCTGGTAAATAGATGTGGTCTGTCAGGTGTAGTGTAGCATAGCATAGCTAGCATAGAAATGGAACCTTATCAACTTTCACATCTGCATCAGCTTTAGCTCTGATACTTCCCAACCCAAAAATCATGGAATTTATATTCACACAGGGCTCAAAGCTTCAGAAAATACCTAGAAATAGAGAACTATGGACACACCCTAGTACCTCATATTTAAACTCCAATCCCATCTTCATATTCAAATAATACACTTACCAGTACACATACCTTGGTTTCATATGCATGTCTTTTATGAGTACATGCATTTACAGAGAATATATCTTAAGCATAAAAGAGATCAATTAGAAATTGATGTTCTTAAACAAGTTTATTATTTTAAGACTGCTGCTAGAATTCACCCTGCACTAGCGAAGCAAATTAAGTTTTGCCTTAGACTCTCCTGAGAAGAATTCTGTAGGCTATGTCAGTTAGTAATTGGGGGAAAATGAGCAGAATTCAAGTTACATGTCAGAACAGGACAAAGATTTCAGTGAGACTGGGATGAAATAATAAATAATGCATTTCAGCACATCAGTCATGGCAGTAACTTCATTCACATCATATTCATACAAATAGAGTGTTTCACAGCCTCAGAAGTATTGATCTCAAAGTTTTATGAAATAGAGCTTATATTATATTTATTTAGAGATTAAATTATATTTATTTCTCAGGCAGCCAGTTTATTTGAAATTTACTGGTAATATTCCAGGAGAAAGTTGTGATTTGTAATTATATGTTGATATGGATTATTTTAATAAAAACCTTATTTGTCAACATATATGCTATGAAATATGATGTAAATTATTCCAGATCAGTTAAACTAATAGCTGTTGTCTCTGGACTGGAAGAGAACTTCAAGAACAGCAAAAAGAACAACCCTGGATATAGAATACAGTAAAGCACACACAGTAAGATTTAATTTTAAAGAGTGAGTAGTTTTTTTCTGTCGGTTACCCTTTGGCATGTTCAACTAATGTGCTTCCCTCTCTGCCTGCCCTTTTCACTGTTCAAGACTATTTCTCCTGATGCAGAATGAAAATTGCAGGGCTTTTTGAATAGTTAAGTGAGTCTATTTGACAACAAGTCTAAAATAATTTTCAATAATCCACATTATAAAGGAATCTTATTTCTATCAAGTTAGAAATATATATTTTCTATTGTAAGCACAATGGAATCAATTTCTCAAATTTCATCCAAGAAACAGAATTTAGTAGGCATTTAGCTTAGTGGATCTTAGGCACTTAGCTTATTTGGATCATAACTTAGAGAAATTTAGTTATGATCCAAAATTAAACTCTGTCTAAACTGGGAAGGTCTGATTCTCTGTCTTCTCTCCCCCCTCACCTTTATCAATGCACATGTTTACCAGTGCAAAGTAATTCCAGAACATGGTTCTGATGTATGTTTTTACACCAGCTTAGCAGAGTTGTGATTACACAAGATGTAATACTGTGAGAACAATCCAGAGATGACCGTGTTTGGACTCTGTCCTAGTTTTCAGCTGGGATAGAGCTAATTTTCACAAGAAGCTGGGAGGGGACACAGCCAGGACAGCTGACGCAAACTGTATTCCATACCATATGACATCATGCCCAGTATATAAAGGGGGCTGGCCAGGGACGAGGGATCACTGTTTGGGGACAGCCTTGCATCAGGCTCTGGGCAGTGAGCAAACTGCATTGTGTATCACCCGCAATTTGTATATTCTGTTATAAGTAGTGTTGTTATTTTCCTCTCCCTTTGCTGTCCTAGTAAACTGTCCTAACCCGATCCATGAGTTTTAACTTTTTCTTCCGATTCTCCTCCCCATCCCACGGGGGGTGAGGACTGAGCAAGCGGCCATGTGGCGCTCAGCTGCCAGCTGGGGCTAAACCATAACAGATTCAATGATCTTAAGGGTCTTTGCCAACCTAAATGATTTTATGATTCTACGTTTGCATTATATCTTGTGTTATTCAATAAAAAGGGAATAAAAAGAAGACCTGCTATAATTATTACCATTACTACTTATAAACATTATGAAACGTCCTGAGACTTGATGTTTTGAGGCTTAAACAAGTCTCTAGTGGTGAGATGTAGAGAAAAGACCTAAGTGAGGAAAACATATTTAGAAAAACAATGGGAGTTTCTGAAATGTTTCTCTATGTATTATTGTATTGGTTACAAAAACAGGCAACAAATTGCAGTAGAGAGTGTAGGAAACTGCTATAGAACAGTAATTCCTGTTTTATCTAAAAGTGCTTTAGAGTTATAAAGGTCATTTTTTTCAAACTGTTACTCTTATGACTGGATAGCCCAGATAAGTGAAAAATATAGATGTGAATCTAATAAAGAGTATAGATGTGAATTGAAGATGAAAGCCCTTTATTCAATGTACACTGAGTTAATTGAAGCCACATTAAAAAAATAAAAATAAAAATCAGCTGGGAGTTAAAATGCAGTATCAGATCAATGGCACATAGCAACAAAATTAAAAAGTTCAAAGGTGAAAAAGGAAGCATATATTTTCCAGTAGGAATTGCAAAGCAATATAGGCAGGTATTACCTACGTGCAAATTGGCTAAGGCACTGACATTAATTTTCATAAAACTCAGCCTGTGTTGAACCTCTTTCCGGTTATTCCTTTGCTTGTTTTTGCTAACCTCATTAGCTAGACACTTGAGAAAATTTGCACTCAATAATTAAGTGCTCAGTAAATTGCTCAGTCCCTGTGACGTGTTATGGCCCAGAACCAGAGTTAAAGAGGAAATAGGATTTTGGAGCTTTTTAGCAAATGCAAATGTGTTCTTAAATTCTTTAACAATGTTGTTTCAATTAATAGAACTTTCCGGAACCAAAGTTTTTAGGCAGGTGCACAAGTTAGACTCCACGCTCACAGCTCAGAAGGGCTGGGACAGGGACCAGGCGTTGGCGCTGCACCTGGGATTCACTGAGCGGGCGAATAACTTCTTCCCCATTAGCTGCAAAGGAAAGGCAATTGCAGAATCCAGATGGGTATGAAGATGCTTGTTTGCATTCACAGCTTTTGACCTGCAGGACCACAGGACTATGTCCCTTTGATATTTATTTTCTCAGGAAGTAGCGCAGCCTTAGATAAAGTCCCTTCTTTGGATACATTTTAGGTTTCTTTTCTCCGGTAAATTAACATAGAAGATGAAACTAAATTATTTGAAATTAAATGTTACAACCATAAAGATTCTGTAGTCTTGCACAGAAAAAAAAGTGCTAAAACTACTCATGCATGGAAGAATTACTGCATTACATGATTTGTGTATTCTTGTAATGCTTTGCATTTGAGTAAGATTATCTCAGGCACAATTTCCTCTTTATCCTATAGACAGTCTCTTGTGCATGTTCTTGGAGTACTATTTTATTCTGTGCACAATAAACCATTTATGTGAAAAACCTCGACAATCAGTCTGTAAGTGAAACACAGCTGCAAGTCACCATATAGACCGCTAACACAATATCTTTTTGGCCGCACAATTTAACTACAGAGAGCAATGTATTTAGAAATAAATTGCAACTGTATCTTCTCCAGGAGCTATTATCCCTGATACAACTTTCTTCCTAAAACCTGAAAAATTAAATCCTATTTTGTCTTTGCACCATTTATTTCCATTTCTGTTTTTGTCATGCAAATTAAAAATCTACCAGCCTTTGTTACTGTCTGTATTAGGTTTTGTTACTCTTCCATTTCTAATTCTTCTTTACCATTCCCAAATTTTGCGCTCTTTTTCACCACCATTAGGATTATACATAAGTGTACGCTCCCTCCATCTTACTAGCCAATCCTTCTGTTGCAGAATTTAGTGGTAATTCTGTCTGCACGCTCTGTGGATACCTCAACTTCTTCAATGTGGGTACCTCAACCCTCAGCTTCTTGCTCCTGTTTCTCCCGTGACGCTTTCCTTCTTCTGTGTTCTGCCTATACATCATTCTAGAAATAGCCACCCACCTTCTACCCTTTCCTTTAAATCCCTTCTGAATAGCCTGTTCTTCTGGGATGCTCACAAGAATCTCGTCATTGATCTACTTAAATACGTTTTATCCATTTACCTAGATAGCATAATAAATAATCCTGACTTGGATCTATCCTGCCAAACGTTAGCCAAGTAGTGACAAGGATCTGATCCTGGTATGAAGGGAACTCCTCTGCTTCTATTGTTCTATCCTTCTACCCTTACTCCTTATACTCATATTCACTATGTTACCTGCAGAATAATTTGATGTATTTTCTTTAGGTAAGGATCCTTGTGTTTCAGCACAAATATTTGAAGGTTATTGAGCATCATTAAATTACAATATTAATTAGCTTTTTGCAACTGGATACACAAACATGTCAACTTGCAAAGATGAAAAAGTGCATTTTCCCCATATTTGCATTCATCGAATTGTAAATATGGTACTAAGTATATATTTTTAAATGCTTTCTTTTCATTAAATAGTTTAATAATATTTTGAAGACATATCATACTTGTTTTCAGCCTAAAGAATAGACAGTAAAAAAAGACAAAACAATTGTAGTCAGGCTTTGAGCTACAGAAAAAGGGTTATGAAATGGTATATGAATAGATTCCAGGTCAGATAGGGATTTCTCTGCCAAAGAGAAACATTTTCTGCTAATGGTGTAATAAACGTACACAGTGACAATTACGAAAACACATGCATCAGAACAAAGGGAAGATTACATAAAAGTGTGATCAATATAAATGGATAAAATTTGGTTCAATATAAAATGTATTTAGAATTGTGAAATGTGGCACAAGCCTAAAAACTGGGAAAAAAGCAACCAAGAGAAATAAATGACATAATTACAAGATCATCTGTGCAGGGTTGGAGATATAATAGCATTTTATCTGAGAAATGGCATGTGATCTTACAAAGGAAGACACCTATCATGGCACTTCGGGGAAAACCATGGGAGTGTTAGCATCTAACTCCAAGAACCCAATTCAAAATGTAAAAGTGCTTTTGAAATACTGGTTCATCTCATGGAGGTATTTCCCTTTTGGGACCACAAAACCCTAATTAAAATGTCTGTGCCTACACATACTCCAAAATGTGTCAGGAATGCAATTTTAAGAGGAGCAAAGTGTGTGTTGAGTCACACAACAAACGTGTCTTTTCTTCTTTACCTGCTTTTTGTTAGCGTGGGCTACCAGTGGGATGGCTCTTGCAGAATCACTGTCAGCAGGACAGGACCTGTCCCTTCCTCCCCTGCATTGTCAAAAGTCTGTTATCCCTAGTGGCTATGAGGGAAGAAACACGTGGAAAGAAAGAGAAACTGAGATATTTTGGACCATCGCAAAAGCAGCAGCTCTTGCCAGAACATCAAAGCCCTGTGCGCAGCACAGAAAGTGAAGAAGCTGTTGAGAGTCTGGGATAATTTGTGTGTGATGGCACACATTGATGTCTCATCTTCCTTCTCTACAAAGATGTTCATAGAATATTAATGAATGAAAAAAGATGGCTATTAGGGATCTTAAAAACAAGAGCCTAACAGCATATTTGATTAAGGTCTACTGTGCAGGGCAATTGTTTGCAAATGTCTCTGTGGAGTTATGTTGTGTTTCTCCATTCTGAGCTGTAACTTCCTCATTATTCTGAGCATTTCATGCTTAAAAAGCTTTCTGTTCATGATGTGTTATCCCACACCCACTCTTTTTCTTCATTTTTAAAATCAAATTACATTCCTGTTGTGAAATTTCAGTACCGTATGGCCTACACAGTGTACCTGTAATGGGCAGTATTTCTTTCTTTCAGGTACACGCTTGCCACCTTATTGTTCTAATTTTGTTGAAGCATCATACCAAATTCTCTTTGGAAGTCTGGCTAATATAACTCATTAGACCTAGGGTTTTATGTTATACCCATGGCAGTAGGGTATGACCATCTATTCTGTTAAATTGGTAAAAATGACGATTCAAGTCTTTGTGCCTTAATATTAAACTTGGAAGAAGACACTCCATGTTTCAAAATCACAGCAGGTCACTATTTTAAAAACTATTGGTTTGAGACAGAAATCACGCACAGTGACTTATACGGACTGATACAACCTGTTTTCCTCTCACTTGGTTTATTTCAATATTTTCATCAGAAAGCATCCAATATTTCTGTAATAACTTGTGTATGACATATAAGTACTTCAAGTCCTCACAAAAAGTATTTTTTTTCTTTTTGTCTTCACTTCACCTCCTGTAAAAATCTATTCCTCCTATCCTGAATAAATCTTAGTAAACATTTAGATTTTGCAGTCAAAATATCCTCATAACTTGTGAGGGTAACTCATTAGATCATCAATTGCTTGATTTTTTCTTTTTTTTTTTGTTTTTTTCTTTTTTTTTTTGTTTAAATCCTAAGACACATAATTTGGAAACTACTCAACTTTAAAAAAAATAGATGTCACCATCTTTAATGTAATGTGAAATTAATTTCAGTTTAAGAAAAGTGATAAGTTTTGTCATTTTACAATGCAGGTGATTTCATATAGTAACTGTTTCATCAGCAGATTGAAATATCATATCTTTTGTGTTTAAAAGTATATACCCTTGTATTTGAATATAATTTCAGAAGCTATGCATGTTTCTAATATGACTTCTGAACATAGCTGTAATAAATAGTTTGATATCTGTTTTTTGTGTATAACTTGTATGTAATTACACAATCTTTTTCTTAGAATGAAAGTTAAGCAATGCTCTGACTTGTTTACTTTTATGTTTTCATATTCCAAGGGGATGAATTCCATAATTAGAAATTTTTAACATCTTCCACAGACAATTTAATTTACACATTACTCATTATTTTAGGATAGTCATAATAGTCTCTTAATTATGCAGCCTATGGTGAAAGCCTGCAGTTGATAACCGAAACACAGTGTTTAAAAAGAGATCAATACTGATATCAAAATATACTGAAAGGAATATTAGAGATTTTCTAGCTCGGAAACAAGAAACACAAAGAAAGGAAACATAATAGCAATGATAGGATATATATGCTGTAACATTTTTTTGTTAGAATATGACATTGTCTTCCTCCTATTTGTCTTGCACAAGGCCATATCAACAGCAGCTCTCTGCTGATGTTTCATCACACAACTGATCCATCTACCAGTCTTAGACTCCTGATATCTACGGGACAGTGAGGACTGCCTGCGTGTTCTCTTCTCAGCTCAGCCACCCTCCTATACTGAATGTTTCTCCGTTCCTCTTTACAATTGGTTGCACGCTTCTCCTGCTCCGTGCTATTATCTCTCATGAGATATTACAGACTCCGTGACATCCACTCCTAAGAGTAACAAATGTCAAGTCATGGACTGGAATAAAAGGGAGATGAATCTGTACCAACAGGAAAGGGAGGAGGGAGTTAGAGAATAAGTAGAAAAGAAATGTTCAAATATAGAGATAAATTGGATAACTTCCAGAAGGTAGAAAGAGAAAAAGAGAAAAGAGAAAAAGAGAAAACACACATAATAAAGGAAGCATTTGAAAGGTAAAAGGAACGTGAATACACAAAAAGATAATTTAAAACCATATTTATTATTGGTACAGAGACTTTTAACCCAGCACATAATGAAAATCTGCGTCCACTCTTACACCAAGTTAATTCAATTCATAACAAATTTGCTTATATTGTACATTTGTTATGTAATAATATAGGTTAATATAGATACTGTGTACAGATTTTAAATTTAAATTTTCCAGGTGTACTATGAATGCCTTTCATTTCAAATATAATATCTTTGGCAGCAGAGAAGATAATCAGGAAAAAAAAAATCAGCAGCTTTTTGTTGGCAAAGCCTAGGTATAAAATAGGAAACCTTCATAAAGGTAATTACAGGGTAAAATTGATGTCCTTCTATTTAAAATAATTTTGTGGATGGCAAACCAAGCAAAAAAGTTTCTGAAGTATGTACAGTTTCTTCCTCACTACATCTTCACTTAAACTAGAAAAGACTACCTTGCCTGCTGCATTGCTATGCTTGTTGGATTAAATAAATTAGATTCAAAATGAAGCCTGGGGAAAGTGCCGCTGTATTGTCAGTCACTTGAGCATGATTAACTTGCTTTTTAGAACGGCTTGGTAGCGTAACAAGAGTTCTGTATTGCTTGATTAAATAAAACATAGAATTAATGGGATGAATCTTGTTCTGGGGTGCAATCCATTTAAAAGTATACTTTTTTTCTTTCTGCTAACACTTTTTTGTTTTGCTTTTTAGAGATCTAATGAATCATACAGGTAAACCAGAAAATAGTAGTATCAGTTCCATGTGAAAGTTATTTTCCCTTGATTGTACACTGAACCATTATATTTTAGCTGTTACTGTTATGGGATATCAGTGAGCACACTCCTCTTGGCATGTGTAAAAATGTGGAAAAGGAAGCACTTAAGTCAGTGTAACTGTGAGCAGAAATTAGCTTACACTATTGTGTTTTTTTTTTTTTTTTTAATAAGGTAGAACTGAAGTCCTGCTGAAATTATTTAAGAAGTTTGTGACACCTTTCAGCAGGTTTGGGTATTAAATCTAGTGCTTTAGTAAAATCATTAGCTACAGTCCTCTCTGATTTCAGTTCAATGTAGTACTCTCATTTAAATCCTTCAGTAGATTCCAATTGCTTGTACCATGCAGGATGACCTAAATGAACTGGAAATTTCACCTGACTATAGGAGTCAACCTACAGACTATTTTCTGTCTTTACCATAAATATTCTCACCTAATCCTTCCTGTGCTTCACATACTTCCTCGACATTTATTGAGTAAGAATCCTTTATGTTAATTTAGGTGGGAATGCACCTCATAACATTTCTAGTCCAATCTCCTGCGCAAAGCAGTGTCAGATCTGAAGTCAGGCCACGTTGCTCAAGGTTGTGTCCAGCTGGGTCTTGAAAACCTCCAAAGATCGAGACTGTACTTCTCTGAGCAGCCTGCTCCATTGTTTGGTTGTCTTTGGGATGAAAAAGTTTCTCTTTACATCTAGTTTGAACCTCGCTTTTCAGTTTATGCCCATTGTCTCTTGTTCTCTCACCATGTACCACTACAGAAGATCATGGCTTAGCCTTCTCAATGACCTCCTCATAGGTCTGGGGGGCTGCTAAGTGCCCCCAAAGCCACCTCTTCTCCAGACTTAGAAAGTACCAGTCCCTCAGCTTCTCCTCTTAGGGCAAGTGCTCCCTGAGCATCCTGGTGGTCCTTCACTGAACTGACTCCAGTTTATCAGTCTTGTACTGGGGGACCCAAAACCTAGCCACAGAATCTAGGTCTCATCTAAGTGCTGAGTAGTGGAGGATAATCACTTCCCTTGATCTACTGGCTATTCTCCCGTGCAGCCTCAGATGTTGCTGGACTTCTTTCCTGCCAGGGCATGCTAATGGCTCACGTTCAGCTTGCTGTCTGCCAAGATCCTCAGGTCCTTTTCAGCAGAGTGTTTCCCCAACCAGACAGTCCACAGCCCATATCATTGCAAGTGGTCTTCTTCCCAAGTGCAGAACTCGGCATTTGTTGTTGAATTTCAAAACCTTCCTGTTGGTCCATTCTTCCAGCCTGCTTAGATCCCTCTGGATTCTGCTTCTGAATAGGGCTGCTTCAGAAGAACACAGGATCTGAACCATCTTTGTTGAAAGCAGTATCAAGTTTGTTTGAATCGTCAGATAATACTTTTTCTCTCTTTCCTGATATGCTAAATCCCACTCTGGTTTGTCAGTGCAAGAAATCCTGGACCCAGGCTTGTCATGGGCAGGCAGGTCCATTTATATACCTGCTGTGTTTTTCTCTTACCAGAGTATACAGGGAGTTTAATCTCATACAAAAGAGAAAGAAGCGAACACCTTCCTCCTGGCCTTTTTCCCTTACAGATGTACCTGCCAAGCTCTGTAATTCATATGATAAACTCAGGAGTGCCCTTTTAGAGCTTGGTATCAAGACCTTTCCATCAACTCACACACCAGAAAAGCCCTTCAGTATTTCATTTCAAGCCCTCAAAAGGGTTTTTTTCCAAGTGGATGGCAGTCCATCTGTGGTCACTAAAGTGAGAGGTCATTCATATGTCCTCATGCAATAGCCAATTATGGCAGATGAATTCAGAGAGTCAGACACTAATTACAGTGAGCAAGGTTCAATTCTTTCCACAGCCCCATGCACTGAATTTAGGCTGAATGAAGGCCTTGTGTCTTTCCTGCCTCACCAGCAACACAAGTATACACAATCCTTATGTTTTCCTTGCACAGTGTGATAGAGGTGATCACTGAAAAAGGCAAATGATGTAGGCTGAGGCCAGCCACTATAGCAGCCAGCACCACCAACTCATTCTCCCAGCTCCAGTTTAACATTAATAAGCTACTGAATTTGAAATTAAAAATCTATGTTGTCTCTGTCATCTGAATCCAATCATTACCTATTTTTTTCCCCCATTGTTTTTCTCATGTTAGTCAGTCTACTGAGCTATTCTACCAGCTCATCTTGGAATGAGTTCACAGGGCTACCATTCCCCAAAAACCCCATATTATTCCAGTAACATTTCCCTGCATGGCTATAAAGCATGCCAACTTCTATTGCTCTCTTTTATCCTTAGTCACTGCTTTGCTATAGATTTGTTTTGCCTTTTTGATCTCTCTCATAAATCAATTCCCCCAGGACTCTTTATCGCTTCCATTTCATGGTCTCGCTGTTTTCATCAGTATCCTCTGAAGCCTTCATGTCCAAGACTGCGTCCTCCCCTGAGTGGTACAGAAAGGTATTGTCTCTTTTTTCTTCTTTCTTATGATGCACCTTCAAAAGCAGCCCTTTGGTACTTTTTTTTTTTTTTAGTTTATTTTCGAATATCT
This sequence comes from Grus americana, assembly GCF_028858705.1. Lineage (NCBI taxonomy): Eukaryota > Metazoa > Chordata > Aves > Gruiformes > Gruidae > Grus > Grus americana. The sequence continues at coordinate 43,879,050 of NC_072854.1, forward strand.
TAACATGGAAAGAGGCTTTAACTACAAAACAAAAACATTTAAAGAAATTCTGAACTGGAGCATATTTTCTTAGTGCTCTGGTAAACCTGAAAATTCTGGCAGCTTGTATTGTCTTCACAATGGACATTTTCTTTTCAAAATAAACACTTTATTTGCATTTTGGCTGGTCAAACATGTTAATAGCAATTTAGGAGAATGTTGCAAGAGTAAGCATAGTTATACTAATGGAGAACTGAGATAGCAGTGTTGACTTTGCATGATCATTCTAACCTGGATCTTGTATTAGCTCTATTCCAGACTCTAATACTACTAACCAAACATCTAATGTCAGCTCACAAAACTCTAACAAACTGAAAAAGAAACCTGAAACTTTTTTTTCCATTCAGGTTTTGAGGAGTGCCTGGTATTTTCAAAGTCTTGTCTTTTCATAGAGTTCCAATTAAAATTTTGAAGAAATCAAACTAAAAAACTCAAAGAAACAAACAAAAAAGTGGCCAAATGAAAAAGATTCCGAGGAACACTGTCATCTTTAGATGTTCAACTTCTGAGAGACTATCCAGGCTCATGTAAGTCTTCTCCATGATCAAAGGGGAAGACTGTGCTGAAGCTCTGAATAGAAATCAGAACTGCTAGTTCTCTATTTCATTCACAACACCATTCCTCTTAATTTGGATCTACTGGCCAGAACAAGGTTTTGCTACATCTACTTGCATCAGGTCCTTTTTTTATTATTGTTTCTAGAAGATGTTTCATTGGAAACTGAAATTTTTCCCACTGCATCTTTGAACAGACGACGGTAAGAGCACCTCGTTGGTTCATAGTGAAGACTCAACAACCTCAGACTCTCAAGAGAATACAGTAAAGCTACAATTTGTGCAGTGTCTCACAAAATGAGACTGAAATGTTGTGTCTTAACCTGCTGTTAATTCTTCTTCGAAACCTAATGATTTTACAATAATTTCTTCCTACTTTAAAGTGTCATCCATATATTCGCTCCATCTCCTTTTCTAAAGCTGTTTGCTGCCATCCCTTTTACACATGACATTGGTGCTTTTTGTCATCTTTCTGACAAGCTCCAAACCTCACAGTCGCCTGAGCTCCTCTCAGGCAATGCAGTTTCTCCTAAAGCCACCAGGGACCTCTGTGCAGTTGATCAGGAGCTCACCAACAACATACTTTCTAGCTTTTAAGTGTTTGAAATCACAACCTTAACATTGCCTTTTTCTATGCACAGACTTATTAATTTTCAGTGAAAACAGAAAACAAGTCAAATATCCTTTATCTCTATTAACATTTGTTTTCTTCCGCTTGGTGCTCTATTTTTATCTTCTTTGTATTTCCTTGTTGCTTCATGTTTTATAGCACATCAGACACGATAATGGTCATATGCCTCATACTTGATTACTTCTATGCTCAAATTTGCTGGAACATTTACTGGAAACTTTCCAGGATTACAAGGACAACAAATAATCTTCATAAAACAGAACAGATGGCAGGCACCTTTGTCTTTATTATGGTATTGTTGCTTTAGAAATCTACAGGTCCAGATGCTAAGAAAAAGATGGAGCTTTGTTCACTGAGACCAATATCTGCTGCTTGTTTCATACTGTGTTAAAATTATGGTAAATATGTCATCTTTTTATGACCCAGTCGCTTGGGTTTATATGTGCAATTGCCTGTATGCTTTTATTTTTCCACTTAATTTTAATAAGACAATTGCAGACTCAAATGTAATTTCAGAATGGTAGCAGTCAAAAAATCCCATCCTGTTGGTGCATGTTCACAGCTAATGAACTCATATTCAGTTAATATCCATCTAGCTGCTGAGATGAGTGATGAGAACTGAGCAAGGGTTCCTTATCAGAAAAGGTCTCAGTTCTCTCAAGAACTGAAAAAAGAATGGGAGATTCTTAGGATCTGGTTTCCATAGACATTTCTAGGAGTATATTTTTACTTCAGAATGCAGCCAATTGCACCAAACAGGCTCTCATCTACCAAAAACTAGCATAGCTGAGTAACAGCCTATAAAGCTGCTGTCACCCTGTCTTTAAACTACAAAGCTCAAATACTGATCTACTGTAGACTAACTTGTAAATTGAATGAAGTCGCTTCTTTAACCTGCAAGCTGAATATATAGATAGCCATAGATAAACATACCTGGGAGGAAGATAAATATTTGCACGCTATGATGAAGAACAGAGCACTTGCCTCAGAGGCACAAAAGGATATAAAGTAACAAGATGATGTCAAATTAACGCATTTTGAGAGCAAAGTAGGAAAAGTTTCTTAGTCTACATGATGCACTTTCTTTGGGAAGTTGTGCAACATTTGAATTTAGTTCAGACAATCCCTTTCTTTATTTGAATCACACTTCTTACAAATGTTCACTCACATAGATCAATTCTTCACAAACAAAAAATATGCTGAAAAACATTACTTGGGTTGGAAAGCCAAATACTGTGAGCTAGGAAATGCCAGAAAGAAGGCTGTTTGTCAGTCTTCAGTCTACCCTCATGAGAATGTGCCTTTTAATTACATGATCACATACAATTTTTCCCAAAGGACCTCTGGCTCACTCAACACAAAAGTTGGAAAGTCCTCAGTGAATGAGGAAAATAAAGGATCAGCTGTTCAAAAGGCAGTATTATCCTGAAAGAAAGCTAAAGACTTTTTGACCAATAGTACAAAACTGATATGAGAGAAATTGATTTTCACTATACAGAGGTGAAGTGGGCGAATACTTAGGAGTGGCATCAGTGTCTAAATAGTGATAAATGTTTGACATGGAAGTTGATTGGAAGTCTGCTGTTATCTTAAAAAAATTTTAGAATATTTAAGTACCTAAATTCCAGCAAGCTTTAAAAGCATCAAGCTGTGTGACTTCTATTAACGTCCATAGTAGTTGCACAACTAAATTCCTCTGCACCACCACAAATTTTCCTCCATATTGTATTTGATGATAGAGATTATCATACACAGTTTGAAACAAATGATAAGACAGCCCAGTTACACAGACAAATTATAAAGTAAGTAATTGGCTTTAGTTGTATTTAATTGCTAGTCAGTAGAGCAGCTGAGAAACAAAAGTGCTGCTAATTTCGGTGCTAGGAAGATAGAGCATGGCAACAGTAAGATAAGTATATTGTGGATGAGCAGGTAGTTCCAGTATATGGAGCATAGTTGGAAAATTATTAGACACAGGAAACCACACGGCTCCCTTCAACCTCAGACTGAGGTATTTTTCTCTGATTATGATTTATTGCCTTATGTTGTGAAGATTATTCACCATCTGGAAGAGTCCATAGATCACCAAAACCAGGAGACAGGAGGCAGGATCTGAGAAAGAATGCCAAGTATGTAGCTCGCTCACTCCAGAAGAAATCTTGGATAAATCAAAAGTAATCAGTGCCATCACCCAGGATTTTTGACAATGTCTCCCGGAAGGCAAAAGAAGAGGTGAAGCAGTGGCCTAAAAGTCAGCTTCCAAAGTCTCAAGGTCATGTCATTTCTGATACTTGATATATTCAGGTAAAAGATTCCGCCCCCCCCCCCCCCCCATTCCTTGTCACTTTGTAAAATTTCAGTCATTTGAACTGGATTTTTCTGTGTTAGGTGTTTCAGTTCAGACAAAGTCAATAGCGTAGCTACTAATTTCTTTGAAAAAAAAACTAGTTAATCTGAGAATGTGACATGCCAGACCTGTGCAGACTAAAAAGGACTCTCCTTACAGATTTTTCTCCCAGATCCTACAGGTCACTGTCCTCTGACACCGGGGACCAAGAACACAAAGACTGTCTCTTGTGCGTAATATTCTCCAAGCTAATAATCAAATTGAAGACTGATTGGATTTAAAAAAGAGACAAGATTAATCCACCTTAGATTATTATAGCTATTTCATAAACTGGAGATTTCTTGGACATTTCTAACCTATTAGATGCTATGCCAGCCAGTAAAACTTACTTCTATCTGTAATTAATCAGCAGTTTAACCTCCGTCATAGACAGGCCTAGTCAAATTGATTCATGAGTGCCTGACATAAAGTCTGACTACTGTCCCTTGAATCTACAAAGCAAAGCTCCCAAATCAGAAAGTCGGTTTTAAAGACATTGACTTTTCTGCCTAGCATACGAGTATGATATGAACACACAAAATAGGTCTAAATGAAAAGAAGAAAAATCTTCCGAGATGAGAGAGTCATGTGGTAAGGTTCCTGCAAATGATTTAAAGTGATTCTCATTGAGTTGCCTGCAATTTCAGACTCTGTTAGAGGGAAACAAGGAAACTTTTTCACTGCATTACTCCATTACTTATTTTATGTCCAGTTATGGAGCTATTTCAGGCTTTGAAAAATAGCTATGTTCTGCTCTAAGTTGAAATAGCTAGGCAATCTTTGTGCAATTTGTAGGCACTTAATCTGGGAGAAAACTATTTTGTTTCTGTCTTTCTAGTTTCATTCTAAGATTTCTTATGCGTGTGCCTTTAATTAAGTTTCAAGTTTTCTTTATTGCTACCTGACCTGTTTTTGTTTTATTTTACCTGCAAAAATTTTGACCTGCTTTAATCATTCTGCGTTTTTCTGTCAAAACCTGTTGCTTAGCATAGCTAGCTTCAGTTTTATTTTAATATATCGCTGAGTACGAGTTTCAGCTACAACTTTAATTATGTGAGGTAGGATAAAGAACAGAGTACTTTTAACAAAAAAAACCTACAGAAACAGATTGTTGAAACAGAAGAGAAGTTTGACCTAGGCATGTCATGCTATTATTTTTCGAAATTTGAAGCAGCTAAGCTTTGATCCCGCAAAGGCACGCTCAGAGGCTTAGTTTAACTCACTAAAATCAATGAGGCTCTTTGCAATGCAAAATGGCAAGCAGGTGCATAAACCTTTCTAGCACTGTAGCCTAAATGTGCCCATAACCAAAACTTCACATGAAAGGCTGCAGCTTCACTGTTTAATAATTTTTAGAGAAAGCAATGGAAATCACGTTAGTCTGAACTCCGTGTAGTTCTCAGCTCATTTTATTTGTTAAAGATATAAAAAATGCCAAGTTTGAAGGAAAAAAAAATTAATATGGTACTTCAGAGACCATCACCCTTCATGATGTACTTCCACGCAAGAATTGTTCACTACAACTTGGCTTTTGATTTTTTTTTTAACCATTAATTTTCATTCCACAGAAATTAATGCAAAACTAATTTAAATCAGGCAAACCATTTACTCTTGTGGGCTTTGGATCATTGAGAAAAATGAACAGCTCTGCTTTCAAGAAATGGAGTCTTTTTTATTGTAAAGAACTTTGGCGAAAATAAGGCAATGGTTGTCACAGCGTTGATTCTGACCATGCTTAGTCTCTGTAGTTCCCTGTTTCCATCTGATCATTTCTCAGTATCGTAAAGGTAGCAGATAGGAAAGGTTTAGTAGCCAAGCCAAATAATTTTCTCACTCAAGTCTGTGGAAAAACACATATTGGTGCTAGTGAAATTAGACTTTTGCTTTTGTTTTGTGTTTTGACTTTGTTTTCTTAACTGGCAGAAGTGTTAAGTGATAATCTTGGTTTATGAAGATAACGAGACTTGAGTGATATAACTACAAAGAGGTCCAAACCAGCATTTCATACAACCACTAAACACTTTAGATTATTAATCTGTAGCTTAGTAATGATCATAAATACTGGTGAGTTTAAATGTATCAAGAGATGATCTATAAACTAACGGGATTTTTTTAATTTTATTTCATTCTTTTACTTAAAACTAAGCAACCCCTCTCTGAAAGAGCTGGCAAATACAGAGTAGTGCTGCTTGTGGGTGGAACTGCAAAGCTGAATCATAGAGAACTTTACTATTAGTTCTTGTAGCTGATGTCGTACTTTTGTAATTTTGTAACTTTAAAAGTGAATTAACAATCTTTAAAACAATAAATAATGTTAAGTGGTTTATGTATTTATTTATTTATTCTCCCTCATTACTCCCTTTCTCATCCTCCACTGCCAGATTATAATGAAATACCAATGTATTTTTTCCCCAAAAGATTAAGGAACACTTATTTTATTTTTTTTTAATTATAGATAATCTTCTTTACTCATTTTATTCATGTATTTGAATCTGGATTGTTCTATAGGGCAATAGTATCTTTGATAGTGCAATAGTGTCAGGAAGGAACAAGGTTGTCATAGTTTTCATAGCGGTGGAATAGTTTAATTCCTATGCATATACACAGAAAAAGATTCTTTTTGCAATGCAACTATTTTGTTTGGATAAGTGTTACAGGCTGCACTAGCTATATCATTCTTTTAGTGGCACAAATCACTTTTATGTGAAGGACACACTAACAAAAGGACAGACATGAGCAGGTTGGAACTGCCCATTTGCAATATTAAGAGCATTTCACTTCAGAGAAAAGTTTCATACAAGTGGATTTAAGCATTTTATAATTCTCTGCAAGAAATGTCTTCTGCATACAAAATCTATGCTACATCACTTAATCTTCTTAGGTGGATGAGAGAGAAAAGCAGCAAAAGTCACTTATCTTGTGCTAGTTCTAATACTGCCAACTCGTGTGCCACATGTCCCTGTTTTAAGGAATAATAACAGGAAACAATGAGCAGGGAATAGCTGTGAGGTATATAGTTTGCCCTGATACATGCAGATGAAAATTCTAGGGCCAGCACAGGTCAGGCTTGTAGTGTGCAGCAGTGCAGAAATATAGCAGAAATAGATCCCTGAGACAACAGTTCTCAAATTCTGAAATAATATTTTCCATAAATTTCAGCCTGTCTACATTGTTTGCATGGAGTATTCTTTCCCTCTAAGGTCCCATAGACTTGGATAGTTGCCAGTCTGCTAGTAAATAACCTGATTGTGCAATCCTTATTCAAACAAATTTGTTGTTGTTTTTTATTAAGCCTGTTCTACTGTCTATCATATTTACCTACACATAGCTGCAGTGTATTCAAAGGACATGGGGTACAAACTCGTATGCTGGGGCCAATATTCTTACAAGCCTTGATTTGGGAATGGATCATGAATTCTTCATTCAAGCAGAACTTCCAGAAGGAAATCACATATCTTTTTTTAATATATTATATAGAAAAGCTACAATGATATGGTCCACATAGCTTTTGAAACTGATGCTCATTTTGTTTAGATGGAGGTGCCAAAAATTTTAGTACTCATATGCAGGTGTGAAGAAAGATGTGCACGTGTCTTAGTTTTGCCTTTCACATACCAAAAACCTGGCACTTGAATCCAAATTGTTCCAGAACAATGCTCCCTAAATATCTACACAAAGGTGATTATTGTCTTAAAATTATCCTTGTGAAATGTTTTTGCACGTGCTTAACTCTACACATGTGAATAACACTTCAGTAAAATTACCAACATGCATTAACAAAAATGATTGTTATAGTTCTTTTAGAAACTTAGTACATTAAGGAATACTAGCATCTTTATAGTATTTTGAACAGTGGAGAAACACAGAGTGATTCTAGTTATTTATTTATACAAAATTTTTGGCTTATATTGCAAACTATATTAGAATCTATTTTGTATCTTGAAGTAAGTTAACTAAGAAAGTATTGTTAAACAGGCTTTGTGTAAGCTGAGTAGTTTTATATCATAGCTAGTTAAATAAAAGCATATGAAAGAACATAAGAAAAAATATATTACAGACTAAATGAAATAGCAAAAAGATCACTTCTAGGGGAAAAAAAAAAAAACACAACAGCAGAATCACAATAAATTGGGACAATAGAAAAGAAGCAGAAAACTGACTAAAAAAAAAAATCCCATTAGGATAACCAGTGTATAACAAGTGCAAAAAAAAAAAAAAACTTAGATATGTTGAATGCCATTTCAGATAGATAGGAAGGTAAAGGAAGTTATTTGATCTTTTAAAAGTAACAGAGAAGAATTTGTGGTGGAAATGGCGCTCTCAGCTTTTCTGATGAACAATGTGGATTGGCTGTCAATCAGGTTAAAGATGCTGAAAGAGAAACGACCTGAGGTTGAAGCGGCAGATTTGTTTTATAAAATGACTATACGTTCACTTTAGTCATAAATTTCTTTTTTCTTTTTTTCTTAAATGACTTAATTTTATATGCCAGCTTAACTTAAGACACCAAAAGGAGATAAAATGTTAGACAGTTGTGAAGCATTTTAGTTCTTAATAAATACAATCTTGTAGTATAGTGTAACTTTTTTTAATAAAACACTTGTAAGTCTCGATCAGTTTTTCAATGGTATTTAGAACCTTACAGGAATTTACAGAGATGTTCATTGGTACTTCTGTGCCTCTGCGACCCTAAAAAGAAATGATCAACAACTAGCACTTCATTGTAGAAGGGTTTTCAGGTCTCAGACTAGTCCCATTATAGAAAGTATCATGCAGCCTGATTCCCATCAAGAGGACTTATATAGTGTCAAGATCAAAACCAAATAGGTTTTCTCGGATGAAGCTCGAGAAAGTCTAGAAAGGGATACAAGACTTGCAAAGATCTTTCCCGAAGAGAAGGGCTTTCTCAGCAGACCAGAAGCAGCTAGGGACCTTGTCATGTGGAGCTGAAGTAGCCATGCCAGCTGTATATATGAGTTAGAAGGTAAGGGACACAAGTCTATGCTATCTGGATAGGTGTTCCTGAAAATCCCATCTCCGTTACTGAGCACCTAGGCACCATCATATACCTGATTTTGTGTCCGTGGCCTTCCAAATACTTTGCATGTGCTCAGTTCATCGGTAGTTCTGCTGAGTTTAAGTGTGAACACTCAGAAGGTTCAAATGGAAAAAAATCCGAACATTTCCAAGTCTAAATTGAAGGTAGCATCCAAGCTTCACAGAAGATTTCTTCTGTTTTGAAGATGAATGTTTTAATGTAACATAACAATGCTGGCTTTAGGCCTCCTCAAAACAGGGAGAATTTACTTCTTATCTTTTCAATCATCTCCAGGTCACACAATATATTTAGTGAGTAACTACAATTAAGCACATTGGCAGGAGACCTCCAGCACACGTTCTTGGGTGAACGTTGTAAACAAAGCTCTGTGCTCCCAAGATATGCAAGATATAAGCCTTTCAGGCTTTGGTCTTGAACTGACTCCATGTCTTTCACGTTGTTGGTGACAAGCTGCAAAGGGGAAAAAAAGAAATGTTATAGCACCAACATCTTTCCACAATGAGTCACTGCTTGTTATTTTGGACAATCTTCTGAGACTACTCACTGCAACTGAGTATTGTACTCAGTCATTTGTCCTTCCCATCATACGACAGTCAACACCCAGTTTGGTAGCCAAGTTCAGGAGCTGGGCGTCAGGGTCTATATTCTAGTTTAAGAGACATGACTACCTATCATCACCTTAAGATGCCTACTTGCAACAGAAATGGAGTTGTAGATTCAGCCTCCTCTGGACCGATTTAAGCATCAAAGTGTTTCACCTGCTGACAGGTGCAAATCCCTGTTGTAGGCTTCCAGACATCCCATTCATTCAAGGGAACACAGACACCTGACTTTATATTGCAAATCCCACTCCAGGTGCTCCACTTCTCACTAGCACAGTGCATTTTTCAGTGCAAACATTACTCCTGGCTCTGAGCGGGTAAGTAGTAGGCATTGCAGCATTAAAATGTAGTTGCCTGCACCCTTTTCCAGTTCTCAAGACAAGTGACACTGAGCACTGTATTCTCCCATTCTCCAGTTTTCCCTTTCGCTAGAAAAAAATAATGACAAAAAATTGCCTTGAGAGTTGGATTACAATCAACCTACTACTGAAAGAAAAAGCCAGAAAAAGTGGCCACTCTGCTGCCTGAAAAAATGCATAGAAGATGTATATGAGTTCTAAGAGGAAACTACACTTAACTCCTGTGCAGGATTTATTTCAAAATGTGTTTAAGATTATTTCACCTCAGAGATTAATGTTTAAAGTGAAGAGAAGTGAGTGGTTGCAGGATGGAAAGCTGATTTGTGAAATGCAATCTGGGATGGAAACTTTCAGTTTGGGAAAGGATTGTAGTATGCTAGGGTAATTTTGGGGCTATTTTGCATTTAGATAATGTACCTATGATTTGATGGAGAAAGCTGATGGAAAAATGGATAAGGAAATGATTTAACTCAGGAGCAATGCAATTATTGAGACATAATTCGTACTAGCAGCATCCCTGGGGTTGGCAATATGTGCCTTTTAACTTCTACTTGCGGAGTTCAAATGCATTTTATAAAGCTCTCTCCTCACTTGTGCTCAAAGAGGGCATATCCTGCAGAGAAAGTCCCTTCATTGAAAGGGTCAAGGTGAGAGCACCTTGATTGTGGTGGCCACACTGCAGAAGGGAAGAGAGAAGATGATGTTGGCCTCCGTGGCAGCTAAGACAGTATCCTCATGAGTTCTAACACCTCTGAGGCTATTGCAAACTTAGTTGTCTACTCAAAAAGCACTAAGCTAATAAATAATGCAATTAGATTTAAAGAATTTGGATCATTCAGGGGGTTCAGCAAGCACTGAGAAAATAGAAATCAGCTTGGGGAGACTTAAGACCATGCTGGGAAATATTTGCTAAATAGAAAAATTGTAAAGTACACTGGAAAGAAAGCGAATAAACTGAGAAGCAGTAGTGAAAACATTGACATAGTGCGTGGGCACAGGGATATTCTACGTTTCTCTTACCCAGATGGCCTACCCCTTCTCAACCATTAGACTGGATTGCCATGAGGCCCTACTGGCAGCCTTTGGACAAGCCAAATGGTACAAAAAACTTGCTAGAGAAAATTTTCAGTTCCTCCTTTTCCATTGCCTTTGTTGCCATGATAAGGCCATCTGTGGCCACTTGTTCCTCCAAAGGGGTTTACACAGCGTTTTTCTGCTATCGCTGCTAAAGCCCTGATCTGCTCTCTTGGGTTTTTAACCAGTCTCCTCACTGCATTCTTCTGCTCACACAAAATACAGCTGCCAAAATAGTCATGTCGGTTATTATGGAATGCTTTCCTCTGTTCTGAAGCTCTACCTTCCTACTTTGTGATAGGAAAGAGTTTCCTACCACATTAGAGTCAGCCTTTGGGGTTTTTCCCATTGCACATCACCTTGGAACTTGTCCATCCTTATTCATTCTGTTGTTATGTCTTTTCTCTACATATTAGCTGACATTAAAAAAAAAAAAGGTCTTTAAAACAGCAACAAGAAATCTTAAAAGCCCGGTCTGAAAACCCAGTTTCACAGATTCAGCTGAAGAAATTTAACTTTAATTATTCCATTTATGATCTCTGAGAGTATCAAGCTTACTAACCTAGTCCCCAAGCTCACATTTGCAAGAAGTCAAAAACACCCGAACAAATGCATACGTTGAGCAACCTGACCTTGACTCTGTACTACATACATTATACTTGTGATATCTTTCTAAACTGTTGTTTCAGCTGAGTTAATGAGTATGATTCCTAGACGAGATATAGACTGAGAGCTCATGAGAATGCAGGTGACTGAGAGCTGATGCGATATGAGACGGAGCAATAGGGAACAAAGACACACACTCACTTTTGATTTCCCTGAGGGGGTAAACAGAGACACTGAGAGAAATGTCTGTTGGAGGAGAGAGGGTGGAAAAAAAATGCAGCCGGTAAGTGCATAGAGTTGAGAGGTTTTGCGCTATCTATTTTCAATATTTTCTGTAAGAAGCTGTTCAGGGTATCCAGGAGAGTCCCTCATTGGGAAATCTCACTGTAGCAAGTAGCTGTTAATTCCATTTTAAGTTAGTATGTTTTCCCACGGTACAATTTTGGCCTTACAAGCACATATCTAATAAATTCTCTAACCCAAGAGTTCTTCAATTGCTTGAAGGTAAGGGTATGCAGCATGATCGTTATCTCCTGGAGTCGCGCTCCAAAACCTGCTGTGTACATGGCATGGGCCTCGCTGTATCCTTAGCAGAGCAAACAGACCAGTTTTAACACAAGCAACAGCACTCGGTTGAAATCCTCGCCCTACACAGCAGCAAGCTGGGAATACTCGAAAGGGTTTGACCTCAGTGTTGAAGGAGAATTTGGCATAATCCGGAGAAAACTAGAGGCTAATCAAGAGTAGCACTGAGGCATTTACTGAGATAGTCAATGACAGTGAACTAAGTGAAATCTTATGTACATGAAGCATACAAAAATCAGCTTTTTTTTCAACATTTGTAACCTTTACAAAACAAGAAACTCTTTAAATTTGAAAAGACCTAAACTACAACTGAAATATTTAATGGGTTCAAAATGGCTAGGAAAGGGGAAAAAAGGCTATGAGTTTACAAAATAAGATATGTCATGTTCTGCATGTCTGGTTGTTTCTCCTGGGGTTCGGACCAGAAAGGTGTGACAAACACATGGGAAAGTTGGACAGAATGACATGCAAAAAAGGGCTAAACATGTTGTGCCTTTTTGATATTCTAATTGCGTTGCTTCCTTCTGTTGCTTCAAATCACATCTGACACTTACTTAGTTAGATTAATCTGATAGATTGAAAATGTGTATCCAGGGCTGTAAATGTAATTGACATGTGTTAAAAATATAATCATATTGGTCTGATGTATCTGCATCTTGTCCTCCTCAGGGCATTCTCAATTTTTTGACCTGTAAGTCAGAAATAGTGGTGTTTTTTTCTTTGCATTCTTAGTTTACTCAACACATTTGGACTTTATTTATTACATGGTTCAGATCTGTCATTTTCACTTGTCATGGCCAGTGGCTGTGATGTCCATAGCTGTCACTCAATAACATGAAATTGTATTTTTTTCCTCCTTATATTATTTTTTGTGAATTTAGGAATGTTCACACTGACAAATGTTCAATTCTCTTTGAGCTTGATAAAAAAGATTATAATTCTGTCCTGAAAAGACATTGGGTTTCTTCATCACAGTAGAAGTTATTTATAATTTTGCATGTTGTTTTGCATGTTAATACTACCATTTAAATGCCAAAGATGAAATTATCATTTTAACCAAATAAGTAAACACCATAACCATAAACCATATTTGGATCTGTGTTTATTGTGGACAGGTTTTTTTTTGGTTTTTTTGGGTTTTTTTTTTTGTAATTTCATGTTTGCAATGGCCAGTTTGCATGATGGAATTTACATCCTGGATGGGTTTTGGCAGTTGACCAATAAAAAGCTGCTCATATTCTGCAACATCCTAGCTGGTGACATTGTCCTTTAGATTTTTATTTTGAAAGAAGGTAGAGAAGATATGTAGAGACAAGAGGTGTCTATATGCTGCCCTGCACCCTGTTTATACCAGTTCAGGTTATACATACAGTTCAACTTAGTCTATAGATGAGGTGTAGAATGTTTCTGATGTCATTGCGTTTCATACTTACTGCTCATCATATGCTTACAATACAACTATGTGAATTCCACAGAGCAGAGATTATACATAGATAGGAAAGTAAAGTATCCTAATCCACTGGGTTTATTTTTTGTTACATATTTTGTGTGATAGCATTAGATTTTTCTCCATGCTAAAGAAAATGCTTTTTATAATGATGGTAGACTTTTCTACATGAACATGCGAATTCCTTTTTTCTCTTTACTGGACAAAAAGACCTTAGCCCTAGGATGACTTTTTTTCACATTGGGGATCACCACATCCGGGATCTTGTTCTCAAGAAGTAAAGAGCGGGTAGATACCTAATGAGTTTTTGATCCTCAGATTTCCCTGCCTTTTATATATCCTGTCAGGCCATAGTAAGATCTTGTAAGGTGATAGCAGCTGTTTCCAGTACCTAAAGGGGCCTACAAGAAAGCTGGAGAGGGGCTGTTTACAAAGGCATGTAGTGATAGGACAAGGGGTGATGGGTTTAAGCTGAAGGAGGATAAATTTAGATTAGATATAAGGAAGAAATTCTTCACTGTGATGGAGGTGAGGCACTGGAACAGGTTGCCCAGAGAAGCTGTGGATGCCCCATCCCTGGAAGTGTTCAAGGCCAGGTTGGATGGGGCTTTGGGCAACCTGGTCTTGTGGAGGGTGTCCCTGCCCATGGCAGGGGGCTTGGAACTAGATGATCTCTGAGGTCCCTTCCAACCCAAACCACTCTATGGTTCTGTGATTCTACGATTGACTGGGACCAACAGCCGGATCAGAAAACTTGGTTCTGTCATTTAAGACAATTGAGTGAGTTTGTTTTTATTTTAGACTGGCAGATCAGGTGCTTTTTTTTGCTGTTATGAGTTGGAATAAGGCTCTGTGGGGGTTTAGCTGCCCTCAAAACATTCATTTCTGGTTTATGTGAGGAAAATGTAGTGAAATTTTGTGTTAATTTTACTGGCTGCCTAATGTATGATTCTATATCTGAGCAGCAGTCATACAAGAATTGAGCTGCTTCAGAGCTATTCCTAGTTTTACTCTTTTTCGTGTTGTAGAACTAGCAGGACTCTCATTTGCTCATCAAGACCAAGAAATACAAGCTTCCCCAGGCAGCTGGGGTGATAATGCTTGTTTACTGCAGGGCAGGATCTAGGGTTATTCAGAAACAAAGCTTCCAACTCCAAAGGTGATACGGATATATAGAGTTATCAGGAGAGATTCAAGACACAGGTGAAAGATCTTTCCTATATAGCATTTATGCAGGTTAAGGCATTAAAAATTATCTGTGTTTATACTGCCACACTCAGAAACTAAGTTCACAGAAAGTGAAGAAATAGGAAAAGTCATTTAGACAGTTTGTTCAAGCTTCAAGAACCTTCACGGACTGCTTCTTTCGCATAATGTAATGTTTGCTTGCAGCATCATTGCAAGATCATAGGCTAATTCATGGCTATTACCCCTGGGTTAAACACCACAGTGGATGGTCTCCCAAGGCTCATGCAATTAATCTTCCTTTCACAGGGGACCTCTTTGTTCATGAAGACATGAATCAAATGCATTTGTAGAAATTTCATATTAAGCTATGAGGCTGATATACTCTTCTTTTAGTGGCATCATCCTCAGACATAACAGTAGCATAGATAAAATCATTGCATTTGTCTCTTGTCCATTCTAAATCTGTTGGGTGCCTTGCTAGGAAAGAATGGAGTCTTGCTTTCTCTTTTTTCATCCAGAGTAGTTGCATGAGGCCTTTGTTCTCCAAACTGTGGCTCAGCTCTACAGTTAAAATCACTTTTCCTTGCACATATGTAGGGAGAGACCACAGCCGAGCCGTGAGCTAACCCGGGCTTTGCTGTGTGCCCTGCCTGTGATCAGGAGCAGAGGTTGGCATGCAGGACTCATCTTAGGATATGGTCACAGGGACAGCAATCATCTACTCAACGTCTCATTCCTCTTCATACCAGAAAGGATACATGCCGCCGCCTTCTAGTTTGTGGTGACAAATAAATCAAGTGGGAGGTTCAACTTGCTTAGCTGTATCAGATGTTTAAAGAAGTTGAAGACCTTTGTCAGCACACCCCAATTCAAAGTAATAATTCATGAAGTACAGCCAATAATGGCAAGAAAGTGTTTGAATTAAAAAGACCATTTACCTCTGTATAGTGAATAGAACTATGTAGGAAATTTTTAAAGACATTTGTTGGTAATTACTTGTTGATTCAAAATGGCAGTACTTGTACATCATGAATATTACTCTGTAATTTCTCTGAGCAATTTATCAGCATCAATTAGAGTGCACTGGCACACCTCTGGGGCATATATGCAGCAGCCTTTTTCTTTTAACTACTGCCTGAGAGGTTTGCTTAATATCCTATCTGAGGTAGCCTGATTCAGCAGCTGTGTAGGCCAGATCTGTGCTTCATGAGCCCATCACCTTCAAAACAAATCTTTCTGGTTGCCCATGAGTATACTCTCCAACTCTAACCAGAAGCAGAAAGTTTGGGGTTTTTTCATTCTCCAGGACCTGCATGCTAAGCCTGCAGTCAGTGTGCTCTGTGTTGGGTTTGGGTTTTGTTTTAAACCATTAGAATATGATAAATACACATTATCTGGAAGATACCCTTTACTCATCCTTCTGAGAAACTGGCAGGTGTGAACAACAAAGGTACACTTGCACATTATTGTTCTCTGTTGCTTCTGAGAGTAATTTGGGCATTTAATAGATTTAAGAGCCAAGAGAAGGACTTTACATTTGTTGCTCAGTACTTTTCAGGCAGGGTAGTTGTCAGATGCAGCACTATAAACAGTGAAGATTTTTGTACAATAAAATAGCCAGGCTATAATCTCAGAGTTTGGTAATAGCAAAATAATGTTAATCATTCATCATACTCTGCAATTCTATCTGAAGATATAAATATTAAATAATTAATCCCCACAAACTCTCAGCAAGTTGACTGTCATTATTTCCATATTATAGATAAACTGCAGAGCAGAATAATTAAATACTTTGGTTAAGGTCACACAGTAAGTCTGCTGAAGATGTGAAAATGGAATCAAACTCCGCTGATTCCCAGTTTGGTTCTTTAGCCACAGAACAGTCTTTTTCTGCAACATCTCTCTCACTCACGATACAGCTCATGCATAGTCTAAATTAGATGCATCATTAAGAAGTGAAGTTAATTACCTTCTCTCCTTTAAAAACTATTTGCTGATTTTAATATTGAATACATTCAAGCAGTTTTTCTCATGCGATTATGATGGCAAAAAAATCTAAACACAAATCTGAAAATGATCATGCTGTTTCTCCATGTTTTCATGGTATAAACAGCCGATAACACCCACAGCAACTTTATTAAGACAAAGATTAGCAAATATGGGGGTTTAATTGGATTCCATTTCCAAACATATCAAAGCCCTAAAAGACTAACATTTACATTCTCCTTCTTTTTATTTCTTATCCATAACATTTTAAGCAAACCTGTTGTTATGAAAATTAAAGCACTGTTTGAACCAACAAAAACTCTGCATTTTCCTAGAGAAAAGGGAGGGTATTTTTTAAAAGCACCTTAAATAACAATTTCTAAAATCTCATTTTCAAAAGCAAGTACAAGGTACGGAGAGGGTAGAATTTGAAGATATGAATGTTAATCACTGAACAGTACCCAGAAAATTTCAAAAATTCCCCTGGCACATTAACTGAATTTTTAGGCTCCAACATAGAAGGAACACATTTGACCTATAGGCACTATGGAAATTTTTCATGTAGAGCCTAAAGAGTCAAAGTCTCATTGAAAATGAGTGATTCTAAAACTAAAACACAGGGACTTAGGTGTCTGCTTCACGTTCTTAAATGCAAACATTTAGGTACCTGTGAGACAGTAAACCCTCTCAGCTGCCAGATAGGCTTCCCATGTCTGGAGACCTCTGCATCCAAGTTTTTGTCAGTGAAGTCTTCAGCATAGAAGTTGACTGTCTCCTAAGCTCTGAGGAAACCACGCAGCTTTCTACCATGACTGAGCTGTCCAAAGCCCAGGGCTTGGCCCATTACCCTGATAGGATCCTAAAATCAAAAGGGGGTTTTGCTGCGGTACCTGCGTACTTGGACCCCATCAAGCATGCCTGAGCTCCGCATGAGTCAGCATGGAGACAGGGGGAGGACATCTATTTGACGTATAGCTGAAAGTACTCACCTACGATATTGCAAGATGCGGTTAAAATGTGTTTTGGTGGAAGTTTTGAAGCAGGGATGTACACCTTCTGAAGGCTTTCATGTGAAGCTGCTACATTCTAGGATGCATCACAAACAGAGAATGTTTGTCTGCACAACCACAGTGTTTTGGTCAAGTTCATGTTCTGCTACAGTAGTCAAGTATTTAAATTTCACCCTGGGATGGCCAAAGACCTTTATTTCTGAATGCCTCCTTACAGCTTAGTAGTTAGGCCTCTTTCCTAGAAGACAGAAAAACAGATCAAACACAGAAGGGATTTGGATTTGATTCTCCTGCTTTCCAGAACAGAGTTATAGATAGCTGCCTCTTACATCCCCCACCTGCCAACCCAGAAAGGACTGACCTTGCTTCATCCACTTGACTCCAAAAGAGGATTAAAGACTCTGCATCCCAAAGGAAAATAAGAAATAAGGATCTACTCTCCCTCCCAGACATTTATCTTATGATGAGCTGAATTATTTACTGAGATGTCTCTCTCTCTCCTTTAATATGAGAAGTAGATTATGCAACCAGCTTAGAACAGACACCTAACTTTTAGGAGATTGAAGTCCCAATTACAATGCCTAGGTTAGTTTTGAAAATGGTGATGGATTTCTAAAACATATAGACGACGGGTGCTCTTGGAAAGTGTGCCCCTAGCACTTCTGCAAATAGGACCCTAATGCATTTCACTGACCTTACTGTTTTAACTTGGTACTTTTCAGAATTTTGCAACGTATTCTGCAAGCTAAATTCAGTATTTCAATTTTTCAAGGAAGGATTCTATGGGAAAACTAAGATGTATAGCTGTAGCTTAAATTATACCTGTTTTCAAAACCATTAGGGTGTATTAAATGAGGAATTTTAATTTGGCCATCATTATGAGATGCAAATTGTAAGAGTTAACAATTTTTTCTGTGTAGAGAAGTTCCATTAAAATTCATTATATTTATTTAATTACTAGTCTAAACTTCAGTGATTTGCTTATACTCTGTGTAAAACAGTTATAAAATACTATGCGAAACAGTTATAAAATACTATGTAAGAAGCTTTAAAAAGCTAATTTTATATATAAGTCTATGCAGAGAGGAATGGAAACACTTGCTGACCCTTAATATTTAATCTTCTGGTTGTCATCCTTATTGTCACTATGACTAAGTTTATAAAACAATATTATGAGCTTACAAAGAGGATGCTCTTACAGATTTGCAATGGACAATTTCAAAATTACTGTATAGAAAAAGGGGTTACCTGTGATCACAGCTATAATTCGTATGTCATAACAAAACATCTCTGAATTGGAAATCATGATTTGGGAAAATAATCTGAAGTATCTGAGAGAAGAGAACTAAGGATGGAAGTAAGGGTAAATTTTACCTGGGGATAGTAGAGTCCATCACAAGCAGAAACTTTATAATCCTTTCCAAAATACTTCTTTGTTATTGTGTCTTAATAGCAACATGCTACAATGGCATGATACAACAGTAACATGCAGTAAGGAGTTAACATGGGACAGACCTCCATAAATATTTTTTTTTTACTAATGTACAACTCTCAGAGTCTACTCTTTTTTGTTAGTTTCTTTTTCATTTTTTTTTTAGATTAAAGCCAGGTAAAAAGTATTTGAAACATCACTGAAAGTAATGAACAGATGAACAGAGACTACCTACTCCTGTATTTCAGAAAATGGAATGAAAGAATCAGCCATTTTCCTCTGATTAATATATTTTTACTTAACATTTACTTTTTATAGCATATTGATTGTCTTTTCACAAAGTCTCTAAGCATACAATATACAAAGGAAGATGAAAAGTAAAAATAATAGCTGTACTGCATATCAGCTTGGAGTGTATTTACCTACTCTGCTCTTCCTCTGTATCCATCAGTTCCATCCATCTCTTCTTTATATCATCTTGAGACTAAGAACTGCTTCTTCCAGGTACTCAAGTCATACCAGAATAGAAGTTGGTTTTTACCAACCTAAAAGCTTGGTGTCCATCAAAGAAAGTACACAGCAATCTTTCAGACGGTGAAGCCTTTACATTACACACAAGTGCTATGCAGTGTATTATACCTGTACAGGCCTTGTGTGAGCAAAGTTCTGACCTCATTGGCCTTTTGCACAAGTTAATAGAAGTGCTAATGAACTGAAGTTCTGAGGACTGTCACAATGTCTATGCTGCATAAGATCTATGCTATATAACTGCTCTGGCCGAACTCAAGGCATGAACCGGTTCTACTCTGGGCTGTGTTTAAGGGCATCAGTGCAGTCAGCCCTCCCAAAGTCATGCTGAAAGGTTGGGTATATTAGCTCAGATGATAGATTACAGCTTGTGCTCACATGATATCTGAACTAAAATGGCTTACTTTGGGTTTATTTCAAGGGTAAACACACCAAGGCTATAATCTGATGGTACGGACCCACCAGTGGTGCAAATCAGAGTTTCTTCTGCAATCAGTACAACCTACATCATGCACTTGACGTGACACTGATATTAGGAAGAAATTTGATAGATCACATTTCACTTTTTATTTTTCCAGTTTGCTGGATCTCGTCTGTGCTGATTTGCAAGCCCAAAGCCATCACAGATCCTAGTTACTCACTTAACAGTGGATTCAGTCAGTACAAGCAAACCAGTCCTAGTTACATGATAATTTCTGTACATACTTTCAGAATACTGTACAAAGAAGGTGAGTCTCTTTAACTCCACTTTATGTTTGAGGAAACTAAATCAGGCATAAGATCAGACTTGCCAGTGTCACTGTGTCCTGTCCCACCACTAAAGCAAACCAGATGATACAATGTCCTCCACAATGAAACTCTGAGTATCCTCCTAATAGTTTGCTCTCATTTCCAATATCTGTCAAAACTACCATCATAGCTTCTCTTTTATGGTAGTCTAAAGTGTGCTTGTCTGTGTAAAGGGATTAAATGATATTTTAATGTGTAAATGAGTTTACACTGAGATATAACTCTCCCTGTTGGTCTAGAGGAAGATTTTATTTATATAAGATAAATCTTTCATTCATAGTAAAATTTAATACCAGCGCAGTCATTATGCCTTACACAGTTATTCTGAAAAAGAAGCTTGTTTACAGGCAACAGCCCTGTCTAACTATGACTTAGAGATACCGGCATTTCCAAACCTGTGCTGTAACAGTCCTCAGTCCTTTGGAAGCAATGTTAAAAACTGATACTTTCATTAAGTATTAAGATTGAGAATCAGAGGAGAATCTGTGGAAGAGACTAGAATGTGAGTGGGGAGTACACGTGCATTTGGGAAGACTTGCTGCAGATCAACGTCCTGTTCCGAACAGACAGTTCTGATGGTTGAGGATGAGGTTCTTGCCCAAGAACAGATCCCAGATCTGTAAGCTTTGTAAGCATCCTGACGACTTCTTTTTTTTTTTTTTTTTTTGAACAAAATAAGAAAAGAGACACTTAGCTATTTATAGCAGAAGTAGCTCTGAAACATTTCTTTTTTTCTTTTTGGCATATCTTTCCCCAGCAGAATAAAAGTTCTATGTATTTTTGCAGTACCACAAAATAAACCTGTTCTTCATCTTTCTTCATGGTTTAGCAGTGGGGACAGCAATTTTAGGGTTGCTGGCAAACCACAATCATTGCTTTCTTTACCAAATGGCAATCCTCTACTGACAGTGGTGGTATACCATTCTCAGCGAAGAGACAAGCCTAAGCAGCATTCTTTGTTTTACCAGTGTCCTAGTCCTGGAGTACCGAAAAGAGGATGGGACTCTCCACTACCAATATTCATTTATCATTTTAGGGAAAAAAAAAAAAAAAAACCAACCAAAGAAAAACCCAACCAAAACTGCAGAAAATACCTCACAGCACATACTAACTAGCATAGCCCTAACATGCAGTAAAACAGCACGGGAGCATCTAATCAATGGCAAATTTCTCTAAATTATAGCAGTCATCCTGTGACAGTAATAGAGCTAGAGCGCTTCAGATCATATCCATTCCACATCTCTGATAAGTTCCAAAATACAGAAAATATCACCCAAACATTTTTCTACTCTGGGCCTACTCAATTACTAAACCAGTTCCTAATGAAGCATTGCAGACAAGTGTTTTCAGCATAATTTTGCTCCAGACACAAAGTAGTCTGCAGTCATTATTCAGATCCAGGTGGCATCAAAAGAAAAGGAAAAAAAAGTAAAAAAAAAAAAAAAAAAAAAGGGGCATTTGTTTGACACTGTTTCAAACCTTCCACATTAAAAGTCCTCTGTCTTGAGAGAAAAGAAGCGAGTTCTGTAAACTCTATTGGAGGTACCAAACAGCGAAACTCAGGAGCTGCTTTCCCACAGTCCCAGAATAAAATTTCTTGTAATCGGTACTGTATTTTTTCATCTTAGTTTTTGGGGTACACTAGGTTACTTTTTCAAGCTTTGCTCTACAGCTGTCATTCCTTGGGAAAATGGAAGCTCTGTGCATTCACAATGCTGACGTAGCCAGGAACCTGAGGCTTCCTGGGTTTAGGCTTCCCGCACACTTGAATGAGAAACAACTGGTGAAAACATTTCTAATAAGTTTAGAATTTTTTTATGTGTGAATTCATCTGCATGTATACAAACATACAGGGAAGATACAAACAGGCACAAGTTATATTTTTTTGCTGTTTCTTTACCATTATTCAATGTTATGGGGTTCCAGGGGTGAGGTGCACTGATGTCTGGCAATTCTCATCCATATTTAATTGCTCCTTAATAGCTATCTAAGCCAGAGCAGTTTACAGTGACGTGTACTTTCCTGCCATGTTCAGCTGTTCGGATCTATGTTCTACAGTGCAGTTGGGATGTTGAACAAGCTAGGATTATTTAGAGATGTTGTTCTGCTGCTTGATTGCCATAATGCTACTTCCCTCATCAGAGACATTTTGATTGGAAATCTGCAGTATGAGTCACAAAGGACAATGTTGATGTAATTAGGATGCTAAAATGACAGTGACAGAACGTTAGTCGAGCTGTGGGAATGACATTCAAATACTGGGTTTCATACTCTGTATTTACAATGGAAATATACCTTCAGACTTATGATGCACAGTAGCAAACATCTGCCACCGTTATTAAGATAAAGTGGGACTTATTATTCAGGGAATAACAACAGCTTTCAAAGCTGCAAAGCAAAAGGCAACATGCTGGTGACTGAGGACCAGGAAATTTGTGGCATATGTGCCTGTATCCTTTTGCCCTTAGAAGAAAGTCCTTCTGTTACCCCTCCTCAACCCTCCATTTGGAATTATTCTGCTTAGGAGGCTTTTCCATTAAAGTCAAAAGACGGAGGACTAAGAATTGCCTTCACTGTATCATTTATCCACCAAGCTTCCCTTGCTTTGCTTTATCTAAGTGGTTTTTCTCCTTAGCAGCTACAGCAGGAATGACTTTAGTGTACTGTATTCAGTTTGGTATTAGTTATTCTCTATATCATGCTGTGACTTTGTTTATTATGCTGCTTTTTATGACATTATAGCATGACTGGTTTGGAGTACAGACATCTTGATAGCTTAGTGGTCATATTTATACTGTGATGAACCATTAGGGAAACTTCCAAGAACAGTGATTCCCAACTGATAAGGTAAGAAGCATGTCAAAAGTGAGGCCCAGCATGGAGTCCCACTAAACATCAGAGCAGGACCTGTGTCGGCTGGATGTCGGGCCAGAGCGGGGCTCTGGAATGGGCATACCCTGGAGCATGGGAAAGAGTGACTTGGTGGTCCAGAGCAGCATCGTTTGGTGGCAGTGCTGTCACCTGCATCCAGAGTCTTTCAGAAGACCTGAGAAGCAGGACAGGGAGCAAACTGGGACTGGGAGCAGACAGAGCTGAACACAGCTGGAAGAACATAATGCCCCTTATATGAAATGAGATATTTACATAGTAATCTACATGAAGCCTGCAATCATAGGTCCAGAAAATGTATGCTAAACACCAGTGTTATAACCAAATTCATGGGATTTTAATTCATGCTTATTAATCGTATGAAGGTTTCACCTGAAAGCATCAGTGATCTGGATCCTGCAGATTTTTTTAATTCAGAGTGTCTGCTGCTGGGGGAACAAGGAATAACTCTGGTAGTGAATAAAAAGCAGAGTGAGGCTGGTATGAAATACATGTGAGATTAAGAAGTCTCCAGAAAATGTCAGGGATGTAATACATGCTGTACCATGTCTCCATGGAAGTAACTGTAGCGTCCTTAGTCAAGTATACATTTGTAGGCATGGAAATTAATTTTGCATAGCAGATAACATGGTAAAGCCATGGTTCTTCAAGTCTGAACCCATTTTAAATAACACAGTAGGACATGTATATAATAAAAATGTCTTTAACAAACACATAATACTATCAAGAAACTGCCTCTATTCTGCAGACTTTAATCTGGGTGAGTCTGGAGGTCCTGCCTTTCCTGAACACACTTGAAGTGTTAAGGCTTCCAGTTCCTTATCAAGCATTAGTTGTCTGAGCACTGATAATCCTTCCCTTCTCTCAGAGGAGTAGAGTACCAGAAGAAAAAATGCACTGCTTCCAGGTGCTTTTTTCCCAGTCTTCTCATGGGCTTTTATTCAGCAATTTCCATTTATGTAAATAATTGTTGTTGGACTAACATGCTGGGCCCTATCAAGAACACTCAAAGTTCTGTTAATCTGCCTTAAAATAGGCAAATACATAGCATATAGTGAATTCTAAATGAGGACAAAGGACAGGAAAAGCAACATTGGCAGTATTATTTAGTTGGTTCAATAACTTGTTAGGATGTTCCTGGTGCTGCCAGATTCCCCTAATTGTTGCTAATTCTGAGAAATGAAAGGGTGTGATATTGCCCCCAAAAGGAACAAAGTAAAGATGGAAACAGGGTCAGAAGATGAAGTAAAGGGAACAGTAGAAGGAACAAAAGAAGGGAGTGGGTTGAGGCTGTTCTTAGTAGGAATCATGATGTCTGAGACTGAGACCATGAAGCTCTCACCATAGTCATGCTGTTAGTAGACATGACTGGTATAGGACCACTGAGGAGACTGAAATTTTTGTAAGACATCTTACATGTGCATGTTACAGGTACAATCTCTTTGAGGCAGATCCTTCCAGGTATCCTTACCTAACAGCTTAGGGGACATTGGGAAGCATGGTACTCTCCGGATGCTTGATGCTAGAGCAACAGTTGCTGGATTGTCTTCTGATGGAAACTACTAATTACTCAGGCTATGTTTGCATCAACAGGACATGTATTTCTTCCACCCTTACTTTCCTTTAGAAGGTAATCTGGTTGTACAGCTCAGGAGAACGCTGTGATGCTGTTGTCATATCCCACCCTGACAGCATGTGACAGTGTGTGCCTGTCCTCCAGGCTTGACAGAGGATGGGAAATCTTCCAGCCATGAAAGGTATCAGAAATTGATAGACGGAATGATTTTTTCTTTCTGCAAATTTTTTGTGATGTTGACAATGTTCTCATATTTATCAGGGCAAATTTGAAATCTTTCAACCCATTTCCTCCCTAATGAGGTCATCTGGTATTAAAGCAGCTATGAGCTTCCCTGAAAATTGGTTCAAAGTCTGAAAAAAAAAAAACCAACTCTGAGAAAATGTTAACAAAACCAACATTCTTGAGATAAGTTTTTGTTTTGATAAACATAATGGTCGAAAGAAATTTTATTAAACATTTTGTGATCAAGTCTCCTTGAACCTTCATAGATGAAAATATATTTTTATGCCCAATGTATCAGGATCCAAAATCATTAGACAACCAATATACGGAGAAAGAATGGGAAACAAAGGCCACTTAATTCATCTTGTCCAATGAAAACAAGAAAGTTATTTCTACCATAGTTTATACTTACTGTCCAGTAAATCTGAGTTTATCCTCCAGTAGCAGAGAACAACAGCTTATACGCTGCCAGAATTTGTAAAAGAAACAAAAAACTTTCCTCTGCATTTCAAACAATAATAGCAGTGGAAACATTTCTATTGTTCTTAAGTTTTGTAAATCAAGGTATTCCAAACCTAAATTCTGTGCCACATTTGCCTGAACACTACCCCTTTATATGTAATTTCCTTTATATGTGGCAGTTAAATAAAACAGTGATGTAAAATCCCAATGGAAAAATAAATCTAGCTAGAGCAATCATACTATCAACACATCAGCTCTGCAAAATTCTTTCTTGCTTCCTTGCACAAAATGACAATTTAAAGTATCTTTCCAGAAGTCTCCTGGGAGATTATCATATTTTATTCTCTATTTAGAAAAAAAAGTAAACATCTTTGAGAACCTATTAGAAGTCTCCTAGCGAAATACTTACAGTTCAGTTCAGCATTATACACCAGTTTCAGAGAAGCTGAAATGTAATTTATTTCATTTTACTTTCATCAGCAAGTAAAGGTCATCCATCCAAAACCAGCTTTTCCGGATGCACACATTTCATTTGTTATCATCTTAAATAGCACAGAAGTGCAGTAAAATTCCAATATCTGTCAATTGCACACAACTTCCTTTAAGTAATCTTTTACTCTCTGTTTAAATGCTTACACCATGGACATTGAATAAATGCTTGCTTGGCATTCAAACAAACAGCTTAAAGCAGGAATACTTCCTTTAAACTGTAAGGCATTTTCTAAATATTTTGTGAGTACCTGAAAAACTGTATTTTCCAGTTAATATTACATTATTTGGAATATAGAAAAACTATTCTGCATGTAGTTACACCTCTAAAAATCCAGAGTAACTCAATCTTTAAAAGTAGTCCTTCTCTGATCTTTAAACATAGTCTTTCTCCTCTTCTATTGTATCAGTTGCTAGTAATAGGTGCGATTGGGAGCTCGCTAGGAGCTACAAACAAGTGCAGAAATTACTTGCAGATACACTAACTATGCTAATAGACCATTAGGCATACAGCTAATATGTCAGCTTATTTCTGTTCCTTTGGTAAACATACCAGGTCTGGGCATATTTTGCTGTTGAGATTGCAAAAAAAGAATCAAGCATGGTTAATTATTTTTTTGACTTTGTTGCTGTGGTTGTTTTCTGCGTTAGTGATCTGCTTTGAAGCCATATTGCAATTCTGAAACAGATTTCCTGACTGCTTCCCCTCACTGCCTGTTAGTTCAGTTCTTAAAGAGATTTAGGCGTGCACAAACTGTTTTCCTTTCCAAGAAGACATAATCAGAGGCTTTGCTTCAAAACTGCTCCAGAGCTTCCTGTGGATTGTGGTCAGTTGACTCTGGTTGGAGGCCAGGCGCCCACCAAAACTGCTCCGTCACTGTCCGTCCTCAGCTGGGCAGGGGAGAGACAACGACAGGCTTGTGGGTCGAGATAAGGACGGGGAGAGATCACTCACCAGTTACCGTCACGAGCAAAACAGACTCGACTTGAGGAAACTAGTTTACTTTATTGGCAATCGAATCAGAGTAGGATAATGAGAAATAAAACCAAATCTTAAAAACATCTTCTCCCCACCCCTCCCTTCTTCCCAGGCTTAACTGCACTCCTGATTTCCCTCCTTCCTTCCCTGCAGCAGCACAGGAGTACAGGGAATGGGGGTTGTGGTCAGTTCACCACACGTTGTCTCTGCAGCTCCTTCCTCCTCAGGGGGAGAACTCCTCACAGTCTTCCCCTGCTCCAGCATGGGGTCCCTCCCACGGGAGACAGTCCTCCCTGAACTTCTCCAATGTGAGTCCTTCCCACGGGATGCAGTTCTTCACGAACTGCTCCAGCCTGGATCCCTTCCATGGGGTGCAGACCTTCAGGACCAGACTGCTCCAGCATGGGTCCCCCACGGGGTCACAAATCCTGCCAGCAAACCTGCTCCGGTGTGGGCTCCTCTCTCCATGGGGCCACAGGCCCTGCCAGGAACCTGATCCAGTGCAGGCTTCCCAGGGGGTCACAGCTTCCTTTGGGCATCCACCTGCCCCGGTGTGGGGTCCTCTACCTGTTCCAGCATGGATATCTGCTCCACCATCATCCTCCATGGGCTGCAGGGGGACAGCCTGCCTCACCATGCTCTTCTCCACAGGCTGCAGGGAGCACCTGCTCTGCCTCCTTCTTCAGTGACCTTAGTGTCTGCAGAGTTGTTCCTCTCACATCTCACTCCTCTCTCTGGCTGCAAAAAACTGCTCCTAGGGTTTTTCCCCCTTCTTAACTGTGTTATCCCAGAGGTGCTACCATCGTCGCTGATGGGCTCAGCCTTGGCCAGCAGTGGGTCCATCTTGGAGCCAGCTGGCATTGTCTCTATTGGACATAGGGGAAACTTCTAGCAGCTCCTCGCAGAAGCCACCGCCTTGGCACACAAACCAAATACAAGGATATTCAGCTCCAAACCAAGGCAAGAGCTTAATCACCCTGGGGTGCTGCAGCATGAACCCTACCTGCATTCAGCAACAGGGCTTCCAAAACAGCCAGAGCTGCTCTGGTTCTCACGCTTTATAAAGGACCATCCACTTCACAACATGCTAGGTATGTTTTCCTCTTCACTGCCAGCTGCCACCAGCAACTATGTCTTCTGTTTTCCACTCCTTCACCATCCGAGAAATAAAATCATGAATTCACTTCAAATACGTGCTCAAAGAGATTGACATAAGGTAGAAATGACTCACAGCTAGGTTTTCAGCCTCTGGTTTCTAATGAATATTTCTAACTTCTAACAATTTGAAACAAGCATTTTTTGTTCTAGTTGTTTAAAGGAAGCAAGATACAGTTTATACATATTAATATGTACATTACATACAGTGTCTATCACATAAGCACACATTAGCTGCCACTTGCTGATTATCCCAAAGACTGAGTTACAAAATCTCCTCCCATCTTCATATATATTGGTACAATTCCCTCCTTCTTCTGACTTGGCCAAACTTTCTCTAGTGGTAAATCAGTCTGCAGGATGAATAAAGCTCTGCAAAAGAAACCCTCTCTAATGCTGAAGGTCCCGCAGTAGGAGCCAGTCAGTAAGAGACTGGTCCGACGCAGAAGCTGAGTTCTGCTGAAGATACATTTTCCAAGCCAGGCAGCTAGTCTCAGCAGTGCTAAGGAAGCAAATTGAATGTGTGCACCCAGGTCATCCTCCTCTCATTCTCACATGCCAAACAGAGCAAAGCAACCACCTCTTTGAGTACAGAATCATTTAAATAGAATAAATTCCCATGTATTCTACTTACATTTTAATCTTCCCTTTTGGCATTGCAGAGCATAATTTCAGAACAATAAATAACAAAACCAGATGCTAAGGTGTCAGGCATGACATTGGAACCTAAACAGAATAGCTCAGAAAATAAACAGAAGATATGTGGGAAAAAACCTTTGAAAGAGTTTATTCAAAATGTCCTTAGAATTATTTTATAAAAAACACTCACACACACACATAAATCTTAGACCTTTGTATTGGCAGTTAAAATTAATCCAATAGAAATAACTGGTTGAAAACAATTATCATATTTGTCATATTCATGACTCAAAACCTAAAAGCACAGAAAACTTGAAAGAAACTGCCTGGTAATAAAAATGAAGCTGATAATCATTGCTGACACTGAAAATGCAAAAAGGAGCAGAATACGAATGAAAACTAAATTGGATTTTAAGAATCCTTTATCTTTAAAGCTTTCTATTCATATTAACTATGTCAATAAACACGCTTGTTTGCTTATTAGGAAATATTCTTGAGTAAATCCACCCCATTCCTCCATGACATATTTCATCAGCATCCTAGTCTGAGCAACTGCTTTCTCTTCCTTGCCAGAGTTTTTCCAAAAGTGTAAAGGCAGATTTCCCATCTCCAGATATGTATACAAAGGTCTCATGCATCTCATGCTGTAAATAATCTTCAGGATTTCAAGACTGATTCAGCTTGCTGCTGTGCTTCTTGCTGAAGGAACTATTTAAGACCAATGCTGTCTTTCATGTCCTCTCTGACAAAAGGGTTAAGGTATATAAGAAAGAAAAAGATTTTATTTCTCATCTGTAGTAATCACTGTCTCCACTTTGCATCGCCTCTTCCCATCCACCCCTCCCTGGCTCAGCGCTTCAGCGAATTCAGCGCTCTGTTTCTCTCCCTCACGTCTGCCAGCATGGCAGGAGCAGTCGCTCCATCGCCTTCTGCACCTGCTGGCTGTCACTTTGCAAAGCTGTAGCATGTCTCACGAGGACCACTGCCTCTGTCCACGCCCAGCAGCTTGGCAGTAGTTCCCTATATATCCATAAGCATACGTGTGCATGTGTATGTACTTACATACGTACAGGTGTATGTAAGGGTATGGATACAAAGATGTATAAAGCAGAATTGATAAGACACGTTTCAGGGAATCGAAGAAATGAAGTGTGTCACAAATACGACATAAATAGAGAGTGTGTGTATATATATGTGTATGTATGTATACATATTTATATACTTATAGGTATAACATGTTGTAGGTATGAAAACTGACACACACTTTCCATAGGTGACTAATT
Source organism: Grus americana (assembly GCF_028858705.1). Lineage (NCBI taxonomy): Eukaryota > Metazoa > Chordata > Aves > Gruiformes > Gruidae > Grus > Grus americana. Next base: position 43,909,022 of record NC_072854.1, read on the forward strand.
CTTTCCTAAGGTTACAGATTGTGTGTGTCTGTGTATATGGTGTACATGGGAGAGTGTTTATTATTTGTAACTTGTTCCAGTGTTTAGATTCCCTGAGCTCTGCCTTACATCTGTCTTGCTGTCTCCTGAGTTGCCTTAGGTTTTTCATTTCTAAGTTAACTTTAATCACAAAGGAATAGCTTTTGAGCTCTTTTTCTCACTTCCTACATGTTGCTGCAATCAACTGAAAGAACAAAACCCTAACCATACTGGAATTAATAGAAGGTTTTCCAGTGTTTCTGTGAGCAAGATTTCATCTCTGATTCTTCTTGTCTTTCAGCAAATCCAGCTTTGCTGAAGGAGTTTCAACCATAGTTCTGAAAAAGGGTTGTGGTTTTTCTTATTGTACAGATCAAGGGGTCACTGACTTTAATCTGATTAAATCCTCCATTTCTCTTTGCTAACTTACTACAATCAGGAAGATTAGGATGTGTTTTCAGAGATTTGAAACAAAGATACATGCCAGAGATATCTGATCTGAATAAACGTGATATGACTAGTTTCTGGTGACATTTGTTTGAAGGAAAATATTCTATCCCACTGACTCAACTGTTTTGATGTAAATTGAAGTCATCGTTGTCAAATATCTGTTAAAATCTTTAGGATATTATGGAAATCACTTTATGATTCTAGGACCTCATTTCCATCCCTCCTTTACTCCCCGTAAAGCAGTTTTAGTAATAATTTCTGACTGTGCTGTGATTAAAATTTAATTAATGCTTGTAAAAGTCAAAAAGATTCTTTAAGGGAAGGCATTTCAGAAGCGGAAGCATTGTTATTACTAGAGCAGAATTTTATTTTGCTGTATGGTGCTTTTAATTTGTAGATTTTAGAGTATTTTATGAAAGGAGGGAAAGTATTTTATTAAAGGAGGAAAAATATCATTAATCTCATGCTATAGGTGTCAAAAATGAGATGGAAAGTGATTAACACTTAAATTAACACAAATTAAATTCAACTCAACTAAACTCGAGTAAAACTGATAGAATAGCCAGGAAGCCCTCCTACCACTTGATTCTCTGCCCCATATATGAGACTTAGTCACCAGCAGGCTCCAATTGCCCTGGCAAAACTACGCTGTCCTTCGTTAGATCAAGATGCTGCTCAGTAAGATCAAGACTTCCTATTATTATTACTGCTTTGGATTTCACTCCCTTTATGAGAACTTAGGAGAAAAGTAGGAGAAATCACATTTATTTTGGCTGGGATGGAGACTTTGTGGTATTTGGGGGTTTTCTGGCGTGACATCTGACCGCATCTGATCATGCGGACCAAAGGCCGCGCTCGAAAACTAGCTTGTGCACCGAGCATTAGCATGGCTGGCTCTCAGCCCAAAAGCCTCGTTAGGGTGCCTAGACCACATACCTAGTGCAGGAAATTAGTTAGGCACCTAAGGATGGAGACACACAGCACAAGCAGTGGAAGTGGTTGCCCAGAAAAGAACTGGAATGTGTCTTTGTCCCTCACCAAGGCACATCCAGCGCTCTGAACGAGTGGGTCATTCTTGGGATTCAGAGCTGAGAATCCTCCCTCAAGATCAGGGAGCTAGCCCCTTTCTTTTATGAAGAAATTAGGGAATTACACCTTTTGAAACACAGCCGGGGGAGGATTCACCCAGAATTGAGATCGGGTCTTTTGTGATCTTTCCAACAAAGGAGATTCAAACCACCTCTGGCCACCTTCCCTTTGCAAGGTTGTAAAGGGCACAGGGAAGGAAGCCGACTCCACCCTCTTCTGCTGCAGATGTGCCCCCGGGCATAAATCATTAGGGAGTCAATAGGCAAGAGACAGAAAGAGGTCAAGGGAAAACAGTAGTGTCTCGATTAGCAGCTAGGGCACCGATAAGGAGGAAAGGATTCTTCACCTCTAATCCTAAAGCTCTTCACACATTTTAAAATCGACAGCCATTGTCACCTGGAAGGCAGGAAATCTTTAAGGAAAGTGAAATATCTAGGTCTGAATCACTTCAGGCTGAAGTAGGATTCATATCTAAGAGGTCATCGTTTCAATTACTGCATAAAAGGACTTCATCCTATGCCTGTTTCTTTAAAATCAGACAAACAAAAAGCAGACGCTACCACCGCATTTAAGATGGAGGCTGCTCTTGTCGGCACATCTACATCCTCAGGGCTGAGAGCTGGGGGAATAGCTAGTTTATCGATTTTGACTGGCCTTTCCCTGTGAAGAATGAGCCCCTTCTGGGGATGTGCTGGCACCAGGCTGCTAAGTGCGCGGGAGCCTGAAAGGCAGAAGGCCAGGGAGAGTTTAGGCATGACCAGCATTAAGAGACAGAAGAACAGAGGTTTTTCAGGGTTGCAGTTTTGGAGCCAGATACCAGCATTTCCTACTAATAGTGCCTGTTTCTGGTTCGGGGCTCCCTAGGACTGGGATAGCCTAACCAACCAGGGATTTAGGTCCCTCTTACCGTTCTTGGCATCAAATTAGTCCTACCCACATTTGCTAAACTGCGTTAACTGCAGGGATTCACAGACTGCAAAGGCAACTGCCTGCCCCCGGTTTTCTTTACCCCAATGTCCTTAAAGCAGAGGAATACAGAATTAAATAGAGTGCTGCTGACCTCATATCTAGCTCCTTTTTTTTTACCCTTTCCCAATTTATTTCCCTTGCTCTCTCTCTTTCTCCTTCTGTTTTCTGCTACCTATCTCTTCTGACTTTCTTTAGAAAGTTACTTTCTGAGTAAGGTCTTCCTCATGTAGTAGGAACAAATGAAAACTCTTTCTTTCCTCTGTTTAAATACCTGTTTTTAATATGCACAGTAGGGTTGTACCAGAGAAAGACTGCAAACCTTAAGATGGGAAAAAGACTGCTTGACAAATTGTATTTCCAAGATATAGTAAATAATTTTACATTAAATTGTTACTGTAGTGGTAAAAAAATTATTAATTAATTATGGAATTTTTGCTCTATTAAGAGTAGAATAATGTATGACAGTAAAATCCAGTAATTGAACATCAGAATGAACTACTTTAACTTACACTGCAAATATTTAAATTCTCTTTTTAACAAGCATAAAAGGAAGACAATAAGCTAAGAAATAGCAAAAGCCTGAGTCTTTTCAAATTAAGTATGATTTCTGCACTAACTACTGATCTGCTTTGTACAATGTACTTTCAACAGCCTGTGCAGAATATTCTTCATTCCCGTATTCTAACCTTGAGTTGCTCTCAGAGTCATCGGTGCATATGTTAACCCAGACGGTAAGTAGTAACAAGAAAACATAATCTTAGAACATGTAGGGTGTTTGTAACTACTGGAGGTTTTTTTCAGATTATTGTTCCTTCAACCCATTCCTCTTATGTATTTGCTATTTCCTGACTGAAGGATTTCTTTTTTTCTTTTCTATGGAAAAAGTCTTTTCAGTGACTTTTTGTTAAGCTTTGTATTTCTCAGCTTGTTATACTAGTAGTTCCAGCTCTCTGCTCTTCCTTTTGTTATGCACACAAAGAGACTCTCCAAGAAATTAACCACTGGTTTCTCTCAACTGTGATTTTGTTTTCTCAGAGGAGTGTGCAGTTTGAGAGGTTTAGGGATTGTTATTTTTGCTGGCTGTACAATATATGCTATCTAAAATATATGTTCTGTTTAAAATGTACTTTCATTCTTGCTATTTAATGTTTTAGGTTTGAGGGGGATTACGTTTTTGTTTCTTTTTGTGTGTGTGCATATGTTTAAACTTCTTAGAATATTATTAGGAATGATTCTGAATTTACTTTGTATGGATCTTCCTCTCTCTCTGTGCATGAGTAAGAAGCCACTTGGATTGGACTTTTAAAAGTCTTCTGATCTTCATTTCAGTGTCCAAACTTGGCTAATCTATATAGTGACTTACTAATTTGTTTGCTCTAGCAAGACAAAGCACTTCATTTAAGAGTCTTGTTTTATAATCACCTTCTGTCTTACACCTACCAGCCTCTTTCTTTAAAATGTTTAGCACTACCAACACGAGTCACCTTGAAAACATAGCTGCTGGTGTGCAATGGGAAAATGATCGGTACTATTCTTCCATTTTTCCAGTTGTCCATGAATTTAGTGCTGATGTCCTTACACTTACAAGTGCTCGACATTATATCACTTACTTGAATTGCACTTTTCCCAGATGGAAAATAAACTATCATTTTCGGCAGTCAGTATCTGATGATATGAAGGCTTTGTATTTTCTATACACAGACTGTACCTGAATCTTTGAGTCACTGATGCTTTTTCATGAAAGCTAGAGCAGTGAGCAGCTCTGCTCAAATCATGCAGACAGCAACTAGCAGAATCTGGATAAGGACTCTTGGCCATCATGAGTCCTGTAGACCAACACTGACTGACTTCTTTGTTCAGAATAGTCAAGAAATCCAATTCAGTTGCCTGGATTTCTAAAACAAATGTCGATCCTCCACTCCGAGAGAGGAAGGGGGGGAAAAAAAAAAAAGGGGCTTATTTGCAAAGAATATGGGCATATTTAAAAAAAACAGGCCTATAAATCATCACCTCTCTTCTCCACTTTCCTTCTGACTGTTTTAGTAAATGTCATTCTCCCTTTCAGATACAGAGCAGATTGTAACAGATTTGAGCACTTCAGTTGCTTTCTTTTCTCATTAGGGCAGTTGTCTCTCTGGCAACTAGTATCCATAGCAGTTAAGACTTTGCAAATTAAAGCAAGAACATTGACCTGCATCCTAAAAAAAAAACCAAACAGTTACACCAGTACAGATCCCAAACCCAGAGGTATAATGAGTTTCTTAAGGTGCTAGGCAGGCAGAGAAGAGAAATGTTAAGTAGAGATCAGATTATGAGGATTTTATGGTATTTTTTAGAGGCTGCTCAGGCTTTCTTTCTAGGCTACAGAGCTGCCTCAGGAGTTACGCTGCCACTGGCAGAATCCTCCACATCATGCAGTTGTATCTGCAAAAAAAGCAGCATTAAATCCCAATTAAAATTTTCAAGCTTGCCTATGCAGCAAGATTCAGCAGTGTAACTACTGCACACAGCCTCTAATCATATCTACACAAACAGCTGGTGCTTAGAGCTCCAAAAGTCTTGCTTTGCCACAGAAGTAATGGCCCCTACAGTAAGCGTTCACTATTTTAAGCAGGCACTCTCTGCTGATTCTGATTCTGATTTGTCTGCTTTGCATGGAGAGGTGTTTTTCCATTGTACTAGAGGACACTAGGAAATAAGCCAGAAGCAACTGTGATTCTGGGGTGTGGAGTTTAGGACACATGCACAGTAAAGTCCATGATTATTCTTCTGGCACTTCATGCTCCATCTCTGGCTTAGCTCACACTGTTTTCACAGCTACTGTGAGTTAACTAGGGCTCTCTGGCGGGCTGGTGGCCATCCCAAACACATAGCTTGTGCAGGTATGTTATTCATATTTCAGCTGGTCGGCTGCAGTTTTACAAGCCAGCCACAAAGCTACTGAAGAGCCCTTTCTGCAGTTCTGGCAGAATCGGAGAGAACAGCAGTTTGCTGTCCCCAAAGCACATGGAAAGAAGGGAGAAAGAGACCACTTGCTTCTGGAGCAGCTTTTCTTTGATCAACTTCATTTGGTGCAGGGCCTCTTCAGGGCTTTTCAAAGAAGTGTGGACTGGCTTGTGATGCATAGCTAGGATGAGCTTTATCTTCAGGAAGATAAAAAGCACTTTCCAGGCAAGGCAGATAAAGTTTGCTGCTAAGCTACAGTGGTGAAGAACTCCTTTTTCTGTAGCTAGCACAGTATGGAAAGCCACTACCCCTTTCACAGAAAGCCATCGGTCATAAACTAGCTGTGATGTGGACAAGTCAACGTGGAAGTTAAGGTAAAAAAGGTCTTGTCTCTGCATGTTACCAAGGCTGGCAATGCTGCTGAGGTTTCTGATAGCTTTGCATGCATGTATTTTCCAATTGTGCCATGGAGGGAACCAATAGTACCCACGTTCCCTCTGAGACAAACATAAAAGCTCATAAATAGAAGGTGACACAGCCGCAGTGTGAAGTGGGGTGTCCTGACACTAATGCCAGATTGTCTGGAAAAGTTCCTTGCCGATAGGATTGTGGGGTAATTCCACTTCTCTTTTCTTTTTTCCATATCTGGCAGTGGGGGTGGAGACAGGGTCGCTCCAGTACGCACAGCAACGCTGCGGCCATTTCCCTCTGTCACTCTGAGAGACTCCGCGTCCCTGGCTAATGCCTTTTGCTGTACAGTCGGATTGCAGAAAGGAACGGCCGAGCTGTTGCCTAAGCAGCTGGAGAGTGACAGCGTGTGCCTGCCATGGGGAGAAGGAGAGGATAGATGGCAGTCGCAGGGGAAGGCTGGGGGCTGCTGAGCCATAGCAGCACGCCGTGCATTGCACAGCAACTGGGAGAAGGGAGCTGAGAATAGGGTTTTCCTCAGCAAGGCCTGAGGGGACAAGATTCAGACATTCTCAAAAAAGCAGCAGTACCCCAGCTAGGAATTGACACGAAGCTTTACGCTTTGCCTTTGAAAATAGGGAGTTTTTTGTTGTTGTCCATGCGATTTTTCAGTTTCCTTCACATTTTCACTGTGTACAGTATGACTATTTCACAGTTTGCAAGACCAGTTTCAAGATGGGGGATTTTTCTACTCATTTATTCAGCAATTCTTTGCAGTTTTAGACTGCCTATTTGTGTTTTTATTAGGTGCTTTTTACAAGAATCTGTGTTTAAAATTATTCACCGAGCACAAGGCTGGAAGGAATCAAGCGAGGTCATCTAGCCCAGCCCCAGGACCTGGAGGCAGAATCTGATCTCTCATTGCTGAGTGATGCTTGTCTAACCTGTTCTTTGCAGTCTCCAGTCATAGGTTCAGCACCATCCCTAAGCAATCTGTCTTAATAGCTACCTGTCCTCGGAGTGCTCTTAGATCATTTTGCTAAAACTGTTCAAAATAAAAATATCCACTGTTGAATAAAACGATACTATACTGTTCTCAAAGTGCAAATACACAGAACTGGAATGTGAGGAACTGAGCAAATAACCCGAAAACTAAGGAGGTGGAGAGGGGAAGAAAAAGAATCTTGCAAACAATGGAATAAAAATATGCAGTCTGAGATTAGCAGCTCATTCAACTTTCAGCCTTTAACTGTATGCAGCTCTGTTGAGCCTTTTCATACTGGGCTGCTTTCAGAAATCTGTGGGACAGGCATGGAAAGGCGTGGAAGCAAGCCCATGTTTGGATGGTGGGGGGAAAAAAATCCACCATTCCCCTTGCTACAGAGGAGGCGTAACTGGGAGCCGTGAGAGTTAATTCCAATAAAAAGAAGAATTCTTCAGTCTCTGAGAGCTAAAGCAAAAGCAGTTTAGGGCATGTCCACATAGCAGTGACTTGGAGATAAGAAGTCACACTCAGGCTATCCTGAGGCAATCAGTTTTCTTTTAATACTGCAGGTGAAAAAGCTCCAGCTAATTGGAAGTGTGGTCTAAGAAAACACAGCTTTTAGCATAAATGCAGATATGCCATGGCTGAGGCTGTGAAACATGCCAGAGGACAGGGAGAGCAATTTCAAATGAGCCTTCTTTCTAACAATAAGTTGTTCACTCATGATTCCTATCAGTTCCCACTGCATTCCACTGTCCTTTTAATAGTCCCAAAGTATCTACCTAGCTAGCTCTCTGCTTCTGAATGGGCATACCTCTGACACCTCTGTTTGCCTCCTCTGCTCCTCAATCTTGGTAAGTTCTGTGTGCCAGAAATGCCCAGTCTGATCCCGGGAGGGATCCTCAGAGACTATCTGTCTTCAGGTTGTTAAGTATTTCTTCTGAGACTGAGTGATGATGAAGATAAGAGTTAGCACTGAACACTTAAGAATTCTAAGGTGAGAAAAGTAACAAGTGATTTTTTTATTCATTATTCAGTGTCCATGATTTCAAAAATCTTTGCTCCAGCTTAATTTTAAAATACCGTCCTTGTCCTGTGGAAAATCTCAGTACTACACTAGTAATGAAATTTATACCTCTGCAAGTAGTGATATATTTTGGGCTACTGGCAAAATCTTGAGGGTATACCAGAGCAAGTAATGTAAAAATATACCAGGGAAACAGGCATTGGTATTATTGACCAAAAAGATTACATTTTCTCCCTCCTGCAGTGTTGCATAACCAGAAAATTATTGGAGTGATTGAGAAGTCAGTGTTGTAATGAAGCCATGATAAAACAGTTCCTATAAAATTCCATTTTATTTCTTAGGGAACATGATGCATTTGCAAAATAGATATCTTTTTGCAAGCCTTGCCTGGTGTACTTGGAGTTAACGCTACTGGTACCCTGTTACTATCTGCCTGTTTGTGTTGCTACTAAATGGAGTTGCTTGCTGATGGAATGCCAAGTTTTGCACTTAAAAAGGAGTCTTGCTAAGTTTTGTACCAAGAGCAATAGTCTTGTACTGATGAAATACTATACCTTCAACTTGGAAAAAAAGCACCTAGAAAATAGTTGCTATGTCACAACACTCTGAAATGTACTTTATAACAAAACTATCAAAAGTACCAAATTCTTCCAGTTGGCAAAAGTCTCAGTAAACACATTTCTTTGACAAAGTTTTCTTTTCAGAGTCTGGCACGCCAGAGATTGATGGGGGAGGGGATCCACAAAAAGGAAATTTGTGATTTTGTGGTAGAAGGAAAGCCATGAAAGAGGAAGGGTGAGCTAAGGTTACTTGGCTGGATGTCTTGTAACAAATGTCTCCTTAGTGTCACCTTTACAGTGAGAATCGCAGCAGGAGATCCATGGTTGTCTTAGGCACAAAAGTGAAGAAGGAAATAAATAAATGTGGAAAAGACTTCACGTTTTGCAGAATATTGTGAAAAAAATATTTCATGAATTCTAGTGGACAAACGAAAACACACAACCTATACTTCCTAGCAGTATGGACAAGCTACTTCTCAAGAAAATAGTATTTGTCAACAGGTGCTACCATATGCCTTCACTGTACTGTGTGCAGTACTCAGTCCCAAAAGCCATGAAGGCAGAGTTTGCTGGTCCATTCCACAGGTTCCTCAATCTGCTTTATGAAGCACAGATGTTCTTGTATCTGAGGTTAATACTTCATCCTGAAAAATTACTGCTATTCCCAGTGCACGTCTTAATAGTTATTACTGGAGTTAACACAAAATGGAATAGAAAAATAGACTTCCATGACAAAATCCTGTCCAGCTTCTTGGGGTATAGGTAAGTGGTATTTTTAGGAGTCTGCTCAGGTCTTCTGCTTCCTTGCAAGCCTCTCATTCCAGCTTTTAATGGGTCTTGCTTTTACAACCCTTTTCCACCATCCCATTAGCAGTAGCTTCAAAGTGAAGAATGCCAGTGATGCCTATACATTCAACGGATGTATGTGTCTGCGTAATGAACAGTTAGTTCTCTGAATCCAAAGGATGGGAAACTAAGAAGGACTATCCTGACTGTCAGCTAGTGTTTTGGTGAAAGGCAAAATCTAAGAACCATGATCCCAGATCAGGAGGGGGCACGTGATTTCACAGGGCAGCAAAGCAATGCAAGGAAGCAGATCTGGAAGGGATAAAATAGGTAAAATCACCCGTTTAATGTTGTGAGATGTTAATATTGGTACTCTGGGTGACACAATCAGCAAATGTTTATCCTCACATTGTCACTACAATTCAAAAGCTTCCTACGCAAATGCAACACCGTGGACAGACCAGAATTTCAAGCAGAGAACAGACTACATAATATCTGGTCATCTCCTATGCAGCAAGAACTGCCATGTGATGATGCAGGGGTTTATTAGTTAGAGCTTAGTGTAAAATAATCCCTACCAGAGACACTTGTGTCAAAGGGCTTTTAACTGGAGGGCGACTAAATTATAAGGTGCAATGTTAAGGTCTTTTTCTGATTTGTCATCCACTTCAGTCCCTAGAAAATGAAGTGTCTCTGAGAATAGACACGTTTCCCAACCTATTGTTCAAACTCAGCTCACGCTATCCGTTCAGTGAAAAGCCGTACCTATTCCGTGTGTTGGTTTCAGCAGCACAGAAACAAAGAACAGAGTTACATGAAGATCAGCTCAGTCTCTTGTTTTTGCCTTGAGCTTCATCTCCTAGAGCTGCTCAACCTAAATCCTTTCTTCCTCAGAGACGCCGCTCTGACTTTTGCTGCAGTAAGGCAGGGAAGCTGCCTTCTGCTCTCGTGGGTCATAACCTCCCCTCTAGACATATTTTCCAGCAAAAATCAACATAGGCTAAAAAAAGCCAGTGTGACATTGCTGTAAAACCACTTACTTCTTTCAGAGGAATTTAAACTGATGAGGATAAATGGAAAAGCCATGGACACAACAGTTCCTCCCCTTTACTCCCTTCAGGATCATTTTGCTGAAAGCAGAGAGGACCTGCTAAACTATGTCCAAAAGAAGGGGGCCGAGACAAGAGTCAGACTCAACATACCACTGTATTTTATATAACTGTACTGGGTGTCCAGGTGCTGGCAGCGGGGGCTGCAGGGTGACCTCTGTGAGGAGAGGTCGGGGCTGCCCCGTGACGGCCACAGCCAGTTCCAGCCATTTCAGAGGACCCACCACAGGGCACGGCTAGGCCCCGCAGCCACAATGGTGGAAGCATATTTAAGAAAGGCACAGGTAGTGAGGAATAAGGGGGAAAAAAAGGATGAGAAACAGCCCAGTGAGCACCAAGGTCAGCGAAGGAGGATGGGAGGAGGTGGTCTAGGCGCTGGAGCAGAGATTCCCTGCAGCTCATGGAGGACCACAGTGGAGCAGATGATAGCCACACTTCAGCCCAGGGAGGACCTCATGCCAGAGCAGAGGGCTATGCCCTGAAAGAACTGTGGCCCATGGAGAGCCCACGCAGGAGCAGAGATTTTTTTCCTGAATGTTTTGTATCTCATGGGAAGGACCCATGCTGGAGCAGGGGAAAAGTGTGAGGAGGAAGGAGTGGCTGAGAGGAATCATTGTGGACTGACCACAAACCTCCATTCCCCAACCTGAGCCTGGGAAGAAGTTGAGGGGGGAGTTATTATTTTAAATTTTGTCTTTGTTTCTCACTATCCAAATCTATTTTTAATTGGCAATAAATTGCATTAATTTTCCCCAAGATGAGTCTGTTTCGCCTGTGACAGTAATTGGTGAATGATCTCCCTGTCCTTACCTCAACCCACAAGATTTTCATCTTATTTTCTCCCCCTGTCCTTCTGAGGAGAGGGAGTAAGAGAGCGGCTGGGTGAGTGTCTGACAACCAGCCAAGGTTAACCCACCACAATAGCTAAAACCAGAATTAAGACCATCTGCCTTCACAAAATGAAGGAGACATTGTGGCAAATTCCTTTTTCCTCAAGATGTAATGTTAGAGTAAAGCTAAGCATGACATTCCCTCCTTTTTCCTTTCCTCAACAATGAATGTGAAAATGTTTTTGTTGTAATTGCAGTGCTATACTCACACATCAGGTTTTTTACACTCCCAAAGCAGCAGAGTTATGTTGCATTAATGGACCTCTGAATCATATTCTACCATGTATTCATTCTGAATTTGACTACTTATTTCACAGGTTAGAGGAGAGGAGCTATGAAATGGGCTTAAAAGGACTGAATTTCACTTTCTACTTTCTGCGACCTTGAATTTTTATTTATTTATTTATATTATATATTTTAAGTATGTATTTAGGGGTGAGATTTTTACACATTTTTTTGTGGAGCCAGCTAGTAAAGATCACACAAAAACCCCAAATAATTGGAAAAAAAATGCAGAAAAAGAAAGCCAGACAAATTTTACAGTGATTGAAATGCATTGCAGAATTACCTTTCTAAAATAGGCTAGTATATTCAGAACACTTCTTTTTGGTAACTAACTTCCACTCCTTTTCCCTCCTATGTCATAGTGCTCTTTACATGGTTAACTGTTTTTATGTTTAGAACGCCTCTGATTTCTAGGGCTACATTCAGGAGCAAAGGTTAGCAATAAGCAACCCCTAACTTTGCTAGGTTTTACAAGAACCATATGGAAGAGAAGGTCTGGGAAGAGATTTATCACTTCTTTCAGGAAGAGGCAATCAGAGGGAGGACAAAGGCAGCTGTATGACCTCCTCACCCCTTTTTCCCCATGTTAAAAATGGTACCTTACAAAGATGCAGCATATCTCTACTTTTCCTAATTTTTAACACAGAGCTGTAGGATAAAAACATAATCAAATATTTAAGGATATCTTTTTACTCATTTTTCTTTATGTGAGAACTATGGGAGGCTGTACATGGGAACAGAGGAGCTGAGGACCTCTATCGCTGCTTTCCTTCCCTTGCTATTTTAGGAGTCCTCTCGAGAAGGCATGAATGTTCATCCCCATGTAGCCATCAGGCATGAACTAGTTTTCTAACAGTCTTATTGATTACAGAACTAAAGTTCCATTCCCTTCCTTTTTCATTCCTCTAATCCTATCACAAATCACAAACATGAATGGACCAAATCTGCAGCATGTTATCCCTTACACAGACAGAAGGATAGAATCAAAGTGTAGTTTTATCTGCCTTGTAAGTGTCTTAAACTCTTGGCCTAGGTTCTAAGCACAAAGGGTCCTCAAGATATGTACTGATTTATATCAAGTATGAGATGCATTAAAATCCTGCTTTTAATTTATGTCAATTAGCTTTTAATGTGAAGAGGAGAAATATTGTCAGTTTGTCATGAATAGCATGCAAGAACCCATACCCTCTCCACTCAAAGGAAATTTCCGAGGTTACAGCTCAGTGATATTGAAGTTCTATCCATTTTGATGTCTGATGTCTGATTGCTTTAACAGGACATATATATGTAATTTAATGCCTGACATTATTTTCTCTCTTTCTCTTCCTCTCTTTTTTCTTAGAACAAATTATGACATCGACATCTAAAGGAATTTTCCGGCCATTTTTTATTATCTTCATTGTCCTTGGTTGTTTCATGGCATTTATACTGATTTATATCAAACCAACAAATAGCTGGATCTCTGGTCCTATAGAATCAGCCAGCTCAGTTTTGAAAATGAAAAGCTTCTTTTCTTCCAAAACTGATAATCTTAATGAGACTACTATTTTGATCTGGGTTTGGCCATTTGGTCAGACATTCGATCTAACATCCTGCCAAACAATGTTCAATATCCATGGGTGCCATCTGACTATTGACCGCTCACTATATAACAGATCCCATGCTGTTCTCATTCATCACAGGGACATTAGCTGGGATCTGACCAATTTACCTCAGCAAGCCAGGCCACCATTCCAGAAGTGGATTTGGATGAACTTGGAGTCTCCAACTCATACTCCACAAAAGAGTGGCATTGAACACCTCTTTAACCTGACCCTGACTTATCGGCGTGATTCAGATATTCAGGTGCCTTATGGCTTCATGATGGTCGGTACAAGTTCCTTTACATTTGAAGTGCCAAGTAAGGAGAATTTGGTCTGTTGGGTTGTAAGTAACTGGAACCCTGAGCATGCTCGAGTCAAGTATTACAATGAGCTTAGCAAATACATTGAAATCCATACCTATGGACAAGCCTTTGGAGACTACGTCAACGATAAAAACTTGATTCCAACTATCTCCACTTGCAAATTCTACCTTTCCTTTGAAAACTCAATCCACAAAGATTACATTACTGAGAAACTTTACAATGCTCTTCTGGCCGGATCGGTACCAGTTGTACTGGGCCCTTCCAGAGAAAACTATGAGAATTACATTCCAGCAGACTCTTTCATACACGTCGAAGATTTTCTCTCCCCCAGAGAGCTGGCAGAATATCTTCTGATGCTTGACAAAAATAACAAGATGTACCTTAGTTATTTCAATTGGAAGAAGGATTTCTCAGTGCATCTTCCTAGGTTCTGGGAATCACACGCATGTCTCGCTTGTGATCATGTGAAAAGACACCAGGAATACAAGTCCATTGGAAATTTAGAAAACTGGTTCTGGAATTAATTTGTGTGTGCGTGTGTGCACGTGTGAGTGTGTGTGCACGTGTGTGTGTGTGCATATGTGTGTGTGCACGCACACGCACACACACTTTTTTGAAGAAGCCAGAAGAAACTTCAGTCCAAGTGGAGAGAAAAGGAAAAGAGAAAAAAAAGGAGGAAAAAGAGAACTTTATGTCATGGTTTATCAACTATCCTCTGTTGGCTACCCTATATATATTTTGTAAGAGATTTTAAAAGATCAGCAGCAGCAGTCATCAATACTCAGTTTTAAATTATAATGTACATACTAATTATGTGCACTGAAGAATATTTGATTGTTTACTATAATTTTTAAACAAGATTTTCCACGTTTTCTGTGAAATATGTCCCAGTCGTACACTTAAAGTAGCCATTTTTAACACTTCTTTTTTATTTTTAACATTACATTTGCTGTTTAACCTATTTGGAAAATGAGGACACAACTTTTAAATGCCAGAGAGAATTTTAAGAACATAATTTACTGTTCCAGTGTGAAATGTGTGTAATATTTCAAAAGACAGTAAAGTTTTTTATGGTTCGTCTTACATTTTAAGAACACAGTAAAGTTCAATAAGTACCATTATTCCAGTGTGATCAGTTGCACCCCTTTTTAAGGGTGAACAACCTAGAAATATAGTTTTTAAAAGGTATTACAACAGTAGACAGTCTTTGTTTCTAAAAAAGAAGATGTTTCCTAACAAATAGCTCCATGAAGTTACTTTAGGAATATGTCTGTTCTCATGCTCCGAAGAATAAAGAAGTCAGATATAGAGAAGATGAACAACCTTAGTGACTAAAGCCCAGGTTCATCCCATTTTTGAGTTTATTTAAATGCAGCATGTCCTTTAAGTCTCATTGTGTCTCAAGTGTTGTTTACTTGAACCAGGGCTGTAAGTGGTGTTACACTGATAGAGATAACCAGATTTTAACATAGGCATTTGATTACATCAGCCTCATGCACTGAATTCAGCTGGTAATAATGGATTTTTAGAAATAGCTTGTTAAAAAATTTTATCAATTTCTTTCATATAATTTCTGTGAAACTGTGAAATTACCCCCAATTCTATAAAGATCTGTTGAATTTTAATTGTAGCTGGATAACTTGCTGTTATGGCTCACGAATGTGGGAAAAAAAAAGTGACTAAACAGTCTATTTTCTGAAAGAAATATGCTGAAATTCAGTAAATAAGTTATCACGCTGACATATTCAACCATTCAACTCTTCAAGCTAATGAGTTTTAGGTTTTGAAAATAGTTTATATGTGACAGGTATAAACAAATGCACTCTTAAGAGCAGCAGTTACTATCAAAATTTGAATATATAAATAAATTCTTAAGTATTAAATTTGCTCTGATAGCAAATATGAAAATGTGATGATTGTCATGATTGTTTAAAATGTCTTCTTTTAAAATGTGTCATTTGATTTTATTACTTTTTTCTTCCAGCTAAGATTTAAATACCTGATTGGTATATATATTCATGTGTACAAAGTTAGTTTAATGACATAAATGTTTGGATGTGTTTTGGTATCAAGAGAAAGCCAATCATCAGCTTGGTTTTTCAGGTCAAAATGTTACAAATCACACCTTCTACTGGAGGAAAAAAAATATATTAATTGGAAAAACATCAGCTTATGTGATGTGTAAGGCCTTGATGAAGCAATGTTGTTGATGAAGTACTTAAGATTAAACTTGCAGACAACAACATTGCTGAAGTAAAGGAATAAGGGGTAAAAAGTGATAAACATTTAGCAAAAGACAAGACGATTTGTCAGATTGTTTGGGGTTTTTTTACCCCAGGCTGGAATAGAAACACAGAAGGCTGTAAGAGTAATGTAGTTGCATTTCTAAAACAGGAAGTTCCATGGAAAGGTTATAGAAACACTTGTGCTCTCCCTATGGCTTCAAAAGTTGTTTTCCGAACCAGATGTTTATTTATACTATTTATTGCTGTCTTTAAAAGCTAGTTTGCAATATACTGTGAACCTCCTAGAGTCACCAGCATTCCAGTACGAAACAAGATGAGCTTACCTTGCAAATTCATGCAATATAATGAAACCCAGTCTTCTAAAAAAAAAACCCCTGCTGACAGGGATGTATTGTGAGTAGTATTTCTGTCATTTTGAAGGCAAGTGGCTATTGCCTATGGTCTGTCCTATAGGACATCATATCTTTTGTTTTCGGGAGGGCTGTGGAATTCTCAGTCACTGAATATGCCACTGCTTTGGCTGGATAATCTGATTCCCTTGATGCTGGAATTTGGAAGTTCTTTGTATTGATCTCAGCGGAAGTACCTTGACCCCTTGGTGAACGTGCACAGCCCCTTATTTCATTCCTCATTTCAGATAATGGGAGCTGTGCTGAGTGTTACAAGGCCTTATGGTAAATCAGACTGGTTTCTTGGCATCAAGATTCAGCCAATAATTTTTTGTATTAATAACAACTAAGCACAATAATAAGATATATGACTTGTTACTACAAATATTAATTGGTGTATACACAGGAAAGTTTTGAAATACATGCTAAATTTTAAGCCTGTAAGTAATGTCATTACCTCTGTGAGCACTGGATCCAGTCAGCATGGCTAATCTTGTGCTGAATTTTAAGAAATGTGAAAGTCTTTTGCAGGAACTGGCAAGAGAGTTTTCTCTTCACAAAAACTCCACAAAAGGCTTGTATACTTTGCATTCAGGATGCATTGCTAAAATTGTTTCAAAGACTGATAAAACAGGAGAGAAATCTAATCCAGACAGAAATGACCAAGAATCATGACCAAATCCTAAGCAAGAGACATGACCCTAACGCTTCACTGACAGTCTTGAAGAGTGTGGGCTGGATCCTATGTGAGCCAGACATTTTATGAAGAGTTTAAGGTGATCTACAAGTATCAAGTCTTAAGCTGTTCTGGATATAAAGAGCTTTGCTGACAGAAGATGAAGTGTCTTCAGGCATGTCCAGCCTAGGTGGTAAATGATGGGAAGCAATGGATGTAAAACATCTGAACTCCATGTATGCATAAAGGCAATCTACCTAGACCTATACACCTAACTCACAGAAGATTGATTCTAGTCTATACATAACATTAAGCATTGTGATGTCTCTGCTCTGTCAGTGAGCTACCCTACACGAACAGTTAGCATAAATAGACTCAAATAGTAAATCACTGTGAAGGAAAATGAACAAAAACAATTAATTATGGAAGGGTAAATTACGTGGAATTAGTTAAAATAAAGAACAAGGTATTATTTATGCCTTGGTACCACCGGCAAAAGAAGATAGTTGTACAAGACAATAGAAATGAAAGATGAGAAATCACACCAATTTTTACTATTTTCTCAACAATTTTATTTCAGGCATTCAGTTTATTTTATTTGCCAGCCCACAATAACCTTGCATATGCACTTGTCACAGGTTAACTTGGCAGTCACTGAAGACAGAGAGTAATCATTATTCTTTCTTTTACAATGGCTTCTTTTGGATGTTTTTAGGCTCTCTGTCGTGCACTGAGATATCAACATTACTGCCTTTCTCAGTGTGGAAAATAAGATCCAAAACAGATAAAATACTAACTGCAGATGCATTGCTACCCCACTGAATGTGAACATCCATCAGACAAAACTGGCAGCAGATCCTTCTAAAGCAGAGTTTTCCTTTCATTTCACAGACACTCAAGGACCACAGCAGCTCTTGCTCAGTATGAGATCTCCATTCCTTAGTGAATCCTGGTTGCCAGTTTCTTTGAATACCTCTTGCCATCCAAGATGGCTGTACTCACAATGAACAAGCAGCCTGCGCGAGGCCCACAGAATGTGCGAGACACAGACGGCAACATATTTGTCTTTTAAGAAACAGCTCAAATAAAATGAAAGTTGGACTGAGAGAGCATGAACGTGGGGATTTGTAGAGTTCATGCAGGCTGAGCAAGATATGGGAAATTGGCACCACTGAGCACAGTAAACAGCTACCTACTGTTTCTAGCTACTCATGTTTGTCTCTCAAACTGGACTTTAAAAAAAAACAAACCCCACAAAATTTTCTCCCATCTCTAATCAAGCAAGCTTCAGTTAAATAACCAATAACTGTTGCTGATTATTCAAGCATGGATCTCCTGTTGGCCTTGTATTATCTCTTATTAGATAAAAAGTAATATTTGGGGGAAAGAGTGAAGTCTGACAGTAAGCTAATCATATTTCTTATCTGCTTTCAACAATCCTTATTCTTCTTTTCTTTTCTTTTCTTTTCTTTTCTTTTCTTTTCTTTTCTGATTTTGAAGTAAATCTTCATGTCCTCACGCAACAATACTTTCTGGGCTTGATTCAAGAAAGACCTTAAGCACATGCATATGACCATGAGATTCAAGCACGTGTTTAAATTTAAGAGCATCTTAATTGCTTTAATGCATTGGGGCTTCAACCAGTATGTTTTTATTGCCTTTGGGAATTGCGCCAGGCAGCACAACCTATAGCCAACAGAGACCAATTTGTATGGCCTCTTTTGCATCATGTGTGTCCATCCTGTGAGCGGACTGGCTACTGAAAACTGGACTAATTCTGGCTTAGTGTCTATCCAACACACCTTGACCCTTCTCTTCTGCTTCAGCACGCTACGTGCGCCACCATTGTGTCATGCTATCCACTCAGCGCGGCACTCCTCCTTACAGCATCCCTGTGCGGTGCAGGGTGAACGAACGTGCGTGTGGCAGAAGGAGCTGAGGCTTGTTGAGATAGCACTTTAAGGACTGTCCTAGGAAGGAAGCGTAAAACCTGGTCATGTGTGCATCCTTTTAATCTGGACTGACTGTGCCCTAGAGAGGGTCAGTCTCAGCCATACCTGATTTTCCTCTTGGAGGAAAATTATTTGGTTCAGTCTACATGAGACTGTGAGTGCGAAGCGGGCACAAGAGGTATGTCTGCGCAGGCTCCTGACCTATTTAAACTTAATGGTGAAAGTTAATTAAGTGGAATAGCTGGGGTAAAAAACAACCTTCTTATTCATGGATGTTTCCCTTCTAATATTTGAATAACTAGTTCTAGTGCTATTGCCAATTCTACCTTCAGAGAACCAGTGTAAAATTCGTATTGGTTAGGTATGTTCATAAAAGGTACAGAAATGCCAATAAATTGATTAAATAAACCATGCAGTAGTAATTTTAATTCACGGCACAAATGCCACAGAGTGATACAGATGATAAAACCATAAACTCATGAGAAATAATTAGGCCTAGGGACATCACCCTGAAGTTTTCATATTGGAAAAAGTCACTTCATTACTCTGTTGGAAAGGTAATTAATTGGGAATCTTTTATGTCACCATATTCTCTACGCAATTAACTGAAACCAACAGCTTCTGTGCAGTGAATAGTTCAGAGATTTGCTCAAGTGGCAGAGAGCCTTTCACCTCCGGGTTAATAGCCTGAATTATGAGTAGGTTGGTACAGACCGCTGTCTGGCAACTTCTAGTAGATGACTCGGTGATCTCAGTCAGGTTTCTCACTCCTGCTTTCAGCCAAGGAGGCAAAGAACTGAACCGAGACTCATCTGACATCTTCTGTGCATTTTTTGGCATGCTCACGGGGTGGCTTAGGATAGTCTCACTCCTGCAGCCTGTACCATGCCTGTTTATGATTACGCAGAAGACTTGGCTGTTCCAAGAAGTAAGAGCATTAGCATTTTTTTGACATATTGTGCCAGTCTGTGCAAATGAAGTATTCATACATGAGGGAACTCTTCATTAACATTCCTAAGTAAATAATTAGTAGGAAAATCATTTAATCATTGCAAATTGGCAGCAAAAGCAATTGTTTGTTATTCTTTGTATGAATTAGTCCAGTGGAAGACAGGCTTTGATGAAACCTTATCCCCCTGACCTGATACAGCCTGTTTGGTTCCAGATACAGGGACATGTATGACAGCAAAATTTGAAAGGTATACGGTAAACCAACATATATATATATAGAGAGAGAGAGAGAGAGAGTTGGGATAAATTTCCCATAGAGACTTGAAGCTGTAACTAAACACTTTAGCAGTCGCCAGATGAAAAATGGTCCCATCAATCCTTTTCTTTATAACATGATAGGAAAAGCCAGTCTGATAAATGCTGTTTGGCAAATAAATTAACCATAAAATCTGCATTTTCCTTTGCTGTTTTGTTTTGTAACAAACATGTTCTAAGAGATGAGATTAAAAAGTTGGGAAAGTTAACTCCCTTGGTGCGATTTAATGTTTTAAAGATTCAGTGGATATACTGAAGAGAAGAAAGTGAGAAGCTTTTCCATCTATACAAAATCCTATTGTGCCAAACTGTTTCCAGTGGATGAACAGAACAGTTAAATACACTGACTTTTTATTAGGATTTGCAAAATCTTCTATTAACGCACTGTAATTTTGCACTATTTTGTAAGAAAAGAAAAAAGGAAAAAGAAAAAAGGAACTGAAAAAGAAACAGAAAAAAATCTAAAAATAGATGCCAAATGTATAGTTTGTAAAATACTATTTTTCTTATATAAGGTGTCATCACATTGTGAATCTAACTGTGTTATTGTAAACTGTGAAAAATGTGATTGATGTACTGTCGTGACACAGCCTACCAAGGATCATTTCAAATACACAGATTAGTCACCTGGACTTGTTTATATGAAACATATTCATAAATCTGAGATCACTTTTATACTTATTTTTTGTAGACTATTTTTCCACATTTACAACACAACTGTTATTTTATATCAAACATTAATTTTGCTTTAAAATATTATTTGAATAGGTGGGTGGGTGTCTTAAATGTGCCAGAGATTCAAAACTGTAACAAAAATCATTCAGAAACTATTCTTTGCCAAACTGTAATGCTACTGAAATCGAAGATGTTTTGTTGAACAAGCAGACACACTATCAATAAATGATAGTTCCTGTTCCATGATGATGATGATAATGTTACATTCGCTACCAGGATAAATGCCTGGTAGTTACAAGCTGCGTTTCCCTTCTATCTTTCTGTATGTTGGGGAAATGAAACTGTGTGCCATAGCTGAATGTCATAGATATTCAGCCACTCACATAATGTGCCATGGACTTGACCTCTGAAATACGTTGATGAGAAATAGGAGAAAAACCCTTAAGTTGCTTGTCTTGATTCAAACCCACTTTCTGCGGTGGGTCACGTGAAAATGGGATGGTTGACGCGCGTAGAACTGGTACGGTCTCAGTAAAGGTAGTAAGTTCTGTATGTAGAAACATGGGACCACATTTACTCTCTTGGTGCAAGATCAGGACCAAAGTCCATTTCTTGAGTATTTGAGCTTACACACCTAGCGTTGAGTGAGATCAGACAGGAAGCCTTGCTTCATGTTCTCAGCTAATGATATTCCTTGTACTGACAACTTAATCTTTTATGTGTTTTATATAGTGTATTCATATAAGGCATAAATTCATGTGTAGAAATAGTAACCATGGAAAATTAGATTTTAATAAAAATAATGAAAACCATTCTTACCTGCAGGCACATTTTAAGATGCCATGTTAAAAAGAGATCTTGTAAAAAGTTGTGGTTTTAATTTATTAATGATTGTATATTTTGCCCCATAATATAGACATTTTATAACAGGGGTTCTACCAAACCATTTCTTTGTTCCCTTTGAACAATATCATCACCCTGAGATGCATCAGAAAAATGTAGAGTTTCAACCACTGATGTCTTTCAGCATTTTTTTAATTTGATGTTGTTAAACTTTCTTCTGATTACCTATAGCTATGTTCAGAGTTTTCAACACAATTTGACTGCAGTCAGAAGACACCTACTGTATAAAACTACAGGTAACTGTAACCATTTCAAGGACTTTCATCATTTATGTGAAATTAATATTTCAGAACTCTGATTCCAAGATGGTTAACAAGCAGCTCACTGACTCTTATTTATTGAGCACTGGAATTCTCCCCAAAGGATAAACACTGAATTATGTAAATAATAGTGCTCTATACAAGCCTAACGAATTATTGTAATAGGTATATTTAAAATAAAAAGAGAACATTCTAAGTGTACTATAGTCTTTGATCATTATTTCACAGGTCCAATGTCATTCTTTTTCTTCTTGTGGTAGTTCTCATCAAGAGCCTGTTCTAAAGGTTGTTTCTAGTCATCCCCATGACTTCTGGCTGAGATCTCACAAACAACATTTTAGTTCCTTTTAAGCTGTTACACATGAAATTCTTGTAAGTGTTCAGGGTCAGACTGAGTTTATATGGACTCTTGCATGAATTTGCTGTGTACAGCAAGCAACGCAGCTGAATCGGTATGGTACTACAGCTGAGGTTACTTTGCCTTGCATTAGCAACATAATTATGCAGCACTCTGAGCATTCATTTGAGTTTTCTGAATTTACAAGATATTTTCTACGGGAAAATGAGCTTTTTTAGGTCAAGGTAATCTTACCAAAAAAAAAATCTAAAAGTTCTCAGAGGAGTAGAGTAGTAATTTACATGCTCATATTTCATTGCTTTATCTACTGTACAAATAACCTACATTTGCAGAGCTTAACTGTATTTAAAATAGTAAATGGTTAACAATGGTGTCAGTTTTATTTTTAAATATATATGCAAAACATTGAAATAGCTGCCACTGAAATAAATGTAATAAATAATGCAGAACTCCCAGTTGAGCAGAACATTTGGTCCCAGCAATCGCAAAGTTTATCCGAGACAGGATATTATGCCTGGCTACTGTGCAGCTTGAAGAATGGGTTGGGGTCTTCAAAAATCCTTTTCCTTTCTATCAGGCAAATTTGCATTTCTCCTGAGCTAATAAAACTTTGCTAATTGGGATACATTCTTTAAAAGTTTATTTAATTTATGCCATTTACTCAAACCAAACTTATCAACATCTTGAACTCATCCTTGACAAGTAGAGAGACAGACTGATTTTTTAATAGTACATGGGAAAGGAGTCCCTGCCACATTTCATTCATTCCCCCCCCCCCCCATTTCTCCTTCTTACATTCAAATATCACATCAAAAAGTCAATTTAGGACAGAACATGCAACTTTCTGTCTTTAATGCAGATTTTTTTTCTTTTTCTGAAATGATCCATTTCTTCTTCCTCCCACTTACAAGCTCCCCCTGGATACACCAACCTACTGGACACAAAGCCTCGTGTGTTTGGAAAGCCACCTCTCTGCCCCTGAATGTCAGAAGCAGCCAATCTGCTTCTGAAAGCACAGCACTGAAGTGAAACCTAAAAAAAAAAAAAAAGGTCATGCACAGAAGGTGTGCGGGTTTCTAACACTGCCAGCAATAGGGAGCTATTACAGATGCTGAAACCACATCTGGGGGTGATAAGGCTGCTGCATGCACAACTTCCTCACGCAGCGAAACAAGCAATAAGCCCCACATAAGCTTTACACAGGCTGGTCCTTCAGCACCAAACAGTTCATTGAACCAAACGTGCAGCCGGTGTGAGTCTGAGGGCAGGCTAGCACCTCTCAGCAAGGCTAATGGAGAAGGTGAGACAGACAAACAGATATGCTACTGCTGGGTCCGTTAGCTGTTTGCATCCTGGCTCACCACACCACAAAATATCCCATATCAACTCTCACACTGACTAAAACAGCAGCTTCCTTTCAAGAAATATATTGTCTCAACGTATATTTTAATTCCAATAAAGTCTTTGGATAGGATAACAAGTCTTTAGGCAAAATACCTGGCTGTAGCTTAAGATATCTCAGAGCAGATTATCTACACGTAGGTGTATAGAGGTGCGGTGAATTTCTGAGTTCCCACTACATGCAAAGGAGTTCACAAGTTTAAAAAGTAAATGGAGCAACTCAGCTCACCTACTTGGGGTGTCTTCATCTTTAATCCTGCCTATAGAACACATTAAAAAATAACATATTAACTACCAGTTCAATGACAATTGTTATTGCAATTGATTTTGATGTGCAATGAATCAGAAAAATGAAAGAAAACAAAGCTGCTTGTGTTGAAAGGTGAAAAATTATCAGGTTCCATTTTTTTCAGTTGTTCGTGATGTTCTAATTGATACTTTCATGAAAGACCAAAATCACTTCCAAATTTTTTGCCTTTAATCAAAAACTTAAGATTTCAGTCATAGCTAAAATAATATTAATTTGGGAAACTGCAAACTAATTTCAACACTTTTTTTGAGATGTTTCTTTTTCCCAAAGGACACTGTTTTTCAATGACAGGATTCCTGAATGAGGAAAATGTCATCAACTGCATTTTCTTTCTTCTCTTGGCTTCTGTCATCTGAATTCTGTCATGTGTGAAGAAGACATACTAAGTGGGATGTGGTTAATCAAAATGGAAAAGATGTTGCAAAAGGTTTCAAAATAATTTCTATATAGTCACAGACTTGCTGCTATACCACAATCATGTTATTCCATCTAACAGCTGATTGCCATCTTTCAGACACGTACTCTCAAGTTATGAAGTCCATTTTGGTTTTTAAGCTGCACAGGTTTGTTATTAGCACCATTACAGTTTCTGGCATTTGTTGACATTGTCTCGACCTTATGTCCTCTTGGTTTCCTCAGCCATACCATGCTCTGTCCTTCTACACCAACTTTTTACATTCTCCATCAGCATTTTGATATAAGACCAAAAAAAATCTACTTCCAGCTAGAATAATTCAAGCCTCTGTAATCTTGAACTAGTGAGCCCTGCACCCTCACGCCACTGCCCCCTCATTGTCACTAAATTAGATTTAATTCACTGTAAGTGCACTGAAATGAAATGTAACAAGGTACATGGGCAATCAGGTGCTTTTTAATTAGTTCTGCTTGTCAACCAAATATATTGTAATGCAATCAACTGGATGTCTCAATTACACCCAGAGTGGCGGTTTTACCCTTGAAACCTTTTATTCTAATATAGCTCCAAGCTGTCATGTGGTTATACCGTACTAGACCCAGTCTTGAGCTCAAAGACAGCAAGCGATACAGAGGGGACAGAGCAATAGCACAGGATAACCATTCAGTTAGTTGTTATCCGAGATGCCCTGACTAATAGGAAAAAACCCAGCTAGGGTTAGACATACCATGTAATTTATTACAGTGGTATCTGCCTGCACAGGCTCAGCTCATGTTCAGCAGGGTTTCTCAGTTCTGTCTCAGCACAGCCCTTGAGCCTGCACCTAGCCTCCTGGCTTCTGGCTAGCGCAGAGCACCATATGGACCCGCAGAGCTCTCCGGCACCCTGGACAAGCTGCCCGGCAATAATAAAGTGCAGATACACCTCCGAGCATTCCCGAGAGCTGGATAGCACTGCCTGGCAAGCAGGAGTGAGCCTATAGGTCGCCCATTGGCCATACAAGATCTAGGTCAACAAGAGAGTGTGTTGAAAAGTGCAGCTTGCTTTGTCTCTGTCCTTTTTCATGTCTTTCATGTCGCATGTCTGAAAAATTCTTTTATCTTCCATTTGTTTGATATTCAAAAGCATCTTCTTTCCCACTAGCTCTGAATGCAATGGCACTTAATATTATCACCCAAAACCTCTTACAAAAATTACAGAACCAAAACCTTAATCTTTGAAGTGATTTTATATGTCTCTGATGCATTACATTTTCGTTCGTGTTCAAGATGAATGCTTTTCACAGATAAACTTATTGTATAGCAAGACAGAGCTCATTTACCTTTTTTGCAAGGCTCAAATATGTATTTACAAATGAAAACACGGTTCAAGAGCTCTATCTTATCAGCAAAAATATGCAGGAAGGTACACCATAATGATAATAATTCTCATTGCTCCAATCCCATTTAACCAAGGAGATCAAAGAGTTAGTGAAATAAATCTGACCCTTCAGCATTTATAAAAATGGTTTTCCTTGATGATGCAAATGGTAGACTTAAATGGTTTTGAGACTCCTTCCATACTTAAGTAAAGCATCTGCACAAGTGTCTGCAGAATCAAGGCCTTTACTTTCCAGACAAACTAGTGCCTTGCATAAATACTCATGTTTTCATCTTCCACATTAAAAAAGTGAGGCAGAGTTTATGAATGACACGCTGCACTTTAGCTAGCTGTGCTGTCTGCTGTCGTCATGAGCAGAATGAACTAGCTCGGCAGTGGTACAGCTATGCTGTACAGCAATATAAGCACCTGCCTGCACTGTGCCAGTACCTGCGCGAGCTCACTTCGAGCCATTGCACTTCTGCCAGGGATCTGCTAAACCTTTCCGCTCAGGAAATCTCTAGAATCCTCCCTGAAAGTTAGTCAGAAAACAGGCCTTAGGCGGTTTTCTAAATTTCCTAATCCTGTAATGAAACCTGTGACTAAGTTACCTGGGAGCATCTCCCTGTGGTGGATGTTAATGCATACCTTTACAAAGCAGTTGACTTTACAGATGACCACATCATTAATAGAGATGTCTCAGAGATTCTTCTCTTAAAATCTCAGCACAATCATTTTAAGGCAACTGCAACTCGTCTTCAGTGAAACATTTAGATGTTTTGGAAAACTTTTAATACTAAAATCCTTACTGCAGAGGTACCTGTCTTCTCCCTACCAATTGTTTTTCTACTCTATAGACTTCTGTCTTTTTTCTACAGTTTCTGCCAACCTGATATCTAAGATTTAAGACTGGACTGGAAAGGACACATTCTAGGCCAGAACACTCAGAACTAGCAACTCTCAACAAACCTGAGCATACTCTTCATACTTAAGCTTAAAGTGAAACTGTTTGGCTTCTCTGAAATCTCAGTGTTTCAGTAGGTAAACTATTCCTTCTCATGGAAGCCCACCTCATCTTGTGACAGCACTGCTCTTCACCTTAAGAGGGAAGAAACTCTTTTCTCTCTCCCTTAAGCTTACCTTCATGATGTGCTTTCATACTGTTGCACCCCTTCTCCATTTTTAGTTTGCTCTTCCATTTGCTTTTCACCTCATGGGTTTGCCATGCCCTTATATCCTTAGCTGTCAGAAGGAATTTATCCTTCCTGAATTTGAGTGACTAGACAGCTACACAGTATTTTAGATGCTTGGTAGTAGCAGCTTCAATAGCACTTCTCTAAAATGATGGATCCCTTTTCCATCTTCCTCCCCAAAGAGACCTTTATTAGTGATGTCTCTGGTCTTATAGTGATTTCTTATTGTTCTTCTGATAGCTGATTGCTTCAGTTTGAGGGCATTTCCCTTAACTGTTTCTCAGTCCCTTATTCCCGCTACAGAATTCCCTTCATTCATTTACCAGCTCAGCACCCTAAAGTTATCTAAAAGCCTTACATAACTTTTGTTTTCCTAATTAACATGTTAACATAATATAATTGAAATTGCTTGTGAAGTCCAGAAACATTAATTTCAAGGCATTGTTGATTGCATTGTTCTAATACTTGCAGTAATATCTCCGTTGTATTATATTACACCCCCCAAGACAGAAGAATACATGCTTAGTAAGCTTTGTTATCTCCTCTGAAGTTAATTACTTCTGTGGCTTTTGCTTCACAATGCATTCTGGTTTTAAAAAGTTTCTGAAAACATCCCTCTCCACCACCATTTTCAACCGAGACAACACGCTGCTCTTTCTCACTCTATTTACTAAACATAACAATGCCTCTCCACAGCAGTCTTTCTGTGAAGTTCATCACGAGCCCCATCCTCTTAATAGACATTTAGTTCTTTTAAGATCCTTTAGCAGAGGAAGCAATGAAGCCTAGTTTTATGAATTCAGGTCTTGTAGTTGGATTCTTTAGCATATAATTAGGCGTGATGTCTGATTAAAGCTTTTCTCACAATCAGGACACTCATAATAGCGCTCTCTTGTGGATTCCCTGATGTCCCTGGAGGGTTGCATTCATAAGTCTGGTTTTCTTTCAGAAGGGAGACTTTACAGGTCTATTTGAACTATCTAGTTGCCCATTTTGATGAACATTATGTGAACATATTATCTTTGCACCTACTAACACTCTGTGAAATATGCTGGTAAGTTATGGCGTCTGAAAGAGACAGCCAAAAAGGAAAACAGAGGTAGAGACAGGCAGAGATGGAAAGTAATCACTTAGGCCTCATATCCTTAGGAAATGTCTAAAATATCTGATACATATCTCCTTCCAATATGCATCAGTATAAATATGTACCATTTGCACACCCTTAGAGAAACATAAGTTCAACCTTTCACTTTCCATGGAGAAATATGACAAAGTCAGCCTCTCTGCTGAAACAACTACTGCTTCACTTTTAATCCAATTTCAAACCTCTTCCTTCTTCCTCAGACTGTCTTGATTTCGTAAGAATCACATTAAGTTCCTTCCATGCAGTATTTCTCTTCTTGTCTCACCTACAAAGACTATATTCCCCAAGTGTCCAGATAATTTTTTTTTAAACATGAGAATGACAGCTAAGAGTTTTTGCTACAGAACAACCCTTCCCCAACTGTTCGCTCAAACACAAGCTGCTCACAAATAAGCATGCAGCCAAACAGCTATTAAAAAACAATTTTTAGGCAGGCTACGATACTGCACACTTGGGCATCTGCTTGTGTCTGCTCTTGGAGACAGACCACCAGGCTAGATAGACCCCTAGTCTAATCCAGTTTGATCCTTCCTATGTCCTCACACAGAAGTGCCATGATGAGCTTTCCATGACAGCATCTGAAAACTGACTCACAGGTGCCAGAGCTTTTCATTCCTGGAGACCAACGGCAGCACCACATTCACCGGCCAACTTCTAAAATCCCTTTCTTAGATACCCAACAGCCTGTGTGTGCTCTTCAGGCAACCCCAGTGGCGTGCAACTCCTTCAGCCAGCCTCAGATATGGCAGCAGGCGGCAGGCTGTCTAACGGCATCGTTTCTCTCAAAGTAAGTCTGTCGTGTGAGTTAATTGAAAGCTTATCTGGCTGTACCTACATTAACTCACAGAAGTGCTAACCAACATGCTGCCAGGGATGCGCAAGCCAGCTGCACACCTCAGAGGCAGCCGCGTGTGGATAGAGCTATATCACTACTACTGTCAGCATCACGACACTATGTGGAATCACAAGCAGATTTTTTTGGTACCGTATTTCTCTGCAAAATATAGACGTGTTTCCCTTAACTAATTCCAGAGCCAGCATTAACCTCTGGTAGCCACAGATGAGTGAAAGAGTGAATACAGATCCGTCAGTGCTCTCTGATGAACATCAGAAGACTTGTCCTTGTTTGGGTGTGTGCACTCCCACAGCTTTCAGCCCCACGGAAATGCTTTCCTCGCCTGCCCTTAAAGGGACTGGGGAATGCTCAAATCTCTCTGAAATCTGCCTTTAGTGAAACTGTGGGCCAAATACTTAAAGGCAGACACAGGCAGTAGGAATTAGATATATAAGGTCACTTTTTCCATCATGTCCCAGACTTTGCAATCTGATGTATACTATGACATTGCTGGAGTGATCCTCAGGCCAGCTGCTGCACTCCCAGTACCTCCCTAGCACATTTCAGGAGTCATCTCCTGCGAAGAGGCACTTAATATGAGACTATTCTGTTCTGGAGGATAGACTTGACCAGTGTGTACACTGGCTAGTCCCAGAGAATGGCCAGGGACGTATTTCACTAGTAAAATGCAGTTAAAGGTAAGTACAGATTTAAGCATTTAATACTACATGCTTATTTAAATTCTTGTACCAAGTCTTTTTCATGAATAAAAACAGTATCAAATCCCACCACCTGCAAAAAGGCATTGTCATATTCTCTGGGGATAGTAATCATGTTACACTGAAAGAGCTATAAACTCATTTAGGAAAAAATCTTTTGCCGTTACAGTTCAGTGGATGATCAATTTGGCAGCAGCATTCTCACAATTCACATTCCTGTATTTACTGTGAATTTACCCCCTTTCTAGTGGCAATTTCTTCTTAATGAAAACAAAATTTTACAACCAGTATTACATAAAATATGAACTTAATTTATGTCTAAATTTTGTCCTGTTTCATCACCTTCCCTCCCTTGATTACTGCAAAAGTCCCCCTGCAGTGTTCAACTGTGTAAGAGTGAATTCAATCTTTTTCTGTTATTTAGAGATTAGATAGCTCTTGATTAAAGAGTTCATTCATTATACCCCACCACAAAATATCTATTCATAGAATTTGTTCCTTCTCAAAAAGGATAGTTTCCATATAATTGAAACAGAAGGCAAGATTCTGTTCATATTCCAAATTATGGGCTACATAAAACTGGAACTGATAAGCAAGAGAAATAACAAAAGCAAGCAGAAGAAATTCTGTTCCTCTGATAAGAATCTGCTGAAATTCCTTGAATCTGGGGACATATTTTTTAATGAGTCAAATGAGGACTGAATATGTTTATAAAGCACAGGAAAAGGATGCCCCATGGCAGGTTGGATGCCCTGCATGAAAGGATTTTAATGAATCAAATGAACATTTGCATGTTTGCAAACATAACTGAATGGAAGTTCAGAGCCCTTCTAAATTCACCTATTATTTCACATACTGCACTTCACTTTTGAAAAGGAAGTTAGGAAATTAATTCATTAGCCAGGTAAAGGTCCTTAAAAAATGTCATACCTTTTGACACAAAAATCCCCAAAAATACAGATTACAATAGTACTGTAACAGTGTAACATACATTGTATTGTTTTGTTTGTTTGCAGTTTTGAGTAAGGAATATAAAATCTAGTAGATCTAAAAGTTAAGATCTAAAAGCTACGCACAAAAGAAATGCAGTGCTAGTGTGTTTATGACCTCACTATTATTTCCTTATGTTCCAATTTTCACAGTACAAAAAAAAAAAAAAAAAAAAATCCGTCCAAAACTCTTCACTGGCACAAGATTCTTCTCTAAAGTCATAAAGGGTTATGACTTTATCATCAAAACTCAGTAAAAGAAATCTGCATCACAACACAGCTTCCGCTTAAATATGAGAGTTGGTTAGAGCTGGCTAGAAGAACAATTGCTTTTATAAAAAAATCACGTTATGCTGAGCTGAATTTATGTCCAGTATCCCAAGCTGTTCTGAATCAGCTTCATGTCAGCAAGATGACACCGTCTGATATCTAGCACCATGTGAATGAAAGGTGTATATTTTGAGATTTTTATTTAAGATACTTCTTGTCTCTGCCTCAGATCCCATCGTTATCCTCACTTTTCTGGCAGAAACCTCAATACAGTGACAAAGGCCTTCTATTTCATTCTTGGGATGGCAACAGTCAATTGTGCCCACACTACTCATAAACTCTGAGGTGATGCTGAGAGTAGGGATGTATTTACTTACTTTTTTTCCTGAATGGACTTTATGTGACTGCAGCAGGATTATACCTCCACATAATATTAAACCCTCATACAACTGCAGGCGAGACTGGAGGATAATTGATTATTGTAATTCAGGTTGCTTACTTTTTTTTTTTTCTCTTGAATTAATCAAGGAAAATACTCTACTTAGTCCCTTTTTTGTGTGTGTATTTGTTCAGTTTCCAGGCGTATTATGCTTCTCAAACCACTGGCAGTACCTTCAAACAGAATTCTTTATCCAAGATATTGTGGGTAAGCAGCCTTTTTAAGTGAATATGTAGTTCATTCACTGAGGAACATCGCTAGGAGGGCATACTGTTACCACACACTAGATTATCCTGCAATAGCACAGGATCCATGTGGCTTAAAAAAAAGTCTGCTGAAGAAAATCCATTGTGGTGCCAAAATTATATAAAGATAATTTCACTGAATTTTGTTCCAAAATTATGTCAGCATATCTTCTGGTCTTAGTTTTCTAAGTTCTTTTGTGTTGATTTTCGGTTGATATCCACCTACTTATCTATTAAGAATATGATCTATGAGTAGAATTGAATCTGCACATATATGGGTCCCCTGTTGGACAAAGTGCATAGTTTGGTAAGTATAAATTATAATTTAATAGACACATAGCAAGAAAAATTCCCTGCCCATCTGTTTCATCCTTTAACTAAATATTTTGGAAGGAAGTAATTCACCTTGGCAAGATCCCACAGTAAATTATGAGTAGCTTCCATATATTTCTGTTTGTACTTGCATTGTCTCTCAAGTTCTATATCTATATTCATCTCTTTTAAAACATTTTTCACAGTAAATAAATAAAACAGCCACTGTTCTAAAAGGCTGACTACTTTCACACATTATGTTATAGAATCAAAAGCTTTTTTGTCAGAGAGGGAACTTAAGAATGGAATGTGGTATCTATAGGTAAACTGATCGCAACTATATTATCTCTGCCAAATGTAAAGCCAGAAATCACACAGGAAGGACCTTCCCAAACTCCAAAGTGGGGATAAACCTGGTTTTCCCCCTGAGTAGTTGCCTTGAATCTTCCTTGCTGCAAAATAACTGTGGAGAATATCCTTATACTAATATTTTAGTCAGCCTGCTGCCATGTTCCCATCTGTTCTCTTGTCTAGATTAAATAAGCCCAACTGCTTCAAAAGTGCTTTTTTCTTTCATTTCAGTGGTCTTTCCCTAGTTTTTTTATAGATCCTTCTTTAAATGTGTTGCCCAAGTTCCAGTTTTTCACCAGCACTTAGCAGAGGAAGCAATTGTTTCCTTTATACACTATTCTTGCTAATATGTCACAGAATGAGATACAGTTTTTCACGTTATAACATACCAGTGGGGATTCATGTTTCATTTGTGATCTTCTACAACTCTCATGGCCTTCATTGCGGTATCTCTGACAACTCAGTTGTTACTCATTTTGTACTTACACCTTTGATTTTGCCTTCCTAAGTGTTGAACCATACACTTGTGTTTAGTGCATTTTGTCTCCTCGATTTCAGATTATTTCTTCAATTTATCAAGAACCTTTGAATTCTGATCGTTCTGATTCTTCCAAAGTGCTTTTAAACCATCCAGCTTGGCATTATTTAAAATTTAAATGAGCTTATTCTTTATTCTGTTATCCAGATCATTAATGAGGTTATTTTAACAGCATCAGGAAAAGGCTGAGGAACCCAACCTGAACTGTCCTCCCAGACTAAATAGCCCATTCTCTGTGTTGTGTTTCTGTATCGCTTGATGTGGTGAAGGCTTGACAATTAAATATGCATTGCATCACAGTGTGAAATTAACAGGCTGCTCCACAAATCTTAGCAGCTAGGACAGGCAAAATTTAATGCAATCTGGCCTCTCTCTTTGGTTACATTATTATTTATTGCTGTGTTATTAAATTCGGCAGATTTTCACTGATAAAATTCAAATGCAACTAAAACTGGAAAGCTAGTATCATGACTTTCTCTTTGAAGTTATTTGTATGATAATATGGTGAGCCGGGCTGGATGCTGTATTCATCATGTACATTCATCAAAGGATCTGTCCTATGAGCTGATGAATATTCTGGCCCTGATTCAGCCCAGGAGATGTGGATATGAATTTAGCAACTCTGTGTGGTGGGAAGGGTGAAACAGAATTGTCACCCATCACCTGTCAGTTTGCTCCAGGAAAGGAAGCGTTACAGCTGAGGAAGCGCATGGGCCTAAACCCAAAGACCGTATAGTTTTCAAAAATGTACTTGTTGCAGAAATACGAATAAGACTGAATAGCTGCAAGTATGTAAAGTAATAAAGAATTATCTTTCCTAATGTCCCACCACGTGGCAAGGGAACACTTCTGCCTACCACATCCTCCCTCAACCTTTGGGGTTATGAAGCACAGCTGCAGCTAGAGAGAAGACACCTCTTCCTGCAGCACCACCGCGCAGCACCAGCTCCCTGCCTCTTGCACGGGAAGAGAGGACTGGGAACACACCAACTGCAGAGTCAAAGCAGCGAAACACGGGACGAGACAGTTTATGAGCTTCTCGTTGCTGGTTATAGGAGAACTATAAGCAGAAGAAAGCAACACTGGGGAATAGGTATATATGGGAAAAAGACAGGAGTGAAAATGATTAAAAATTATAGAACCTGGACGAGTTCAAACAGAAGCATGTAACAGGGAAGTGTAAACCAACTAAAACCTTTTTAGAAATGACAATTTGTGATCCATAAAATTTGCTATGTTCAAATTACCAGTTCAGCTGGGCGGGGCAGTAGTTAAGCAAAAGAAAGAAATCCTTCAAGAATAAAAATAATGATTTGTATTTTGTTGTCTAAATAGAAGTCTTGCATTTTTATTAAACTATTTCCATTTCTTTTAAAGGAATAAATAATATACAGGCAGTACCTTTGCTATTTCCAGTATTTGTTCTGCACTCAAAATTTCTAAGGGTATTTAAACATCAACTATTATTAAAAATCAAAGATCTTAAAAAAAATTCTAGGTCATAAGCAATATAAACACTCAGCAGCTGCGTAGATCTGAGCAACCCCGAAGGTATCACTTTTTCTGAAAGTGTAACATCTTTCCTGTTATCCACAACAAGAAGCTATCTATTCTAGCCAATCCTTAGTTATGTTATGATGTGAATTTGACTGTTTCTCATCTCAACAGTCAGCAATAAAGAAGTTGGCTGGAAATATCATTGCACAAATTGATTTAGCTTAGAAGACAAAAAAAAAAAAAAAAAGGAAGTAATTTGGAAATGTATAGGGATCAGTGGCCTCCCAACTGGAATGAGTAGTTAGGAAGGAACCATCTAGACTTTTGGTAAAATTACTTCACCTAACCGTAGCTGTCTAAAGGTTGGGCATGCAGCTTTACATGTCGATCCTGTCACCTAGACATTCTCCTTTCAAATACTGCCAAGGAATGATTAATAGGATATGTATTTTAGATATGTAGGATGAATACATACTTGAAGATGCCGGTCTCTCTCCACTGACTGTAAATGAAGTTTAGATGAATGGCTGAAAGTCTAAATATATAAATTCTGGGCAGTTAAATTAGATGAAGCAAATCCTGCCTTAGAAGTCCAGCATGAAATATCATCATTTTGATTTGCACAGACTTTTCAGTGGTGAATGATCAAAGAACTGTTGTAGTGTGCAGAGAGGATTAATGAGTGGAAGGGGCGGGAAAGGGATTATGATGTGAGTGGAACATAGAGTAAATTGGAGAGGAAGATTTTCTGTGGGAATGTTAATTTTCTGGAGCAAGGGGTAGAATCAAGATGCAAACAGCTTTCTGCTTGTTAGTTTTGAAGGGTAAAAGTGAAATGACTAGTTGTACCTGAGGGCTATTTGGAAACTAAGTGAACTCAAAATTACCATTATAATGTTTAAGATGAGGCTGCAGTCTGAGAAGATATTGCAAAATGAAGCATTTTAGGTGTGTTTCACTTTGACACTGTATCATGTCTTCTAAGTCAAATGGGGCTGGGGTTTCACTGACAAATGCAGCGTGGGATTTGAAAGTCAAAGTGTACTGTCACTAGATATAGTACAATAGTTGCTGAAAGGCATTGCGTTAGCTAAACTACACTGCTTCTGGTGTCTGGAACCAGTTAAGTACCTCTTCCAGGACCTGCACTGAGTTTTAGAGCACTGAATTCTCCCTTTCCTGTATCATCGGTGATAAAAGCCAACCTAATGTTCTTACCCAATTTCTGTGTACATGTTCTTATCAGTATCCACTGAGTTTTCAGAACATACAATCCGATAAATTAATGGTGATGAAAAGGGAACCTAGCTGTCTTGCTGTACCATTTCTGTGAGGCCAAGTCAAGCATGTCCGAGCTTGTTTTTCCTTGCTGAATTGTTTTTATATTGGCCTTATCTCTAAAAAATGTTTCAGATACAAAGCCGAATGGGTGCAAATCCATCCAGAATTTGTACATTTCCTCCAGACCTATAAAAATACAAACAGCTGCAAGCCATACAGAACAAGCCCATTTTGAAGAGCTATTTAAAAAGTGTGAGTGATAACATCCTTCATATGGCATATGAGGCAGTAAACACACAGCAGCTGATTTTTGTATACTTCACTTTTAAAGTATGAAGCACTCTTCCCGCGGAGATGGTTTCCATTTCATTCTTTGTGCTCTGAACTCTATGCGAAGTTATGCTGTCTGATGGGCACTTGACTTTTATCTTTTCTTGTTGTTTTCTCTTTAACTTAAAATACAGGTAATCAATGGGAAAAGCCTGTATATGGGAAAACATAATTCCAACTATGTTAAAATAAATAATGCTGTAATCTCTATTTAATTCTTTTGGTCGAAAGGAAGTAGTTATAGCTGCTTCTAGCTTAAATGATTTTTGCTTTAGCAGCATTTAAAATTTATTCTTGTTTTAAAGGTGGATTTATGAATAAAACATCAGAGTTCTAAAAACAGCCTGGCTTTGCAGTGTTGTGAATGGAGAGCAAAAATAACAAATTAATCAGCATGTTAGATTTTCACCTGACATTTTATGGGCAGAAACACTACAGTTGGCTTAACATCTGAATCACCTTAACTGTAGGGGTAGCCTTCAGAATGACATCAATAGTTTTGAATTGGCCTGATTTAATTCCTAGCTTTCAGTTTAAAGTAGAGTGACTTTTCACAGTCCTGTTTCATTTCAAAATTGTACATTGTTAGTAGGAGTAGTTCCAAATGAATTGTTAGGAGGGAAAATTATATTGTTACTGTAAATTAGAAATTACAAAAACAGCACCAGTGCTCTTTCAAAAGAATTACTAACCCTAGAAACAGAGCAGGATTGGGGCTAATATGGAGGTTTTTTTCGTTTCCCTTCCTGGAAGACAGGAAGACATTGTGGTTTCTATTTATTTGATCTTGGAGAAGCCTGAGTGCCCTCAGCTTTGATTGACTTTGAGACGAGATATAGACATCCAACAGCTCACAAGATGAAATCCTTCCTAGCATGTGGAAATAAATCTCTCCATCACTCTGCTACATGTGTGCCTGTGGGGATGGGGAAAGGTGCAGGTTGCAATAAGGTGTACGGAAGGCTAAGGATTTCTGAACTCTACAGAAAGGATATCGAGCCAGTATGTGGTACAAAAGCCCACTTCACAGGGGCCCCTTGTATGGTCTGCAGAGACCATCAGGTCTGCACCAGCACCCCCATACCCCCTGGGAAGGTCCAAACAGTTAAAAGGAAAGGCTAATTCAAACAGAAAACTCAACAAAGCCTCACTGGATATTATTTTCTCGTTCAGTGTGAACTGCTGTCATTACCAGTTGTTACTTTTCATTTCACTTTCAGTACCCACACGTATACATCCTAAGTAGCTGCTTCCTGCTTGTAAAAAGCAAGCCTGCAACTAATCCTATCTACCCTCAAGCACCTAATATTATTGAATTTAACAATGCACATATCACAAGAAATGAATGTATGGTCTAAACAACATCCCATGACACAGTTCCCCAGCTTATACATATTACAATATACACGTTGTGGGTAAGTCTAAACAGATCTCCTGTCTACACAGGATTTCACTTAAGAGATTAATCCCTGCACATTGCAGTGTGTGATGAAAAGTCAAGCCACAGAAAGCATTCAGATTTTCTTCGCAAATGCTCCTTTTAAGCACTGTCAGGAAATTCCAGGGAGAGGCAGAGTGAAATAGCTCCCAATTCTGAAAACACCATCACAGCTAATTGGAAAGTTGTGTATCGGAACGAACCAGGGGCTGCCCAACAGGGGAAATTCACTTCTGTCTCATGCAGCAGTTTTTTCTTCAGGTAACGTCACCATAGAGGCATACACACCTACCAAAGCTGTGGTGAGGCACCTCCTCCCTGCTGCAGCCACACTGGAGAGTATGATCAGCAGCAAGGAGAGTCACCAGGCAGACCCCGCTCTGAATTAGAGCCAACTTCAGATTTCAGTTTCCGGTTGAGAGGCCCAGGAGTGCTGCCATTCAGGTTGTGCCTGGAGATGATGAGCACAGAGGTGAGTCAGGATCCTATCCCTGAAGTCTATATTCTCATATAACATTTCTGCTCACCAGAAAATGAGTCAATTACAGATTCCTCTCATCCACTCCTCCCATCAAGCAATGTCTCCATTCCCTGACAGAAATTTATCCCTTTGTCTTCAAATTCTCTATCCTGTCCTTTTCTGAAATGGTGTGTGCTGTGTCCTGTGTGGCAGGGGACCTCAGGGTTTCTGTCTGATTTTCATGCACTCCTTTTCTCAGTGAGGGACTTCTGTGAAGGAGAATTTCAAGGTCAAACAGAGATAAGGAGAAGGAAAAGGAGGAGGAACTGCCAGACCTACTCAAATATGAGATGCTTCTTTTCCCCCTTCCTGTTCCCTATCCCGTTTCATCACAGAGAAGAGATCAAGCATGAGGACAGCAGCAACAGAAGATTACTGTATTCAGTAAAAGGAATGCCTCCACACTGAGCAGAGCTTTTACCTGGTAGCTAATTTTTACCTGACATTTCCATTGATTTGTTTTTGCCAAATATGACCCAACTAGGGAACTAAATCTCTCATTTAGCATTAAATGCAAACTTTGCATTGGCTTTGTTTTCAGTGAGAAACATGAAAACATGCTCATTTCAGTTAAATCCACATGCATCTTCTTTTCCTCTTTTTCTTTTTTTTTTTTTTTTTAATTTTTCAGTTTGGTTATTGAACAAAAAATCAATTATATATATAGCCCAAGCAGAGATGTCAACAGTTGTAATTATCAAATGTGGCAGTTCATTTGAACATATCCAAATTCTACACCTACATTTCCAAAATGCATCAGCTTTCTTTGTGGAATGCATGTATCGCACAAGTCAATATTTAACAGATCCTTTATTGTGCAAGCACATATAAAGGTTTCTCTTGAAAAATACAAAATTTTGGAGTCTCCCAGATCCATCTCACTCCAAAAATCCTTATATACATCTACTTTCTATTTGTCATTACAATAAAATTCTCAGATCAACACTATTACAGTCAGAAACAGTGCTTAGTTCCACAAAGACAAAGGACTATGACATCAAAAGCAAATGAGGGTAAGCACACACTATTTATTTCTTGCCACTATTTTGTTTACTCCTTTATTGATTATCAGTGTCAAATGGCTAAGCAGGGAACCCCTGGCTCCTTTCCTTTTTTATTCTCTGTGATGTTTTACTATAGAAACGTCACCATGGATCTTCATCAGTGGGACCTGTGCTTCTCAAGGATCAAATGGTAAGGTCTCTTCAAGAATTAAATGTTCTGTTATGCAGAGGTATTGTAGGATGCCCTAATCTCCATACCTTCCACTTATGTAGAAGCAGATGTGGCATTTCCTCTGAGGCCTGGTCCCATGTCCAGGAATACAAATTAATAAGAAAAGTTTCACTTCATCATGTAAGAAAAAGTTATAACCAAAACTAGCTGCCTACATTCACCACTGTGGTGCTAGTTTTGCAGACATTTTATACTCAGACTTAGTGTTGCGTATGCAAGCAGTTAGTTCATTTGATTTGGATCCATTAAATGTTTCAAAGTTAAGCAGATGCTTAATTGCAATGTTCATAGAGCAGTAACAATGCCTAAAGTTAATGGTCCCTGACAGGTTTTATTATAATCCTTACTTCATATAAGTTTTTCCTTCCCGTACATGATTTATAGCTGGTGGTTTCTTATAAAGCTGGCAATTTATAGATTATAAAGCCAAACTGTTCTATCCTATTTCTTCAAGTAATGAGTAGACTAGGTCAAGCAAGTGTTAGGTACATAGAGCAAAGAATTTAATTTGACTTGTCAAAAAGTTCTTTGTCTCCCTGGCCACCTAACTCACAGTGCAGGTATGTTTTGTGGCACCTTTCTCACCCATGAGCCCTCGTTGTCCAGCTGTGGGAAAGTGCAGCAGAGGTCGTCTTCCACTCAGTAGTGCAAACTTTCTTTTCATAGAAACCACAGTCAAGCAGCTGTATAGGGGTGGTTCATGCCTGTCTCCTTTTCCAGCACGGAGTGAGGCTGCAGCTCAGATGTGCATCTGCTCTTAGGAGTTGCGAACTTGTTCCAGAACCCACAATATTCACATAATGAAGTGTCAATTGTTTTGGTGAGAGCAGTGGAGATTCTCTGGCACAGCCTGTCTCTTGTCCCCCCAACCGCATTCTATGCCATCTTGTTTTTTTAAAAGGTTCTGTGAAACCTCGATGTATTGCATCATTGTGTTAATCATAATGCAAAAATTAAACCCCACCAATTCTGAATTCAGAATCTAAGCAGCCTAATACTTAATGACTTATAAGCTTTGACATTTCATAGGTCTTCTGGGACACTTACGAAATACCCATTTTCATTTGTGAAACTCAGCTGAATATTTTACTGTTAATCTGCATTAACATTTGGTACTATTTGAAGGTTTCCTCAAAGGATTTCAAAGGATTTCTGGTAGGCTGCACATATAATTCTTCCTCCCCCATCCTTGTGTTTTATAGCTGTAGTATGGATAGGCTGCTTACAACCAATGAAAGGTTTACACTAAAGGGCATAGTCGTCATAAAACGTAATGAGCTAAAATTCAGAATTCCTTACTGGATAGAATCAAGTGCCTATAGCCACTAAGTAATTACTCCAATGCAAGACATTAAGCCAAGCCTTCTAAGAGCTGTCTTGTAGCAGCTGCTAAATGATTAATATCACATTGGTAGCTTTCACAGGAGAATCTGCTGAATAAAGGAAGGCTCAGTGTATATGTAAAGTTTAAATTCTGCACAATTTGTTTTAGAATCAACATACTATATTGCATATTTCATGGTTCCAAGAGGAGTGCAGCATTCATTAAGAAAATACAGATGGTTTTCAGATAGCTAACAAGATTTCACACTCATTTCATTTCTCCCTGCTGTGAAACCTGGAGAGAAAATAACAGTAACAATGAACTCACTATGGCTGAACCTCAAGGCTCCTTTCTGCCAAAATATTATCAAAATTCTGAACTGGTGTCAGCAGTCAAATTCCACCAAGTTTAACAGAGCTAAGCTATTTATGGCACTTTGAAATGTGTCCCTCTTCTCTCCAACAGTATTTTTCCTCACTTTAGGAAAATCCAGCATTTTTTAAGGCTGGGACTGTCGATTTATGACAAGCCCTGAATAGCCAGCAGCATGCAGTTGTACTGCCCCAGGAGCACAGCAATCTGCATCTTGAGACTCAGAGAATGAGAATTCAATCCTTGGTGGTTGTCTTGCTTTGGGAGAAAGCAACCAAATCAGCACGTTAGTCACAGAGACTCTCCCTTCCCCTTCCATCAGCTGCCCTACGCTAATGCAGTGTGGAGAGGAGAAAGGCGTGAAGAGATGAGGCCTTGGGCATCAAAGAGTCCAACCCCCTCTGCTGCACTTCTCTGCACAGCAAGACCTAATCATGCCCAAAATCTGCATTCAGCATATTAATATCCTATGGAATTTGTGGAAAACAACAGATAACAAGCATATTTTCCTGGTCTGAATCCGGTCAGGAATAATTGATCACTCTGACAGTTTTGCTTGGCTAAAGCATAAGGATTTTAGGATTTCTCCCCACATGATTTCTGCCTGCAGTAAGAGAATATCTGATGAATGATGCAAGTGTGAACACTGAAAAACAAATAATGGACTATTCATCAGAATTTACATCAGGAAGTTAGCTTTACCTTCGCCTGACACTCTTAAAAGCATTCTGCCTTCTGCCTCCAGTGTCTACATTAACTTCCCAATTGTTATTCTAATGCATTCATTATTTTTCTGCTGGAGCATCCATGAATAAGAACAAATATAGGCAAGGAGAAGTACAAATACATGGATGCATTACACATACACACAAGGACAGACATACATAAATTCCATATTGCTGCCCAAAAAGACCTTCCACATTACAGCAATTGGGATGTCTAAAAATATTAAAAATAATTCAAAAATTATGTTTGTTAAACCAAAGTCTGTTCATCACCCTCAGTTATATCTATGCTGTATTCACGCAGTAGGATGCAGCACTGGACCCCCAATTACGTGAAAATACTGGCTTAAGTTTACTGTTTCTCAAATACA
The DNA here is from genome assembly GCF_028858705.1 of Grus americana. Lineage (NCBI taxonomy): Eukaryota > Metazoa > Chordata > Aves > Gruiformes > Gruidae > Grus > Grus americana. Next base: position 43,950,789 of record NC_072854.1, read on the forward strand.
GTTTGGTCTTATTCTTGCTCTCAAAACCGGGGAGTTGTTAGCCATTATGCAAGTTTTCAGTAAAGAGTTTGTAATTTGCCTTATTTTGGGATCTGCCAGACCTTTTGCAGACAGCTCTGAGCTTGTTCTGCTTATACTTGGAGCTGGATGGATGTAAGCAAGGTCTCATCCAGAAACCCCATAGCTTCGTTAGGCAGCACTTTGCTCTGAGCAAGGCTGATAATACCACTCCAAGCATGGTGCCTTCAGTCTAAAGCTGGCTAGTATCCTGTCGGGTTAAAGCACAGGTAGAACAAGTGTCTGTAAAAGTATAAAAATATGTCTGTAAAAGTATGTATAGAAATATTTATAGTCTAACGTGATAAGCCACAATGTCAAGCTACAGGATTTTACTGATATTTTAAAATCCTACCTGAGGCTCAAGTTTAGGGCTATAGCTGTCATATGGAGCCTTACTCACGTGAACACAGAACTTGTATTGCAGACAAGTTTCCCCCAAAAAACCAAAAACATAATTGGTGTCTACTTGGTATGTATTTTATCTGAGTACAATGGCTGTCTCTATATTGTCAGGCTGATGGCCACATCTGCATTCATCCATACTCCTTGCCTACAGGAGCATTCTTGCAGTGGTTTTTCAGGAGGTATCTCAGGAGGCAGGAGAATTTCCAAAATGTGGCACAGATTTATTTAGTATCTGCGTGGACTTTGCAGCTCTGGACTCCATTGACACAGGTCAATGGATTGGGTAGATGAGTTACTATCTGGCCAGCTATGTCAGCTTCTAGGTTCTACTGTAGACTAACATGTAAATCCTGTATTCTTACCAGATATTTCTAGTTCACTACGATATATCCAGACTGAAAGACTGAAGGGCTACTGCAGACTTCCTTATAACTTGCTATACATTAATTATGACTGTTATAAAGTTTCTATAGAGATACAAAAACCTGTCTTGAAAACAATCTGCTGCAGTATTAATGGAATATTTTATATATAACACATGCATACATTTGTGATATGGTTCAAAATTTTAGTGGAATTTTCTAATATATCTTTACCTCTAAAGCTTTCTACTCAAATGAAAGCAACTGTATTAGACTGGTTGGAAGACAGAAGAAACAAACTTACAGAAACTTATAGATCTAAATAGTCATAGAATTCTTCATTGGTTACAGTGAATCACATTTTCTGGTTCTTTTACTCACTCTGGTCTCTAACATACACATATAAGTATACTTTAAAAAAAATAAAATTAAAACATCATTAATGAAACATGCAAGGTTATTATATGTCTAAGAGCATACGTACTGCTTTTGATCATTTTTCCTTTTTTTTTTTCCCCAGCTTCATTTTGAGTGATTAGTTTGGATGGCCTGAATGTGAAGATAGCTATAAAAATGGCACCTATAAGTCTTCTTAAAACTTCTAAAAATCTTTGAAGCTTTTTTCTTTGTCTGGTGTATCAAAACACAGCGTGACCTGAATGATTGACTTTTAGTCTGATTACTCATGTCGGCTTCCAACACTAATGTTGCTAAAACCTTATAGACCTCATCATGCTACAGTGTAGTCTCCTTACACACTTTGTTCTGATCTAGATGTAAGAAAAAATCTTTCAAAGAATAAAACATCCCATCATTTGTAGCCTTGTGAAGCGATCATATTGTTAAAACTTTTTCTTTTCTCATCAAGCCATGACAGGTATTGTGCCTTTGTTAAAAGGGAATTGAGACCCAGAATGAAGCCAGAACTGCCATCGGAGATCTGGTGTTGTAAAGTGAACCTGTCATGAATTCTAAATGTGGCTAAATGAAATCACCCTCAGCCTCTCCTGCTTATGAAGCACTCCACTTATGTAGCAAAATACTTAGCTATGCTCAACAAGTCTTACGGGCTTTTTCAGTCATTTGTCTTTCTACTCAAAATGCACAGTCATCTTATTGCAGTAAACGTTCTTCTGAAATCAACCAAAATTCTAAAAAGAAAGTAGTTTAATCTTAATAAATCCAGATAAACTAGAGTATCCCTGCTTCCAACCTATCCTTAACTCAACTTTGGGAAATTACCCTATGAATAATTGCATAGAAGTGGCCTGGAATAAAGCAAGTAAAGTAAAAAGATTTTTCAAGAGGAACTTTACGTTACTGTAATTTCTACTGATCTGAAAAAAAAAAGTAACAGATATTGTATCATAGCAAGCTTTTTAATCTAGCTGTTATGTGTTTGGCTAGCTCAATCAGTTTATCTAACATTAGATTTACTAATATTATCTGTTCAACTAATAGTGCTTGCACAATTCATTATTAGAAAATCTGAAATCATTACCATATGAAAAGGTTGCATAAATATATTCCTGGTTTTCCAGCCTTTTAACATAAAAACATATTGAAGTGCAGGATACCTTGACCATGTCTAGAAAGATAATGAGGTTAAAGATCATTTATATATGCGTCAATAAATAATAAAGCAAGCTATTAACTTCTTTTGTAGGAGTCAGTTTTTGTCCTGTGATATCATCTGTGTATTTTTATTAGGGCAGTAATGTTATTGGGACTAGATTAAAAATGCTATATGCCTCATATGACTAATTATCTTTAAATATAATTGACTAAATAAATATGAAGTTAAATGTAACTCTTTGTATAACTATAGCATTAAACGTCTGGATTAAATAACTAACATTGTGAATATGAAATTTAAAGCTTCTGATAAAGAACAAATAATTTACACATCTAATTCATTCTCCCTAGGTTTTACATGTGCATGAATATCACGTAGTACATGTGCTGAGTTACCTTCTAATTTTTTTGTATACACATAACTCACATTGTCCAATGTAAGTAGACTGTAGCTTGAAATAATTACGTTCGAGAGGCTGTAATATTAGTCTGTTCGTCACTATGTTGTTTTTGTCAAGGGCACAGAAATTGAAACTGAGCAGTCCTGAAATTGCTCAGAATGACTCACAACAGTGTGAAAGTAAATTATATTCTCGTCATCTATAGAAATGGGGGTAGTGATATTTACAGTGTCTGTTATTGTTTATGAAGTGTTTTAAAGATGAAAGGTGCTGTCTCACACTGACTCCTTCTGCTATGCCGTAAAAGTGGTTTACATTTTCTTTTTGTGGAGCAGTATGTTCCACACAGCCAAAGCTTTGAGTGTCAAAGTACTCTGCTGATACAGTCCTTAATATTATTATTAGGTTAATAAATGTGTGATGATGCTGTTGCAAATGAGAATACAATCTTTGGCAACAATATCACCCTGAGTGTCACTACATACGTATTTTTCTCTAGTATGAATATTACCTTCCTCTGTGATTTAATTCTGTTGCTGTGCTTTTGTTGAAATTTTTAAGCAGCAGCAAAATAAGGGTGCATAAAATCGGTGTCAAGAACATAAAATGAATGTAATTCTGATGTCTTTCAGCTCCAGAAACAGCAGTCTCCAAAACCACTTTAAGTGAAAACCTTTCTGTAATTCTATGTAAAAGCTGTCTCTTATCATGTCTGTGGAAAAGCCACCAGAAGGCTATATGGCATTTTCAAGCGCATATCCTTAATTGCCACACATTACCCAGAGTAAGACACAGTCGCAGTACTGGCAGTAGCTGCACCATCTTCTCAGAAATTAAGTAGGCTGTCTCTTTGTCCCAGCAGATGGTATTTTTATGACCTGCAGTTCCTATGTTCAAGAAGCCTAGATGAGAAAATAGAAACTAAGCAAAATTGGGAATATAATTGTCGATCTGAAGAATTCCAAAAGACTGTAATGAAAGTTTTTCAATCTTAATATTAGCCTTAACAATAAGAATTACGGAACTATCTAAGTGTCCTGTTTTTTAGAGATACTCAGGAATAGTAATTGCCCTTAAAGTCCAGCTCCACCTGGAAATCCTGCCAGTTTACGTAGATGCCTTAGCAAGTACTAGAGAACACAGGCAAAAGAACTTGAAGGAGAAAAGTGGTGTGCATTACTGCAAAACAAGAGCCTGTATAAGAGCCTGAAAAAGCACATCACTTCCTGCTGCTCACTTTTTATAAGGCTGGGTTCCAGCAAGAGTTTTCAGCATCCCACATCAACTCCATATAATGTGGTCTTTTTAATGTATGATCAACAGCTCATATCAGATTGTTTCACCTTCACAAGTATGGATTTAATCAATCAAGAATGCCAAAATATATGCCTGCCTTCATTTTTAAATTGTCCTGACCTATATGCTTAATCACATTTCATTTTTTTAACTGATAATTTGAAAATGGCATATATGCTTCAAAATCATTCTTTTTTCTAATATTCAAAGATAAGCAACTGAGCTGAGCTGTGTTAAACAGCAAAAGACTTAAAATTAGCAAGAGGTCCACATCTGTTAGCTCATTATCAGTATGTGAATGTGCCAGTTCATACTGTACACCATTTGATAAATGCCTTCCCATACACATACAAATACAGATTCCCCATCCTACCACAGTTCTGCTCTTTGTACTGCTGTAAACCTACCGTAAATCCTCAGTCAGCAATCCCTTTGGATTTCTATCTAAATATGGCCACCCGAACTGAATATTTGATCTGGTCCTCCAAAATTTCACTCAGAAAACAAAACTGTGAACAGCTTCTACCCCTTGATCAGCTTGTGATAAATAGAACAAAGTGAACAAATAATTTCCCAAGCACAAGGACTCGTAAAGAAACTGTCATTCTGATTAATCCCAAAGTACTTTTTGAGTAAACAAGAGTTTATATTTAAAAGCCACAGTGTGATTTCAAAGTATTCTTTCTATCCCACTCATTGCTCATTGTTAGAGGTAATTGGAAGCCACTTTCTCACTCTATTGATGATTAATGAGTGGCATTTTGGTTTTTTAAACATAACATTCTTTAGTCCAATGCAGAAAGGCCGTAGAAATTAGTGGCTTAATAACTTAGATTTTCAGAGCAGAGAATAATTAAAACGGTGAAAGGCAAAGGAGAGGGCATACAACAAGCCTTATTTAAACAAATCCCCCACTGAGAGCTAGGAGAGTTTGGGACCACAAGCAGTAAGTAAAATCAATTAATTTTGGTCTAACTTGAGTAAAGTTATTGATTTTATATAAGGATTTGATCTACCATGCTTGTTAGTTGCCAGTATGAAAAATGAATCTCATTTGACAGGAGAATGTTGAGTGTGGAAATTGCAAGACTCTGAGCTGAAAAAGTAAGGGGTGAAAGACACTCTGTATTCATACACTCAGAATTGCTTGAGAAGGGGGTTTCATTCATTCTTCCTTTTTTAAAAAAACATGAAACCATGAATATCCATACAAAGTTTAGCTTTCTTGCCCAGCACTGTACCTCCTTTCATGCTGTCAGCACAAAAATGATGACCTACCCATGTGTTTGAATAGATGTCTTCATAAGCTACTCAAAGGATAATGAATAATGCCATTCATATAGCTACTTCCATATACTATATCCAAACTGGAAAAAATGCTCAAAAGATATGTCCAAGAAAAAGAGACGATTAAGAAAAATACAAGTTAAAACCAGCAAAATGTGAAGTATACTAAAGTGGAGCTTCAGGGGTGATATCACTTCTAGCTGGCTCTGGAAAATGACAGTCCTCTCTAGCCTTTGATTTTGCAGTTATTGAAAGTAGATTTCAGATCATGACCTGGAATTTCAGTTCCCAAAGATCAAGAGAGTTTAGGAGTAGCCAGCAATATCACACATATCTAGGTTTGGATTTTCTGTACATCTCATACTTGCTCTCCAGAAGCTCTGGATGATGTAGATTTCAAAGAGAGGTCAGGAACAGTATAATGCCTTAGAGGAACAATGAGCAATGAAGAATTTTGCATTTCTTCTTCAGAATCCTGGAAAGGCATCCTCCTCATTCTCTGCTGCCTTGCATTGTGTGCAGTCATCCAAATTTCACCTGTGTGGAACATTATGCAAGTGTCCACATATGCAAAGCACTGATGGAACATAGCACTTGTAACTAGGTATTAAGAACAAGTAGGGGAGCAGGAGGAAATCTTATAAAGTTTCAGACACAGTGTTACAGACTTTTCCACTTTAGTTCATCTGTTTTCATTTGATCCAAGTCAATGATTTGCTCTGTGCTGCTGCTGTATTAATTTTCAAAGTTTTTTCAGGGCGGGCAAAGACTTTCTGTCCTATACCCAAAGTGTTGATGAATGATTGGATATTATCACCTTGCAAATATCAGTGATAGCTGATGGTGTCAGAGAAATTACTATAGGGCAGATATTCTCATCATAAACACATTCTCACAGCATTTAAATTTCAGTGACAACAGAGACTAGTTTTTCCTCTCAACCCCAAAAGCAACCTCTGCTTTCCAGTGCCAAGACATGGTAACAGGCCACTACCCAGGATCTCAAATTCAAAGCAACTGTACGGTAGCAACATGAAGCCAAAATACTTCTCGCTCCAAGAAGACAGGTCAGACCCAAGGCACAGGCAAAGCAGGCAGATGCCCTGGGCAGAACACTGCTGAGGAGGATGACCTGGGTATGGCTCACTGCTCACGATAACTATTTCAGAGCCTTGAAAAATCATCTTGCTTTGCTGCTGCCACCCAGGAGAGGCTGAAAGGTGAAGGCCACTGCTTGGTGCTCTGACCCCCATAAAAGCTTCAAACCCTGTGGTCTGCCATTGCCATCCCTCTTGTCACGACTAGAACAGCAAGTCAGTTTCCCCAGGATTTGTCCCTTAGCTCCTCATCCATCTCCGTCCCCTTTCTTCTGTTCCTCTTGTTTCTCTGGCAGGAGTAACCTGGGGTCGGCCAAAACCTGAACCTCCTTTTTAGAGCAGCGTATTGAGTTTTGCCAGCACTGCTGAACATTGCTGTGCTACCTCTGAGAAAACATAAGCAGAGAGCCATGAGTTACCCCTGTGTAACAGAGCACTGAATCCTGCCCTGACCTTAAAGTATATTCTAAACCTCCTGTCTGCAAGCAGATTAGCTGGGTTTGAGCATATGCTTGATTGCTGTCTTGAGCTAGGCTAGATTAAACCTCTAGGTCTGTCAAAACAGAAATATTTTAAAGAGAACATGAAAAAATAATCCAAAATAGGGACACTCAGTGAAATTCCATCAGCCACAAGTTTTTTTCCCTTGTGCATGTAGAAAGTGAACTGGGTCATTCGGCATTCAGTGACTTTTTTTCTTATGTGCTTTACCACACACAGCGATTGCTAGTCTAGATTTAGATCACGGTCACAGGAGGTTTATTAATTTAATATTTTAAAATTAAAGTGGCACTTCAAATTAAAGGGGCACAAATACTATCTGAATATGGCAAATACTGATCATATAATTACATGATAATTAATTTTCTTGTGGTATCCATCTGACTATGAGATGAATATATGACTTTTCTGTCTTCTAAACAGCACTGCAGCTTACTAGTTAATTACTTTTATATCTGCTTAGTGTAATTACACTGTAATCCACAAAAGTCCATACATATTCTGTCATTACTTCATGTTTACTAATAACAGCACCAAACTGCCTTAGGTCAGATCTTGTCGCTTCTTCTTCAGCATCCTGACAATTTGGCATAGGTGCATTTCTTTCACCAAGGAAAAGGAGTGCAGGAATTTGTGAGGATTTCTCGGGGGCTCCACATCTTATATACAATATACAATGTACTCCAGTTCTACTGGGATTTCTTGCTCTGCAATGTAATTAGATCTCCAAGCTCATTGTTATAATTTGAATTTTGTGATTTTGGATGTAGAACAAAGAGAGGGACGGAATAGTTTTACATCCATCCAAATACAATTTTTATCTGAGTTGCTTATATTTAAATTGAAAATACTTAACATCCTCTGCACTTCCTCCAGGCTTCACGTATCACCAGTTCATGAAAGTATCTCAGTGACTCAGACAAAGATGTAGTTAAGTTGAAGAAAAAGAATCCAGATCTCATCAGACAACATTTCCATATCCAAGAGAAAGATCCTCCCACCTGCAGCTGGAAGAGGAGTGAGGGAAGGGCAAGAATGTGCATTTTGTTGTTCTCTGTTCTTGCTGGCATTCAAAATTAGCAGGCTGTTGTTCCAGTATGAGACAGGACAATGATGGGCATTATCCCACATATGATATAAATGGAGAAACAACATAATAAAACTATAGTAGCTGTATATAACACTTGTGCCCTGTGGTTTGAATAGCTGCTTAGGGCTCAGTCTGTATGTATTGTTCTTATTGTGCAAATGTAACTTTTTTCAAGGGGAGAGAAAATGCTGCAAGGCATTTGCATTTATATTTGTTTACCAGATCCTCTACTTCACACTCATGCTTAGATACGTAACTTGAGCTCCTCACAGTTATCTACATCTTATCTAGGTCATTGTGCGTTACCATGTTTTGGTAATATTGCTTAAACATAGTACGAAAAAAAATGAGCTAAAAGAAAGTGTAACTAACCCTTTTATGAACAAATCAACGGGGAAATTACTTTTTATTAAATCAAAGGGGTGCGATTCAGGAGGTTCTAGATCAAAATTGTGAGAGCCATGAGATACCCTTCCTGATGAAAGGAAATGCCAAGGGAACTGACTTCCAACTAGCTATGTGAGAGAAGTTATTTCCTCTAGAGTCAAGATTCATAAATCATCTTCAAGGCAAATCATCGTGTCTTGTCTGTGATGGCAGTTTCAGCATCATAAACCATACATCATTCTAAAACAAATGGCAGTTTCTGATGTCCTTGTTAATGGCACATTAATACTAGATTTTTCCTCAGATAATGAATTTTCAACGTATCCAAACTTATGGCATCAGACTTCAGCAAATCCTTGTTATTATGTTTCACTCGCTAAAGTCAACAGTGTTTTAAAAATCCTTTTAAAATGTTAATTTATGCACTGGAAGTAAGATATGATTCACCATCTGTCACAGAAGGTCACTGGCTATATTTGGATCCATTAATAAATTCCTAGGTTGCAAATGAGTAGAGGTGAGCCACCCCCTACAGCAGAAGAAGCTGGCCCAAATCTTTGCCTTGTTTCTGGGCCAAACTCATAAAGTTCATTCTGACTCAAATAAATTACATAGGGATGGAAAAGATAAGTTAGTCACACTGCCTGCAAAACAACCCACCCAGATGGATCACTGTTGGATTGCAGGTCTGGGAGAGACATGCCAAGTAAGCAGGATGACACCTGACCTCCGCCTGTGAAGTTCAGCATGAGCTTCAGGAGACCCACAGAATTTAAAATCCTCTGAGGGCCATTGTGCGCATTTCTTCACTTTTTAAGTTTGAGGTCTGAGCTAAAAGGTTCAAAGGTGGCAGCAGTTCCAACCTTTAGCAAGGAACAGACACCACTTATGTCTCTCCCTGCCGTTACCTGATTGCATCGTTGTTAAGTATTTCTGCTTCCTTTTTTGGTTTCTAATTGGTCTGCCTTTTGAAGATATTTACAACAAAGGGAATTGCTTTTCAGCCTAGCATTGTCTGGGCAGCACAAGATGTCTCAGAGATTGCATTAGTATGATTTAAGCATTAGTTTTCCGGGTGCTCTTCTATGGTATTTCTGAAGTTCAAATAATAGAGGTAATCGGGAGATAAGAGAAGCTAGTGGATCTGTTCAAAGCTTTATCCATTCTCCTCCATGAAGAAAACTGCCAGAGATAAAACTTTGGTGGGAGAAAGTTAAAGAGGGATTTTGGGTGGTCTACTTTAGCATTTTATTTTAGGTCAGGAGTGCATTTTTGAAGAAAATCTCCAGATTGTCCCCATTTACCATGCTCCAGTTCACAATGCAAAGCAGACTCAAAATACAGGAACAGGACTTCTTTCAGGTGACATTAAATTAGGAGATGAGCTCCATAAGTGCTCTATCCACTAAAGCACAGTCAGTACACA